>NW_008824288.1:82335-117245 GCF_000699105.1 Pygoscelis adeliae | reverse complement strand
GAAGAAAGAAAAGCTGCCTTAAGGGAAAAAAAATTTCCGCGCACCACAGTATTTGCTAGATTATATCGACAGACTGCAGAGCTACTGGGCTAGGTAAGGGATTTTCTGCACATACCCCAGGACAGTCACTCTCCTGTACATACCCCAGAAATGTTCGTCCCGTAACATGATCGCTCTGAAGTTCGACCTACAGCACCTCTTCCACGTCGAAGACTCAAGAGAGCTAGAGCTGGTATTAGCCTGGACTGAGAGCTAGATTCTGGCATCGTGTGACCATTTAATAGCAGCCAGACAGTTGTCCATTTAGATAGCTTCCCTGGCAGACATGCCAGTGGCTTCTGCCTTCCTAACATTTGATCCCAGTTTCAAAAAAATTATAAAAGCATGTGTGTACATGTATTTATAACGGAAGGTGTCCGTTTGTCTAAATATCACCACTTTCTCTCCTGTCCTCGTGAAGAGCTCTAGGATCTCCACGTGTTCTTTGGCAGCAAGGACTGCCAGCCATCAGGCTGAGAAGTCACGTGAGCCACAGTCTAGCTCTCCATGCCCAACATTGTTATGGTGGATTTTACACAACCATTTTCCTTAAAAATATCTCACAACTTTTTAAAATCCTAAACAGATAAAGGATTTATGCACCACTCAAATGGGTTAGTTCATCTTGAATTTGTTCAGAGGATTTATCGGTGCCACAGGATGTTGTTTCTTGCAGCTTACACAGCTTGCTTCCTTCCAGTTCCAGTTTGTACATCCACTGTGGTTCAAAATATGCCTGTAGGTGACATTATCTTGGCTTATTTGATACACATTTTCCAAAGGCTGGACGTATTCACAGTTTGGTGCTTCTGATGTGTATTCAAAGGAAAATACCCCACTTCAGTTAGTCTGATAACTCAATATCAGAGTCCTCTGATTTGACTTTGGCAAGTTCTTCGTGTACCTCCCTCACCATAAGAATACGTGTTAACATGATGTCCAAGGTTCCTGGGTCTATTGGCAATGTGGAATACCACATGGGGCTATTGGGTACACAGGAGCGCTCAGGTTGAAGGTAAAATACATCACTTCTCTGCTTCACGCTTTCAGAACTGTCAACGTAAAGAAAGGAAGAGCACATTATTGGAAGGCAGCACTAACAATACTACTCACAAAAACGTTCAGGAGAAACAGTGAAGAAAATGAAAGTTACATTGAGACAACAACACTGTAATTTAAACAGCATAATTAAAATCTTGCTGTTAGTGACTTGGTTTCCCCCCTTCAACTTAGGGAACAGTTAAGTTGTTTCCAGGTCACTTAGCATTAGTTGCTTATAAAGAAACAAAGAAAATTAGTGACTCCTTTACAGATGTGGTTCTTCAATCATAGTATCATCCAGTTAATGGTACTAGCATCTTGATATGATTAATAGATGCATTTGACATTCAATCTCTGAATGAAACTGGTTCTAGTATTCCAGAATTGCTGTGGACTTTGGCACAGGGAATGTTCAAGACCTAGCAAAACTAAATCCTAGCCTGCCTGCTCATGGTGCAGAATGGTAAGCCCATCTGCTTGAAAGGCTGACTGTCTGACTCTGAGGCAGCTTTCAGGCTCTGGTAGGAAGACACAAAGTCCTCTAGAGCAAGGATCCCACCTGCCTGACTTTGGAATATTCACATTAAAACAGCAAAGTGAATTTTTACTGCTGCTTGCACCACTGCAGGGGTTCAGCTATGATGTATGATGAGGAGCATGAAAATGTTTTCCCAGCCCAAGGACAGCTAAAAGCTTCTAATGATATGCAAGTGAATACAAGGAAGGTAAGAAGAGGGAGACAAAGAGTCAGGACAGCTGCTAGGCACGCCTTTGCCTAAGTAATGGGACTATTTGTAGTAAGCTCAGTAGGTGCATTTTTGAGGGTGATTTATTTGAGTTTTAGCTGACACTAATGAGATGCTATTTCATTTTGCATGTGTATTTTCTTTGAAAAGAGAACATCATATTCCACCTGCTCAATGATCTAACTAAAGTTTATATAGAAACAGGATAGACAAAATGATTTGTATCTATGTCCTTGCTATATAGTCTCCTTTCTAACTCCTAAATAAAAATTAATCTCACATTTCAGCAGGCAAAAGCTAGCAGCAGTTTTACCTAATTCACACTTTTCCTACGCTCTTTCCCAAGGAACATGATGTCAGGATATTAGTTATAAGCTTCTCAAAAGAAGGCTCCTGTGTGGGAATTAAGGGAGATGAGAATGCCACGGTCACTGTAGTAACGCCCCCCATTTACATTTACACCCTGTGGATGTGTAAACAGACATTTAAAGAATACATCTCTCTCTGTAACTCTACTCTAGACTCAACACCAGTAACAAATACTACCTATTTGCCGAGTCTAACAGCATCACTGATGCTGGGAGTCCTATCAGCATGGTTCCATTCCCACTGGGGGATTAGGAATTGGAGAAAGGAGCCCACAGCACAGGCACGAAAGGTCTGAGTGGCATCCTTGCCCAAATGCCTGTTCTAGTCTACATACAGATCAAAAATCAACTTCTGTCACTTACCATTTTGATAAGTAAAATTCATAAAGTCGGACTGGACATCGCAGGGGATTATCTGTATTTTCAGCCATTTCCACTGCTGTTGGAATCTCTTCATCTTCACTGCGTTTCCTTTTGCCTACAGATAATTTATCTGGATACACAAAAATGGCATCACAGAAGTTCAGTGAAAAACAGCGCCTTCAAGAATAAGCTCTGGTTACTTAGCCTAGCACCTAGCGATGGGACTTTGCATCACACAGAAACACACTGCTTGAACGGACTATGAGTTACAAGAAAGTCAACTGGTTTGATCTGCTGGCTGGGCAAAAGATTGCATATGCTACAGGCTGTCCACAGCCCATTCCTCTTCTAGAAAATCAACACGAACTAGTATCTAGCAGAAAAATATGGACGATATAATTTTTCTTAATAAAGCAGAATTCATGTAACACACTGGAACTATTAACTGAAGAAGCCAATAGAATCAAAGACTTCCCTTTTCCAAATACCAAAAATTAACTGCAAACAAAAATCTCTATTTCTTTGCCTCTGAGGTCAAGAGGGTAGTCCCTACTCATGTGCAAGCTCCTAGCTTCATCTAAACTGCTGCTCTCCATTTGGGCTGCCTTGTTTATCCACCACAGACCTAGAATAAATCTGGGAATTAAAAGGGCACAATAAGGGTCTGGACCTCAAGAATATGAAGTCCTGAGAAAAGGACTTCGGAAAAGGCCTTTAAGTCATGCAGTAGTTAATAAAGCTTTATGCAAGCCTAGGATGTTACAGAAGACTATTAAACAAATTTGCAGCCAAATGTGTGGCACCTCTTTCGTAAGTTTTTACTGGATGCCTTGGCTCATGCAGAATTTCTCTTTAAACCTTACTAGAGTAAAAAAATTTTGAAGATGTACAGGATAACAGCAGAAGTCAAACTACTCATAGCTCTGCTTACTGCATAACATATTTTTCTCCTCAGTCCTTTTTAAAAAAAGGAACAGACAATACAAATATGATTGCCAAAATTCAGATGATCAGAAAGCACTCACTTACCTGATTCTGCCTCTTGTTTTTGAAAGGGTGGGAAAAAACGTAAATATGTCATCTTAGTATTATACTTCAGAGTTCGGGTGCGTCTCATAACATGGGCAAAGGATAGTTTCAGGTGCTCACTGACATTCTTTAGTTGGAAGTATTTGGTGTTGAAGAACAGAAGTGTGTTCAATAAAACGATAGGGGAATATGCACCCAGCTGTTTACATTCCCACAAGTGTTCCTCTTCAATTCTTGAGAACATATAACCTAGAAACAATGGGCAAAGAAAAAAGAAGAAGGTTATTTATGCAATTTTAGGGCTGTCCCCATATTCAGTTACAAATGAACAGCTTTTACAGGCTGTGACTAATCTAGCAGATTTTCAGAATTTTCCCAAAGCAATGAAAGCATCATACATGAGCAGGGTGGGAGGGCAGAAATGAGTACAATTAAGTAGGCAGATTTTGCCAGAGATGCATGTGAGTTCTCTTTCAGCTATCCTTCTGTATTAATGAACTGCATATTAGATCGAATTCAGACCTATCATAAGAAACTGTAATTCCAATAAAACCAAGAACACTGCATGCACGAACATAAGAGGGAGCATGGAGAATCAAGCTGTGGAACAGCATGATCTTCCAATACCTGAAGAATGGAGAGAACGATATAAAAGAAGGTTGCAGACACCAGCAGAATCTCAGTAAGTTCTAATTTCACTGTATCAAACCACAGCCAACCAACTGCAAAAATGTGTAATTCCTAAGACATGGAGCATGCGTTTAAAATGTACCATCTTTACCTACAAATAGCCCATTGTGCTTACTGTAAGTCAGTTAGGGAAAGGAGATATGGGGGCTTGCAAGAGATTTGTTGCGGAAAAAAAACCATCACTGTACACAGCAGTCTATAAGTAATTGGGTTATTTCTGTATTAAAGAAAAAGTTTGTTTTCTAAATGAAAAGCCAGTCGTGGATCCACATATGGAGCTGCCAACATCACTCAAGTTTCGTTGATACTCTGAAAAAGATCTTATGTACTAATACGGCTGGTGTCCAGCTTTATAAACTGCATGATCATACTTGAAGACCAATTAAAAATAGCTGCAGAATTTGGGAACTCTTAATTTGGAAGTGACTGAGGTGAGAAGAACTTGGAATTGAGGAGTCGAGACAAGATTCCAATGATTTGCTAATGCGATCCCTGGATTTATCAGAAAGAATATTTCCAGCACTAATAGGGAAATACCAGTGCAACTGTACTTGCAGTAACTCATCTCCAATACTACATACAATTCTGGCTACCTGTATTCAAAAAAGATTAGCTAAAACTTGAGGGAAGAGAAGAACTAGCATGTTGACTACAGGAATGGGAAGCCCTTCTTTCAAAGGAGTTGAGAGATTGATCAGAGGCAAAGGTATATTTAAGTGTAATCCGTAACTGGTAAAGACAGACATAAAATCCATGATGCTAGTCTACCACAAACAATTACGTGGTGGAGAAAGAGGAGACTAATGTGAATGCCTCAGATCACATTCTTCTTCATGGCATTGAGAAAATAGTAATTTATAATATGGCTTTGTCATGCAGCTACACAAAACAAAATAATTGTCCTACCATTTGGAAGAATTGTAGGTTCCCAGATTTTCAAAAGTTTTGTAAGTTCAATCATAAACCTGGAATAGGGCTCGGTAAAAATGTTATCTATTCTACCATTCTCAAACAGGTACTACAAGAGAAAAAAAGGAAGACATACAGTTTGTGATTATATAACATTGCAGAGAAGATACAGGACATCAGATACTTTTCCTTTCTTATGTCCCAGTCTCTTATGGTCCAAAACACTTTTTTGAAATATTCAGTAAGATATCAAATCAAATTTTCTGCAGGGACTGGGACCTCCCCAGTATGAAATGAGAGATCTAGGCAAGAATTATTGTTAATATTCCAAGCTCCAGAGCTGTTTTCTGAAAAATCATCATCCTCTAAGTGTTAGATATTCTTAAAAAAAGTCTGCCTATAAAAAACAGAAGAGTTATTGAGTATTTTTCTGTTGAAAAGAACTTCACATGCTAATACCTCCTGACAATAGATATAGGCCCAGTGCTAGGCTGCTGAAATAGCTCGACTTACAGCATCAAGGTGAAAGTCCCTTAAACTCTTGTCAAGCAGCAGTTAAAAAAAGTTTTCTACAAGTCAGGAGTGTGCATCAATAAATAAGTCAAAACTGGAACACACAAAAATTGCTAATAGTCCTAGACCTTATCAATGGCACTTTGAATTTTAACTCTTTCTACATTTTTTTCAAGCATAGCCAGGAAAAAAAGATTAAGATAATTCCATGCCTAGTCAAATGATAGGTTTTACATTAGAAGTAGCTTTTGACTCCTTACCTCCAAATGACTGTTCAAGGAAAGGAACAAGCAGGCTATTCTAAAAAAAAGCCCCTAACAGAAATATACTGAACATTGAGTTTTAAACAGAAGTTAGTATTACACTTAGGTTTGTACTGCAACTGTTTCAAGGCAGGTAGCAAGGCAGGTAGCAAGGACTTAGTAAATTACTCTTAGCATTCATTAATTACAATGCTATTATTCCCATTGTATTTTTTCTGTAAATATTGCCAACACAACAGGTATCTGCCTAGCCACTGAAGGAGCTCATCAGTCTTAGCTGGGTAACCTCTTCCATGTGAACTTGTATATTAGAAGAGCATTGTGCAACTGTTTTAGATCTGAAACATTCCATCATAACGCAAATATTTCTGAGGAGCAAATCTTTCCTATACATGAAAAAGGACCAAAAAGGTACCAAACCCAAAGATTTGTGTCTAGGTAGAAACACCTAGCCCTCCACGCCACATTCCTCCCAAGTACAGAAGAAGCCTGTTCACTCTGATCATAAAAAGGTCCAGACAAATTAGGCAAATATGGGATTAAGACAGACTAAGAATAAAGCACAAAAAAGATACACTCTTGCCTCCTCTACAAAAACCAAGCAGCTACATGGGACTATGGATACAAGCATAAATAACCAGAGCAAGTTTTGTATGTTCTCAGCAATACCCTAATTCTGACTTACCTGCTGAATTCCAAGGCACAAGTATAAGATGCTGTCAGGATCATATTTTTCTCCATTTGGTCTCCGCACCTCTTGAATAAACTGGCACAAGCCAAAACTCAGCTCAGCAAAAGTGCATGAGAGAATGTCCTCCTTGAGTTTCACAGGACGAACTACGGCCAAGAAAAACATTAGAAAAAATAACTTAATTCAACAGATTAAATCTTCACACATTCCTTATTATTTCACGTAGGCAGAACTATTAAATCTTCTATCTCATACATGAAGTACCCTGTATGTCTAAACCTGTGAACTATTTCCTATCTGTTGGCTAACAATTAAATGAGGATTTGGCCAATAAAAAACAAACCACCTGCATGTGCAACCAGTACAAATGCTGCCACTGAGTAATAAGGCTGCAGGTATTTAAAGCTAAGACATCTAAATGTTAGGGAGTCTGCTGAATCCGAAGATGTGGCATGGCAATGGTTGCATGTACTCAAGGCTGGCAGCGTAGGGTTGATAAATAGGTTTCACCTCTATAGCTGGACGCAGGGGAATCCTGAGTAAGAGAAAGATCTTGAGTATTTCCTAATAGTTCTGGACATGAGTTGAGTGCAGCATATTCATCTCCTTAAAGGGAGAAGGGATGAAGAGTTTAAAGGGACATGCATGGGATTCGGAAAGGGAAGCAGAGCTACCAGGGAATCAATCGATCAAAGGATCCGCAATGAAATTACCAGGCTTTGGCTGCTCCACACCTTACAAAAGCGCCTGCTTGGGACCAAGCAGGGAACCTTTCTGGAAGGGGTGGGGGTGGACTCAGTTTCCTGGAACTGACTGTAATATTTGCTTCCTTAGCCACAAGAAGAAAACACAGTAACTCATGTGATCACTCTTCTTCTGGGAAACAAAAACCAGCTGTTCTCATGTAATGACAACAAAAATTCCAAATAAGAGAGGAAAAAGCAGATCACGTTCTAACTAGAATTTTCCCTTTGGGATCTTTCTTATATAAGCCCTGCCACGCTTAGTTCTTTACATTGCAGAAGTATTTAATATGGTTTGCTCTCTTCCCCACCATCTCCAAAAAGCTCAATTATATTCCTAACTTAAATTCTCTGCTTGACTCTGAAAATTTGCCCACAAAACTCTCAGTGCAAGCATGTAAGACAGATTTGAGACCAGGGAAAAGGGGAGTTAGACACTGCCAACTCCCAGGACTGCTGTGCTTTTGTAAAAAAAAAAAAATAAAATCCATAATTAGAAAAATAAACAAAAGTGACATTTATATTGTCATTATTATCTATTGCCCTAGTGAGACACAGGGAACAATTCATGCCTTTTAAAGTTAGTTTCAGGCAGGGTGCAGTACAGAATGGGTAGATTTTTGGAAAGCTTCTTCCCAGCTGTGAAGCCTAGAAATGAGGTGTTAAGATTTTAATGTTGAAGCACACAATTTTTTTACGGCAAACAGTTATGCTGACAAATACTTTGTGAATGCATTAGCTACAGATGAAAAAGATGGGGCCAAGTCGGTGCTGTCAACTTAGAATTATGGCCTGATAATAGCTCAGTAAAGCTCTGCAGCTGCATAAAGCATCTCTTCTACAAATGAAGAATTACCACATGCAAATAAATGCAAAGTGGAGGTTAAAAGACTAACATTTCTAACGTTGAAAAGAAATCTGGTATTTTAGAGCCTGTTTTAATAGGTAACAGATAAATTAAGAATGTAATAGCTATGATTTTTAAATGCATGAAAAGACGCAAGACAGTATTCCATAAAATCTTTTCTCCACTCATGGATATTTTAAAACTCAGTAATATCTAATCCTAATTTTTATTTGAATAACATATCATGCCAAGTGCTCTTCAACTTCAAACTATTTCTGTTTCCACTGAGAGAGAAAAATTCACCTGAAAACTTCAGGTCCCCTTGTTCCTCCTGTGCGTTTTTCCATTGGACCCAGTTTTTCCAGGCATTTACCCCATACATATACTTTAGGGTCATCCCAGAAACAGAGCATCCTGGGTAGGAGCCCTGCATCAGATTCCGGGGCTCTACAGAAACTACAGACTTCTTCCGTCCCTACAGGCAAACAAACAAATCAAAACATTTAATAAGCTCTTCATCTATGGATGCTTAACTTGATCCCACATAAAAAGGCCATTATGCTGACATGATAACAAAATCCTACTCTCATGACAGAGTCTGAGTGAATATATATGTATTTTTAATATGTGGACAAATATTAACCACATTTTACAGAAAAGGTGCAATAAAATACAATAATTCTCATTGTGATCAATATGCACAGAAATATATTCCTCTTTAGCTACACAAGAAAAAAATTATTCTTCCCTGTACCTTATGACACTACTTAAAAGACATCTCTTTTGGAGTTTTTTGAAACGATACACATTTAAAAAAATGTTCTGCACTAAAAAGAGCATTTATTCTACCTAGTTGCAGAGGGGGAGGAAAGGAAATCTTATACAGCAGAACAGGAAAAAATACACAGCGTAGTTAAATCGAATTCTCATTTTCACCCTGGAGCGGTATTTTTTCACTTCTGAGAACAAGCATGCACATAACGTTATTACTTCAAATGCAAGGAACTTGTGTTCCAGAAGTACTTTCTTACCCGTCTTTTTGGCTGTGGGAAGCCATCTCTATGTCTCCGTCTTGCTCGTGAACGTGAGTGCAAACCCAGTCCTTTACTGAGAGGGTCAAATGAGTCTGAAGTCAAATCAACACCGTTAAGAGTTTAATTATATGATTTAACAGCCCAGGTAGAAGTGTCACTTAGATACTATGGAATACCTTGTAGTTGGCAATCACACCTGTATATTCAAAGAATGCTTTACCTTTGAATAATTAGGCAATATATGTACCTTCTGTATAAAGAAAGTAAATTCTCAGAAGAGGAAAAAAGCCCCCCCCCGCAAACAGTGGGTATACTTATTCAGGCAAACTTATATTCTTCTGTGCCACTCACATGGATTATACCTAGGGACGCAGAAGTGACAGATTCAAAGCAGTCAAGCAAGACTACCTGCCACTCCTGTCGGGGGTTCTGTAGAATGCTGTCTTTAACGATAGCAGTAATATTTTTAAAATAGCAGAGCTGATATATTACTGCAGCTTTAAATATCCAGTTTTACTAAATGAAAACATATACCCTTCATAAGCAGACTGCTGGTACAATGCTTACTCAAAAAATGGTGCATACTTTTATACAACAATGCATTTTTCTTATACAGACCTGATGGAAAATCTGCCTCCAGGTCCTGTTCCACGTCACCTTTGGAGAACTGCTTCAGTTCTGGATCTGGTTCTGGCAGGGCATTTGATCGTAAGGCATAGTGATTTAACTCATCCTCCCAGCTGTGTGGAGTGGACACTGCTTCAGATTCTAGATCTCCACTATAAGTGCTACCTTGGTCTGTAATGAGAGTGATCAAATATACCGTGTGCTATAGGAAAGGGCAGACAGAAAGCGGATTTTGCAAGAAAATGTACAGCAGGATCCAAATCCATTTGCAAATAAAAAATCCAACTGACCTTTCTCAAATATCTTGGGGTCCAGGAAGAGCTCATGCTCAGATGTTTGAGATCCTTTAGAAAAAGAAGAAAATCTGTATCTACAAATGACTGACAGCTTACATAACTAATACAAAATACTTTGAACACCAAAAAAACATGTATTAGGTCATAATACTAACACACATGATGCATCTTCTCCACTAGACTTCTCCTAACAGCTTTCTACCTTGGTCATGCTGTTATGGGAGAAACAGAAATGCAGAACTAACCCATGTTTGCTTTTCCAAACGTTTCCATCCCTCCATGTTTGTTATTTGAGTCATCTGTAGACAAGTAAGATATTTTGTTCATTTCTTTTCAGCTTGTTCCACTTTTATTACATGGGACGATCACTATCCAACACATTCTAACCTGCATCACCCTCCAAGAATCCACCATAAAAAGCCTGATAGGAAAATATTCTTGTAAAGCAGCTGCTCTGTCTTCTTGATTTTGACTCCTTCTGCTAATGCATGATGTACTGATCTGGAGATTACTACCTCTAGCAATCTGTTACTGTCAACAAAAGTCAAATCAGCACCTAGGATCAGGGAAAGGGAATGCAAAGACATTTAAACCACTGTCAGTGCTCTGTATCTAACATGGGTTCTATGCTAAGCATAGCTCTACTGAATATTGACTGATAAACCCCTGTGAAATTACAAAAACTTCAGAGAGGTGCAAGTATAACCAGCACCCGAGATGAGAACTATAGAGGAAGAGTAAACTAACCTTAAAAGAAAACATGTTTTCAAAACAAAGAACAGAATATTGTACACAGAGACAAAATTCTCTCCAAATATACAGTTCAGCTGAATTCCCCCAGGGCCTCCTGATTTTAAAAGAATAAGCCATCAAAATTGCTAAGACATGACATAAACATTATAACCCTGTCTAGGTTGGCACTTTACCTGCATGAACACTTGCATTGTGGAAAATAAATGTCGGTAAGACAAAAGGACCATTTAACCTGGCATGCATACTTGGGAAGCAGCCAATATAGGCCCTACATCTATTTCTCTATCTATTTGCCGTGATGAGAGGACCTTCATCTCACTGCATTTAGTTTCCTTTTTAAAAACACCACATACCACCATGAGAGTGTGTTTTTTCTTTCTCCTCATCTTCTGCAATCATTTCTGCCATCTGAAGGAGATCAGCTTCAAATGGATTTGTGGGAATCTTTTCCTTGATATCCTGAATAGTTTCAATGATCTTATCAGCATTATCCAGGGTAGTCGGGAAGAGCATGGGAACTGGTACCTATGGAACACGCAGAAAATATTAGAGCATGTTTGGGGGTGAAGGGAAACAGCAAATACATAAGGCAGATTCCTCTCATTTAATCTTCCATATATTTTAGGACTGCTAAATTTAATTTAAAAATAACTCCAGACTGGACAACTTGTTTCACTTCTGCAATAACCCTACAAATCAGTAGTTTTGTGTGATGATGCTTAACCAAATCTGATCCAATAAGGAAAGAAATGGCTTCAAGGACTCCAAATACCACTGGCATGACTAGTCACAAAACCCAACGACACTGCTCTGCGCCCTCTTCAGAACCAAGACTGTAAACGAATTCTCTAGTGAACTGAAGTATAACTTACAGGTACTGGCATCCCAAGTGGAACTGGTGTGTACTGAGTGTAGAGGTGAAGGGGCACTGGCACAAACACTGGTACAGGAACAGGTACCACAATGATCTGGGGTTGAACTTCTTCTTCTTCTTCTTCTATCAAAAATAGAATAAACCAGAAATTGTTTAACCATATGACTATCCACTACACTCCACAGTGTCCATGATAATTGTTTGGACTTCTGCTTGTAACTCAGTGTGCACAGTACCACGTCTTGGTTCGTAGCCATCTTTCACTTTAGCATTGTTGTAACAAGTATTAATACTACAGTTTGGAAATAAGCAGCACTGTGACCATATACATGAATGCTGGAAGGGAAGAGTGGAAATAAGTATTAAATACATCCCCACAAATGGTGTGTTATTGCAATTATCTCACAAGTAACTACAAGACTATAAGAAGGTACCATTAAAAAACTAACAACAATCTTCCCACTTAACTTCACCTTCCTCATTAAGAGGTTTCAACACTAGATACCCTTCTTCTATAGTAACAATGATGAAAAAACCGCTCCTCAATGACAGTCTGGACTATGTAATAGCCTTTGAAGGTGTTTCTATTTCTTCCTGCCCACAGAGGGAGCTTAGAGCAAATATGAATCTAATGAAATTATCTTAGAAGTAGGGACTTAATTTTCAGTGGTTCTTAGTATCTGTATCTAATAATTAAAGGAAAGTGAGAGCAGAAACAATCTTTGAGAAATCATGCACTTTATTAAAATGAGTCTGCTCCTGTGGCTTGTGCTGTGAGAGCTAAAAACTCACAAATTCTGTCCTGAGGAAAACGAGTTCCCTCTGTTGCCTTTTGCATGTCACTTAATTATTGCACTTCCTTTTCCACAGTTAAGATGATCGCAGAACGCTAAAGATGAGTTAAAGCAAATCTCAAGATTCATCACATATGAAGCTTTAAGGATTTCAAAGAATAACAAATGTTTTACACATGTAAGGCAAACTGCTACTTGGAAAATACCATACGACAATCTGAAAACTATTTAAGGTTTTAAAATATGTTAAAAAGTATTCGCTGTTACATAAATCATGCATTACTCTCTCAACTGCAACAAAGACTTTTATAAAATGGGTAGGAGATTAGATACATACCTGTCTGGCATTCTTTGTTTTGTGTGTGAGGTTTGCATGAGGTGGCCTTAGTCTGTGTGATCGGCTTGCACAATAATGCTTTGTTTTTTAGAAGCCTAGGTGGTTGTGATGGTGGTAGCTTTAGGGCATCTGTCTGAGTACTAGCCTGTTTGGAAAAATATAAACAAGGGCAGAGTCAGTATAGGTTTGAAGGATATCGTAAGATTAGTATTTGTTCTCTACTATGGGAGGTTGAACGATTTAAAACTGTCCTTGCTGATAAAAATGATCATTTAAGAACTATTGCAAAACCAGCTTGCTAATGTATTTGGTGCTTTCTGGTCTTCACCAGATTTATTTTAATGAAACAATAGGCTTCTTTTTTTTTTTTTTGTTAACAGTGCAGTGAACAAATTTGCAAGAATGTTTGGTTTCTGTAGTCAAATAACCTCTAAACTTTTGACACTGGAATCTTACTGATGGCAAAGATATAAAGAGGCGTTTAAGACACTTTTGATGACTAAAAGTCTGGCTGATACAGATACCCAAAACACTTAGTAAACGGATGTGAAATCACTGAAAAGAAATAAAAGTAAAAAATGAACACAAATGCTGGCAGTATCAGTATCACTTCCTGATTACACACAGACTTGACTATTCGTGCTTGTACTAATTTCATGTCCTGCTAACTGTAATTTTTCAGTCATGCATTCAAATAACAGGATCTGTTTCATTAGGGAAAATTCATACTCTAATCCATAAATGACACTTCAGCTAAAAGCAAGGGCGTCAGTCTTCCAGAACCTAAGAGCTACATAATAAAATCTTCGTATTTTAAGAGAGTTGCAAGATGTATACCACATACCTCAAAGAGCTCAAGAATAGGAACTTTAGGAGTTATTCAGAGATAAGCGGTGACAATGGTTCCCCACAGCTCCATTACCACACTACTAGGGAGTGGGGAAGGAAAGCTAAGCTGCAAGAGCGTGGTCATGGCAGCCCCGGCAGCCCACGCTGGTCCCCTTCCTCCCATGCTAGTCCTTTTGACATCACATCCCACTTCTGGGCACAAAAGGTAGCCTCAAGTTCAGAAGCCACACATGAGTTGCTTGAGAACTACAGCCATCTCATGAGCTACAATTTGACAAGCTTTGTCTTAAAATATCTAATCAATCTGTCAGTGGACACAAAAAGACTTTTATACCATACAAGTTCTATCCATTTTAAAAAAAAGCATCTGCAAGCTGCATGAATTTTAAATCCCAATCACAACCAGGAAAAGCAGTTACAAAAGGACGATGCAAAATTCTTGGATACTTTACTTGTTATTGATACAATCTGGGCGAAAGTGAGAAAAAGAGTCTCTTGTAAAACTTACATCTCCTATTATTTTTGCTGTCACAGTAGGGACTGCACCTGTGAAGAAAAAACATACAATAGCCTGTGTACTTATCATCAAGGACCATAACCCATACTCTGCCAAGGTCAAGAAAAAGAACTCCCATTAAACCTCATTCCTTGGTGTATGTACGTAAATTTAAGTCATTATTTATACCTAGGTAAAGGAAGGACAAAACTGTAACCATATACACTGATGTGAAGCATAATGAAGAAGTGGCTGTTGTCCTCAGCAAAGATCCCTGAACAAATTAAATGTTCAGGAATAGAGATTTAAAAATACAGGCATCATATTCAGCAGTCTTACCCTGTAAAACATTGTTGGAGTTAACTGTAGGCTGGGCTGCAGGGGTGCTTGCAAGGGACACCACATTTGCTATGACAGGGGTTGAGTCCTTTCTCAAAGAAGGAGGGCCTGATGAGGAAGCTGGTGCCATAGAAAGGTTTGCTGCACAGAGTGAACAGAAGAAAACTAAAATAAGCAGTAAGATAATTTATAAAACAGCATTTCTGAAACAACACCCACCCTCCACATTTATCTCCAAATGAAAAAGCCTGCTGTATGAGAAGGGAATGTAGGTGTCAAACTGCAGTGTTTCAGTTTAAATAGGAGCTGGTTCCACAAGCAAACTTAAGCTGTTCTCCAGTCACTGAAACATTTCAGAAGTTCACCATAGTATGAAAGCAGCTTTCTCTTTGTAATAGTATGTGTATTACAGCAGCACTAGGGAGATAAGAGGACTGGATGCCTCACTGTGACTGGTACCGAATATACATAGTATAGGAGACAGTTGAGATCCTGACAAATAATGAATGAGGTGAATTTTATGAGGCTCTCACAGTTAGAGGAATTCTTAGGTTCTTTCCATTTGAAAGCACCATTCGTTACCGCATTACCATGAATTACCACATTTCATCAAAAAATACTGTTCTGAGGCACTCCATTATCCTGGCAGCCCCCAGTTCAGAGAGGTGCCTGGAGACCAGTTTTGCAAAGGCACTGCACACTGGCCTCAGCTGAAGTTGCAGGCAGACTTCGGGAGAAGCAGGCCCACCATACATTTTGCTATCCTTACTAACAGCCAAATGTACTGACAAGACCAGGAAGGTCACATGGTATAGTTATGGCCTGAAAGTATAAAGTTACTTATTATTTCTCTTAATCAGGGAAAACAGCTCCCACCAATATAAGCAGCAGATGTGCACAAAGTTGAAGAGCTGAATATGGCCTGGTGCCTACTATAAACTTTCAGTTAATATTCTTTATTGCTTGTTGGGTACCTTACTGTTGCAGTCACCATCACTCAGTGGGAGATTATGCACCTCTTTAGGATCAGTGCTATTTCTGCCCTTTGTTTCGCTTCCTCTTCCTGTCTTTGTGGGCCTTTCTTCCTTTCTTCCCTTTGCATTTCATTCCCTACAGAAACTCACAGTTCCTATTCCTGTGGGCTTCATTCCCACCCTCCTTCCCATTCCATCTGCTGAAATAATGAGCAATGAAACAGCTACAGCACACATTAATCTTGGCATTGATACTTTAAGAATCAACACTTAATGACATAGAAATGGTAACTCTTCATATGCCTACAGACTACAAAGAACTGGCTATTTTAAGTTCATATATGGAAGTCTGTATTTACAACCATTAAGTCTACTAATTTCACCACTTGATTTTGTTTGTTAAATGAACATTAACATTCTACTGTATCTAGCTATGTCTTATCAAGTACAGAGACAAGCTAGGTATTTAACATGTCTTCAATAGATATCAGTATATTTTACCCTAATAAAATGGGCCTTTGTTTTATGAAAGTGATTGAAAAGTAAGTGCTTTTCTTTCATCTTCTTTAAAATCACAATCTAGGTTTGGTATACGAAGCAATCTCATTTCATACCTGCAGAAGTTTGAAATTGTATGAAGATAGAGATCTAAAACTGAGCCCATTCAATGGCAATGGACAAGGCGCCCAGTAGAGGATATATCTCAAAAAGTTCACTGAATCGAGTTTCCAAATAGATGTTCATATCACTATCATGCACACCAAAAAGCAATACTATTCCCAGCCTGTTTTACCTGTGTTGTTTGGGGGTGGAGGGTCAGAAACATTTTGCTGATTACAGAACAACAGAATACAAAGCAGATTGCAAAAATGCTTGATCTCCCCTTGCCATTTCATGGACTCACTGAGTTTACCTTGTCTCTTACAACCATCACACTTTGCCATCTAGGAAAACAGAGTGAGGGAGAAATTAAACACACTTGTAAACAGCAACAAAGAGTATGTGTATAAAAACCTCTTTGCACCCTGCTCAGCAAATATAATGTAAAGAAATCTGTAAGAGTGCATCATTTTTGCAGTGTAACACAAAGCAGCAGAACACTCAGTGTCTGTCTTCCCACAACCCATATCAGGTTTTCTCTATACAGAAAACTGGTACTCAAAAGTTAAGAAGGATTTACTCATCACTCACATACATGTCATATATCCCACAGACACAGAAGTCAACTACAGGTAGTTCACATAGCTCCTAATGTACAACGGTTCTTTTGCTAACACGTTTATATTCTAGAGGATGCTATGTGAGAATATTGCTTACCTGGTAAAACAAAACTGTGAATTTAGACATGCACTCCTCTGAGCAAAATTCCTCCATTTTCCCCCCAAAGTGATTCTGGACCAGTTTGGGGGAAGCCTGTAAACAGTAACTGCACATTTTACAGTGGTTTCCCCAGCGCTTAGCCAAGTCATGTTTATAGAGCAGTTTACAACCTAAAAGCAGAGAAAATAGCAAGAAAACAAAAGCATCCTTCAATATCAAAATGACATTTGCTCGACACTTCTAATTCTTGTATTTCATTATGTCTGTAATAATTTGTTGAAACATACCATTAAAATGTGAAGTATGAACAAAGTTCTGTGTTTCTAAACCTAAAAAACAGTTTTCTAACCTAAAACGATTAGGTTTCTCTTAGTGTCACCAATAATTTTAAGGCAAAACACTTCTGACTTGATTTGTCTGAGAGACAGTCTTCCGTTTCTTACCTTCACTACAGAATGGCTTATCTATGCCTGAGAATCGCACTGTCTCCTTGATAATTTTCTCAATTTTGCAGTATTCACACATTGCCATCACACTGCTCCTCTTCTTATATTCATCACAGCAGGTCTTCCCACAAAACTGGAACATTTTACCCTGCAACACAGCCAGAATGTTTTGGTTTCAATGTTTCACATCCCAGATAATACATTTTAATTGTTAATAAAAACTCAGAAGCATATTTATGCCCTTGGAAATCAACAGCAGACAGCACTAGCGAGTAAGTCTCCCCACTTAGCTTTATAACAAAGACAGCACAATTTTCTGCAGAAAGCCCTCACCAATGTGCTTTGTCCTGGAATTAAAAGGATCATCTCTGGGACCAAGAATCAGGAATGTGCTTACCTAGCCAGGCAATTATAGGGTTTGGGTTTTTTGGAGGGTTTTTTTTTCTGTTTTTAAGATCAAAGAGCTAGTATCAGTATTAATTTTGATAATGATTAAATGATACCAAAATCAGTTCGAAATTCCTCCATAGCAGGTCACAGTAAGCAACAGAGCAGTACTGACAGACCATTTCATATAAGCTACAATTTCTTGGGTTTCTGTTGAGAAATATGAGCTTGAAAAGCCCTAATCTTTATTACCTTGTAGTCAAGCAGTTCTGGTTTGGTTGCAAACAATCTGTTACAGTGCTGACACCTGAGTTTTACAACAGGGCGGGCAAAAGTGACTTGCTGGGACTGGGCAGCCAGCCTCTGTAGACCAGCTGCAGCTGAACTGCTCATGGAGCTGGGGGACACAGTCGAGGTGGTGCCACCTGCCGATACCGTTGCCCCTGAGGGAATGCTTACAATGACTTGACCTTGCGACAGAGGTACCACTGAGGAGTTCATTCCTGTAGGCTTGTTGAACAAATTCTGCAGGAAAGCAAATTGAGGAATAGACTTTATTTTACAATATTACATATTTTACCTGACATCCCAGGTATTTTACACCATCAATTTATTATTCTGTTAATTCAGCTAAGAAGAAATCCTAGATGTCACACCTGAAAAGCTACTACACAACTGTAGCTGCAAAAATTGCGTATGCTCCCATCTGACATAGCCAAGTGATACTGAGGGTTTGCTGAAGTTTTACAGCTGTTGCACTGAACTTGAACACCTGAGGGTGAAACAGAGAAGAAAAAGTGATTTATGCAACATCAGGTTGTATTGCAGATAATTTTGCACTGTGCATACAAAAACAGAGAATCTGAATGACAAGCCAAGGTACACACAGAAGCCCAAGATGAAGTTTCTACAGATTCACAAGCAGACACTGCAACTGCGGTGCCTGTTGCTTGCCAGATCCTTTAATTAATCTCCCAGTATCCCTAGGATGTCAGTAAGCATTTTTCTATTTTACAAGAAAAATAGCTGAGAATATGTTTGCCTAGCTCAATGCAACATTAGGCAGAGGTAACTAAGCTAATCACCCTGGAGAACAAGGGGCAGAATAGTCACAGTGGTGGTATGGTTTATGTCCACAGAAGTGGATTTGTCTATCTGGGAAACCTACCAGCTGCACTTGCAAGAGCAGAAAATAGATTAAGGTTTATTATGTTTAAGCTCTCTAAAAACAAGGCTGAAATGGTTGTACTGTCACTGTTAGGTTTATCTGTGGTAGAAAGTCCTTATGTTCCCATCTCAGCACCTCCCTTTAAAAAAAAGCCACTTTCCACCCCACTCCCCCCCAAAAAAAAAAGAATATTGGCCTTAACTTTCAAGACAAATTAAGTTTGGATATGAGCTACGTGAAATTATGCTTCTAAAGAAGTAAAAGGATAAAGTTACCTGCAGAAGTAACCATTTTCACTCTATATGCTGACAAGCAGTTAACAGAGCAAAACAGTTCAGTTTTTCCCAAGTTATTTGTGCTCTCTATCATCTCGGCTGAAGATCTCAAAGATTTACACAGTGCGCAAGGTGTAATTTTAGCTGACTTCTGTGGAAACATGGAAATCTGTCATTCATGTGAAACAGTATTTTTATTAACCTGGAAATTAATCACTAACATATAAAACGCGTATAAAAGTGACTGCCAGTGCACTTGAAACAGCACTTATTTTACAGCTGTATTACTTATCATGCAGATATTTGAGTTCTCTAGTACACTTGCTATATTCACACTTTGACCACCTGAGGCTTGGGCTGTCTCTCATTCAGGGTAAGCGCTACCTTTGCGGGCCAGTTTAAACAGTAGCGAGGCTGTCAGGGCGAAGGCCTCCAAGTGCAAACAACACTATGTGTTGTAATAGCACGTACCAAGCACCTTGTATCAGACGACTTCAACATTTTTGCTGAGAAGCAACATTTTGCTTATGATTTTTAATACATCAGCTATGTATGTAAGCAATATTCCCATTTAACAGATGAGAAAAGCAACTAAGAGGAGGAGGTTCCTCTCTCACCCACAAAATCCCAGAAACTATCAGAATGTATCTGACAATTGAGTTGAATGCTGTTTAAAAATCAACAGAAAATAGGTAAGACTTGTAAGTTTTGAACATAATGTATTTTCAGGAAGACTAACAGGTATGAGGTTTTGATGTGAGATGAAAAAGCAACATGAAATCCCTCTCCCTTCCAGCTTATTTAATTTAATTTCCAGATTTGTTTCAGAGGACAACTAATGCTGTAGGTAATTTTCTGGATGAAATACTTTTACCAGATTTTTTTTTTAATTCATTAGGCCTTTCTTGGCTTAAGTGGCCTGAATAATGAGGCAGCAGAGTCAAGTCACAAAATGAAGTTACACTTATCTTATCAGAGGGCAATTTTTCCTAAAGTAATTGCATTAAAATAAGTCAGTCAAAAGTAATTGAGCTATTATAATAAATTAAGGTTCTCTCAACTGCTCAGCTCTTTAAAAGGCTCCATTATAATAAAAATTAAAATATTAAATTTTAAAAATTAAAATCAAAATTATCAACTAATTATTACTTTTCCTCTCCACTTAATTCAAATGCTACGATTTAATAGAGAATACTCAAACAGGGAGCATCTCAAAGGCTGGAAAAAGTCACAGTGGGCTGCTGCTGAGTAGTCCCACTGTGTCTTCTCTCATACTGGAATACTCTGGTAGCCAGTTCAGTGGTAAGGGAAACAGAGCAACATGTTTGGGCAAAGATTAAGCAGCAAATGGCAAAAGGAGTTATCTTAGACCAAGACAGTAACTGAAATAATCAACTAATAAATTGGGTGTTTCTTAAAACACCCAAAATCTAATCAAAGACATATTTTTATATTCTGTCAAAATATACCTGCTTGTATGCTGTCACACATGTTGAACTGCAGAACTTTTTTGACTGTCCCTCTATTTGAAGCATGTGACATTGGCCAGAGCCACTGTAGCAGTATCCTCCACAATTCTCACAGCAGTTCATGGTCAAGTTGTTAGCAGAGCGGAACTTGGAGAAGCAGGCATCGCTGCAGAGCTTGTGTACAACATTCTGGTAATTCACTTCATGTCTAATCTGGAAGAAAAGAAAGAATATATAACAAGAATAGAAAGAATATGTATGTTCATCTCTGAGATAGCAAGTTGTCCTGATCTACAGGAAATTCAAATGAAAAAGAAGTCTGCAATTACCACTGCATTCTTCTGGCACATGCTGCACTTGGTTGAAACGCTGTTAGCATGAATAGTAACAACAGGTTTCCTTTTCAGTTCATACGTAGAAAGACATGACTGGCTGCAGAAATCCTTACTGGAGTTTGTATTGTCAAACTGGGCAGTGATTACATCCTTTGGATTTAGAATGTCTCTATGGAAAAAAGAAAAACAAACAAACAAAGAGATAAAGAATTAATGTTGGTTTCATGTCAACTTGCTGTCCTTTCTTTTTCTGCAGACTAAACATTCTCTAGAAGAGGGTGGATTCATTTAATTTAAAGCTTTTCTTTTTGCTGACCTAAGTACCTGACTTCATTTTTCTTTTCCTATTAGGAAAATAGTTAAGAAGTACAATTATCGAGTAGATATTTTGTGAAACATTTTGTACCTGGACTTAGGAGTGGCCTATAAATACATCAAGCTCTATCACTAAATCTTTTCAAAAGGAGCTGGGAAAAGATAACTGTTTTGCACGGTCTTTACTAAAAAAAAAAAAATTTAGAAAGCAGGATATGTGGAATAATTCCCTTTAACAATGAAAATACCAATCATAATGGGGTAGGGGAAAAAAAAGGGGAAAAACAAAAGGTCACAATTTCTAGTCATCATCTAGTTCAGTTCAAAATGGTCTGACTAGTATTGTAACTTTCCACCTCTTATTTCCCATCTACAGTTTTGTTTATTTGTTGCTGGATTTAACAAACTGAACTTTCTCCTTATTTCTGCTCTCTTTTGAAACAGTCATTCACAGAAAACTTTCAAAGCCCTTAAGTCAAAAAACTAGGAGGAAATATCTATATAATTTTCTTAGTTGGAAGGATGCCTCCTTCTCACTTGTCTTGTCAGAGGTAAACCATTTTTCAACAGAAGAAATACAAATTACAGCCAAGACTGCTAAACTTTATTACAAGGCCTTTTCACACTGAGACAGCAAGTGAAAAGAATAATTAATTGAAGTCTCAAGTTTAAGTTCAGCTGACCTTGTAAAACCGAGAGTAATAAATTTGTTGTTGAAGAAATGATGAACAAAGCAGTATTCCTTTTGCAAAGGAACCTTCATAACTAAAAATAATAAATATGGATAATTCTCCTCTATAAACAGACCATAGCACAATCAGTCTGCAAAGTTATTTATTTGCCTCAAGTTATGGTATACTAATATGACATCTTAAAAGAGCTAGTCACAAACGTCTCCTTTTGCTAATTTGGAGATAATAATACAAATGAAAAAAAAAATCAGTAATTAAAATATTTTTAGAGCTGAAGATTCAGGCCTGTGTTTCCAACAGGACTGTGGAAAATGCAGATCTTCTTTTTTAAAGAATTTTTTCCAAGTAGGCTCACAAAAGCAAACCTTGCCTTTCCACTCTAGGCCTAGGTAGAAAGTAACTGATTTAGGTGCTGAAACCCCAGCTACCTGAAAATCTCAATTCTTAATACATTTAATCTCTCTACATCTTATGAAGGTTTAGCCACCATCAAATAACAACAGCAGCGACATATTTTGAAGAGCTAAAACCTACAGACATCTAAGCTCACAGAATGGAGCCAGACTGGAAAGTTAATTTTTTTTTTTAGAATGTAAGGAAATATCCTGCCTCAAGTATATCAGTTTACCCATGTTTTATTTCATTTTACGGGATTCAGCAAATCTGTTTTCATCTAGAAGAAATAATGCATAAAATATTTTTTGAAAACGTACTCGTTAGTGTTTTTGAGAGTGCAACAACATTTTAAAATGGCAGGAAAGTGTGGTAACTTTTGAAATACAGTTTTTAAATTTTGGCTCATTTAAATTAAAAAAAGACAAGATACACACTTCACAACAGAGGCTTTTAAATCTATGTATATGTAAAATCCCATTAACAAAATGGAACTGAAAGCGGACAGACCAATCAACAAGTAATAGCATTGGCCACGATTTTTTGAAGAGAAGCGTAACAGAAGTAGGCATTACAGAAACAGCACGTTGCCTAAAAAGAGAACTGAAGCCTTTCATTATCTGCTTGAATATCAATTATTACTAGAACAAATTAAAACACTGTCCTACTTTGAGCAGCTTGAGCAGGTTTTCTTGGTAGAAGCTGGTGGGCGAGAAGCTGGAACAGTGTATCCAGTGAGGCACAGTGTGGAGCAGAAGAGCTGGGTAGAGCCTTTCCTCTGGTACGCAGTTTGCCCCTTCTGCAGGATTTTTTTACAGCCAGAACAGGAAACCCGAACAGCTGTGGTTGGAACTGAAGGAAGCATTTTACTCATGCCAGAGGATGCCACAGCAGGCTGGAAACCTGATGACAGCTGTGGAGCTAAAAAAAAAAACAACACAGAGAAAACAGAGTAACTGTTATGTATGTATTGCACTTGTGTGCAGGGGGCAAGCACAAAGCTTATGACTTCATTTGGGTTGTCAGGGTCTAAGGGAGAATTAAATAGCAGATGAACTCTCCATAAATACATGCCCTGTGCTGGTTTTCTGCACAGTAGATTGTTTCAACTACTCTTAAGACTGAGAATGCACTTTTAACATCCCTTTCACATTCAATTTTCCTTTGCCTCAAAAATACAATTATTTTCCAATCTCTGAATTCCATTGTCTCTAAAACAAGCTGGTTCTTTTCTTCTACTGGGGCCAGACATAGCAAAAGAAATGCAGAATAACCTGCAAGACTATTTGCAAAGGTGATATATTTTACAGATTTAAATAAAGTTAGTCTTGCCTATTCCTTACCAAGAGGACTGCCACTGACTGAAAATACAGCACTGATTTTCAGCTCCCCTTCCTGAGTTTTTGGCTGTTGGCCGTACTCCTAAAACAAAGGGAAAGGAAAAGGAGAACAAATACACAGATGTAATAACAGGTTACACGATTTCCATTCTTTCATAATGCTGTATTGAATCTTAAGGTCCAGGAAGGCAAGAGTGAGTCTCCTAAGCCTGCTCCGAAGGCCAGGTTTACAGATGTTGCTGTATGAGCACCACACACAGAACCTGCTCAGAGGTTCACAGCAAACTACAACCGAGGGTGTCGTGTAGAAATGGAAAAGCACAGCTGCCTGGTGCATTCCCCTTCCCAGCTGCACTCCAAGACACCTCAGAATTCAGCCAGACAAAGCTTAAGAGAAATCTCTGCTTTCCACTCACACAAACTTTCCATCTAGAAGTGCCCCGCAGTCCTTGCCCCTACTCTGTGAAACAAGCTCTATCGTCACATTCATAGATGATAATAATGAAATAGAGACTGGGACCTAGATGATGAGAAGCATTCTGTACTTAACCATGAGTTAAGTACCTTGGAGGAGCCTAAGGTGAAGCTTTGCAGCAGATCAAAGCTGGCACCACTAGAGCCAGACCATCACAGTCCTGACTTAGACTGGCTTCAGTCTAATAGGGGAGAAGGGAATAACCTCGCATTTTCTACAGGATGAGAAAATCCCTACAGACAGTCGCTTGTGGAATAGCTGACATACTATAAATTACTAGCTTACTCCACAGCAGCTATTCATACTTTGACACCATGCTTCTTGCCCGTGCTCGCCCTAGAAATCTGAACCATAAAGCAGTTTGTAACACTCTACATGTAAATCTTAATAGGCTGAAAAGCATAATCTCTTGGAACTACAGAGACGATAAGACTTAACCTACTTACAGTCACTTGAGAGTAGTCAGGGCATGATGTCATGTTATGACTGAGCTAAATTCACAGTTGCTGTCGGGCTGCAAGGTAAGCCAATTCAAAATCACTAAGCAAAATTAAGCTCTCCCTTTTCAGCGGCAGTGGACTGCTCCCTCATCTTAAGCCGCCTCCTAAAATCACACACTAACATCCACATAATACATGCTAAAACTTAACACTTCTCTTACGCCTGTGGGAAAATTACAAGTTTCTATGCTAGGACAATCAAACTATTTCTCAACAGGTTTCCCAGGAGAACAGGCAATGGTATTCCTTCATCATGTGAACCATAAGACAGAAACACTCAAGTGTCAAGTAAGAGAAGCTTTTAAGCTGTGTATGGGCATGCCATGATGACGGGTTTTAAAGCACCATGTTTTTTTAAATATTACAATTTAAAAACTAGTTATATGCAGAAATACAGTTTTTTAAGCATTTTAACTGCAGTTTTATCCTTAGTCAATACTAGTAAGAGAAATGGAGGCAAATCCTGACATCAACTGTGCATGATCAAGCATAGTTTCACAGCAGTGTAACAGTGTTGAAAGCCAAGAACCTTCAGCTCCAACTATTGGTTACAGCAAGAAATGCTCTTATCTTTCAGGATGCATGAAAAAAACCAAAACCCCACGCATTAATTCCAATCTAAAGCAAAACAAAATGAACCACCTTCATCAGTTCTCATATTTTTCCAGTATCAGGCAGAGTTGATAATTACAGGATTTTACTCCAGGAATTAGTATTTTGAAGAATATGATATTGGATATTTAAATTCTTCAAGTCTTCACTTTTACTTATTAATATGATCTTTGATAACCACAGACATCTTGCATTGCATTCCCCACAAATCCACACAGCAGATGCCATCTTGGGAGGACAAAAGAATAGACAGATTTAACCAATGTACACATGGTTTGACATTATATACGCTTAAGGAAAAATAAAACCAAACAATCTCACGGACACTGAACAAATTGAAGGGCAGTAAAATCTGAATAGTTTCAAATACTTCGTTTACTTCTTTATTTTATTAAGCCAAGAGTATTATGGGAAAAGAAGAAAAAATGTTGGGAAGACAGGCCCAGAGGGAAGAGGAGGTATAGCAGAAGTACACAGAAAGATGCTGGAAAAACTAATGCCTGCACAAGAACACCAGCACTCTAGTGTCGATGCAAGTGGGATGAATCACTGGGAAGTTCTGCACACCTTTAACTGCATGTAAAGTTTGGCATGTAACCCAAATGATAGCAGTGAGGAGACAGGAATTGCGACACAGATCATTTCCCTGGTGTCACACGGCAAACCAGCGGCAAAGAGACCGGTTAGAGCTCAGCAATCCCTGCCCCAGCACCACTCAATCCACAGGTCAGACTTTCTCCATTTTGCAAGTATTCAACTTTTACCTGTATCGTCATAAAAAATGCCAGTGTCAAATGAGAAAGTCACCTTGACACATGCTTAAATTGACTTCACTGATGTGTACGTATTTAAATATTTTGCTAAGGTAAGACCTCTAAGTGTTAATTTAAAACAAGAACAAACAACGAACCACTGTGCTCGCAAAGATAACCTTTAAGAGGGAAGTAGCAGGAATAGCACTGTTTCAACTACACATCTCTAACTGTGACAACTCACAAAATATTCAGTAAAACATGATTTACATTTTATTTCCTAGTGAGACCGACTTGAGTGGTGTATATATATATACAGACTATATATAGACATATAAAGTGTCTATATTGCCACAGATTTAATAATGAAAGTTTTACAGCACTTTGCTTTGTCTCTAACTGAAAAGCAAAACATTTTCAGTGACATGGTAACATGACATCAAAAAGTTGGGGGGTTGGGTTTCATGGTAGTATAAGAGGGAAAAATCCTTCTACTAAACTATGTTCTTCAAGTTAAATTTCGGTCAACAAACCAAATAAATTGCTGAATTTACGTCCAGCTTATGCGGTCAGCTGTCAGACCAAAATGAGAAATGCAATGGGAAACTTACCTCGGAATTATCAGGTTCATCTTTAATTTTGTCTAATAGTCCCTGCTGTGGGGCCATAGCTTTATCATATTCGTCATCCAAAGGCTCCTCCTTAATTCTAATATTTGGTGCAAAGGAATTCCCCAGCTCTTGTCCAATAGATTCCTTACTAGAAAATAGGTAGCTAGACTCCTGAAACAATAATATGAAAAAGAATTCACCCTCCTGCATCTGCCATTAGGAGTTGGGCTGCTGCCAAGGGGAGTTTCTGTTGCAGACCAAGAGAAATGGGTCCTGCCACTGGAAGGTGGGAGAAATGATGGGCAGCAGCTGCTGCCTCTACCTCCCTGCAGCACCCCTGTCATCCCACCCCCAATCCTTTTCACTCCTCTGGACAAAGCAGAAGCCACCCAGCTCTCTAAGTTGGTTGTCAGTAGGGGCATTCGGCTGTTTGGGCAGTGTCTCCTGTTGATACAGCTGTTCCCTGTCTCATCTGGAAAAAAGGCAGCAGGTGAGATGGATGCATCCAGGTCTAGATTCGGTTCACCAGTCAGTCAGACCGTGCTGAACATGAAAGTGGCTATCAAAAGAATCCTCAATCCAAAGAGAGGGTCAGCAAAATTTTACAAAATTATATGCACTGTTTAAGTAGCAAAGATGTCTAAGAGTCAGAAGATCAGTTTTCTTGATACTCAAATTTACACTCAAATACAAAATACGTATTTTGAATTATTCCAGTATATCGCTGCACTTGCAAAAGTGTTTGAAAGATCTATAGCTTACCCTGAAGTTAGTTTCTGGAGTTTGTGGCGCTAACTGCGTCCGTAATGTTTCTTCTACTTGATTATGAACTGAGGAAAACATATACATTAAATATAAATGAATACAGATTCCAACGCATTTCCTTTAAAACTATCTAGAGTCTCATACTGATCCCCAACCCCATAGTCTGACAGCACCTCAGAAGTATTAAACTACTCCCTTTCTCCTCCCTGCAAGTAAGATGGTAATCCTTGAAGAGAATTGACATTTTTTATTATTCTATTGGGTCATTATTTTCCCATTCCAGCAAAATGGTTGTAAAATTCTGAGGCAAATTGTTCATTCAGAATTTTCTCCACCCCAGTGAGTTCTGAACTCTGCCATGTTTCGACATTTATATCAGACAATATTTTTCAGAGCAACAACTTTCATCCTTTTCTTTGCTGTTCTGGTCTTTTGCCTCTTCCCCCCTTCTCAGGAAACAGTAGCTTACGCTTTTTTAGCATTTAGCTTTTTAAAAATACTGGATTTGCCTGGATACTGGATGCTGCCTATGAGCATTTACTATTGCTGTTTCAATTACTGACTACTCTACCTGAGGCTGCACAGCTTTCAGCCACAATCTTACAATTATAGGTATTTACAATTTTCTGAAATACATCTTTTGCACAGAAATATTCTTCACTTGATTTCTACCTGAAGGTAAAAGTAAAGAGACATCTTTAACTCTTCTTTATTTTAAAAACATCCATATTGTTTCTCTATCATTTGTGGAACCTGGAAGCATTGATTTTAAGATGCTGTTACTAAACATACACAGTTTAAATATCAGAATTGTAAGCTGTGAATCTGAACAAGTAGCCAGGAGGCTCTCGCTCACTGGCCTACCCTCTCTCCATACAGTCTTCTGAATAAAATTAAATCGCATGTTCCAGCCTGGTTATTCTTCCTTCATTCACTGTTCTACTGTAACTTTCAGAGCCTGGGAAGCCAAAAACAGGTGTGTGGGCTGCAAGACTACTGGTGACTGTCAGGCTCCCTCAAATGAGAAACGGATTACAGGCATCTCTGGTTCTCCCCATGTTGGCTGGACAAAGTCCAAGACATAGGTATCTGAGGAAGAAGGAGAGCAGTCTCCCAGGACAAGCAGATCTCAAGTTACTCCCTGGCTGACTTCCTGCAGACAATAATACATTTCTAGCAAGCCTTTCCATGATGCTACTATGGAATGCATATTGCTTTAAATACATATACATTAATGAAGAATTGGTACTTTGCTCAAAAAAATGTTTCCTGGCCACCAACTTAACCTAAACGTCATCATCTTTTCTTTTGAGGATTTCCAAGGTCTATAAAAAACAGTGAGAAAAAACAAAAGTAAGCCTGAATTGTCACCCAGCTTGGTTTAGTAAACCACAACAACAAAGGATGTGTTGAGGCTTTGAAACAAGCTGTGGAGGATGAGACCCCTGCAAATGCTGCCAGGCCCTTTTGCAAATCCTAGTTCTAATACAGAGTTCACCGTATTTCAGGGTTCTTTGTAAAATGCCTCCCTACATACAGCTATGCATATTCTTTTCAACAAGATGATGTTTTTAATAACTAGCCCTATTGCTAATTTCTATCTAGTTCTTTCTTCCTCTTTGTTGGGTAGCCAGGTCTACGATGTCAACAGTTACCTGCTTTGTCAAGAAAACTGCTTTTCAATCTAGAATCCATATCTTTAGGGATTTTTTCCAACCGTTTTTCACGTTCTTGAAAATGTCCTTCTCTATTCTTGTCCTTTGCTGAAAAAGTCTCTTTGCCATTATCTCTTGTTATGCTAAAATCTTTTCGAATTGATTTAAATACA
Organism: Pygoscelis adeliae; assembly: GCF_000699105.1. Classification (NCBI taxonomy): domain Eukaryota; kingdom Metazoa; phylum Chordata; class Aves; order Sphenisciformes; family Spheniscidae; genus Pygoscelis; species Pygoscelis adeliae. The sequence goes on along the minus strand of NW_008824288.1, from coordinate 87,947 downwards.
GGGCCCTGCTCAAATGGTGAAGTGAGATCCTTTTGGATTGCATTCTGAATCTGAATTTCTTTTTCACTGTCCAATTCATGTTCTGTAACTCTCTTGCCCTCTTCCAGATGGTCTTCATCATGAAACACAGAAGAAAGAGTTTTTTGAAATTTTGATCATCTTCGTTGTCGCTCCCAACAACAGGTATGCCTGCAAGATCCCCAGAGTTCAGAAAATAATCATCATCGTCGTCATCCAGCAGTGAGTTTTCAGATCCTGTTCGATTCTGTATTCTGTAAGATATGCTGTCGAGGGCAGGTGTTAAGTTGTGGTCAGTGTCCTCAGACATTTCTGCATCCAGAATTTCACCACCTAGGGAGAAAAAAACCCATAAACAGTCAGAAAATTCACGAGTTTTATGTGTAAAGAAGGACGAGTGTAAGTGTCCTTTGCTAATCCATCTGATGCTGCAATTCCGTGGATACTCTAAGCCTTCTTGGGCCAACATTACCAATAAAACATTGCTGACATAAACAGTTCTGTCCCACTCACCAAACAGTGAAGCAGAAGCTGAACTGAGTAAAACTAACCAAAGAAAGAAAAAACATTAACTTAAATTCATCTCATTTGTAAGACTTGTGGAGAAGGCAATTGTCATGGCTTAACCTGGCAGGCAGCTAAACACCACACAGCCGGTTGCTCACTGCCCCCCGCAGTGGGATGGGGGAGAGAATCGGGGGGAAAAAACAAAAGTAAGATTCATGGGTTGAGATAAAGACACTTTAATAGGACAGAAAAGGAAAGGGGGGAAAAACAAAAAAAAACCAAAAAACAAAATAAGTGATGCACAATGCAATTGCTCACCACCCGCCGACCGATGCCCAGCCAGTCCCCGAGCAGCGGCCACCCTGGCCAGCTTTCCCCCAGTTTATGTACTGAGCATGACGTCCCATGGGATGGAATGTCCCTTTGGCCAGTTTGGGTCAGCAGTCCTGGCTGTGCCCCCTCCCAGCTCCTTGTGCACCTCCAGCCTGCTCAGTTGGTGGAGCATGGGAAGCTGAAAAGTCCTTGACTAGCGTAAGCACTACTTAGCAACAACTAAAACATCGGTGTGTTATCAACATTATTCTCATCCTAAATCCAAAACACAGCACTGTACCAGCTACTAGGAAGAAAATTAACTCTATCCCAGCCGAAACCAGGACAGCAATGCAGGGAGGGAATGAGTAGCAAGGGCTAGGAGAAGGGCAGGATAGTCTTTTTCAGCAGCAATGATACTTCTAAGAAATGTTTTGTGAAACTATGGCCTTATGTAAATAAATAAAGATACTTACATTTTTCTGTAATATCAAATACCGCATCAGATTTATCTTCAAACTGTAAAAAGGAAAGCACTATATCATTATCTTGGTCAGCTGCCATGTACTTTGCTAAAAAGTATCTGATCAAAAACAAAACCAACAAGAAGGATCACAATTCCTCCTCCTTCCTTTCTTGCCCCAAGCAAAGTTCTACAAATTAAGACTGTTACATTACTGAGAAGTCACATTTACTCTAACAACTTCAGAAGTACATAGAAAAAGCACACAATGAAAATATAGAATTAGCGTTGCTTCCCAGAGAAGGTGGAGGAGAGAGGGGAGGGGAGGCAATGTCAAAATTTTCACTTCTACATGCGATACTTGTACCAGGTCAAGATCATAGATTCTGCCCTCTTTGACACTCTACGAGCCTTCGTTTCCTCTGAACATTATAAATGGAAAAATAGCCCATATACATGGCTGCATGGATCCAAAGGTTTCATCTCTCTAATAGGGAATGTCCCCTTTCCAGGAACAGTGAAATGTAATGCTTAACTTCCTACCAGTAACGAGACAATGAGTGTCAGTATGAGTGTAACCAAAGAAGAACCAGATGATGACTGAGTGCTGTACAAAGCATCCGTTTACATTAAACATTCTCTGACAGACATTAAAGTTGACAGCATGCTTGAATGCTGTCTGAAGAAGTATGCGCACTCAGCATAATTAAAGTTTCTTTTAGAATGTCCAACTCATTAGCATCCTTCCTTTCTGCCTAAAAGATAACAGCAATTCATTTAAGTCATCTCTCCTTTCTCTACGTCTCCAGCTCTATGCTTTCTTTTCTGGTAGATCCTGCTCACACTTCAATTCTTAAGCCATCTTAAGGAAAGTAATGGGATTTGATAGCAAAGGGATGATCTCTAATTTCATTTAACTCCAGTAATTTAGTTGATAAATCCGATATTCCACAGCACTGTGATGGGAACTATCAGTTCAGTAGCAGCCAGCTCCGGGAAAGGATGACAACATATTGTCCCAGGGTTCCTCTGATGGCAAAAAGTCCGTCAGTCTCTTTCCAGTATCACTTGCAGGTCTACAAAGACAAGCTAGCTCCTTCAGCTTAATTTGACACACATGGAATAGTGAGGACCTGTCCAGCACTGTGACTATCAAGACAATTTGATACTGCACCAAAACTTTCCAGCTTCTCTGAGCAGATAGTTGAGGCCGGAAAAGTGAAATGCAGAACCAAAAGAAAAAAAAAAGTTACACTTTTCCATGAGGCTCATGCAAGTCTATTCATTGTAATTATCTAGAGGGAAAAAGAGTACGGAAACACCTTCCAGGAAGGTTTGCAAGGCCTGAGTTCTGTTACTGCTATAGCGATCCTAGGAGGGTCTCCAGAGATGCAAGTTTAATGTTGATCTAGAAGTCCACTTGTAGTCAACTAAGTTTACACTAGTGTAAAATTAATCCCCACAAATATTGGATATACTTAGTGCTAATACCAGATGCTGAGGACAAGGACAGTGTACCACTTCACAGCAGAACAGAAAAAGGAACTTGTTGCCATTTGATAATATCAGTATGGAGCCTTGGGAGGCAAAAACGATAGCCTAGGTCCTTTTCTCTACGGCGACCGACCTTCCTTGATCCTTTTCTTGCTTCCTGTCAGTAATGCTCTTTCTTCTCCAAAAAAGTCTCAGACAATTTGCTGGTAGAGCGAGAGAAGTTTTCAGCTGAGATGAAGCATTAGATCATCCTTTTCTTGAAGTAGGTTTATATCAAAGTAGTTCTTTAACTCTTTTGAGATCCAGAGTATCTGTGGGAAAGTATTCTAGGTTCTACCACAGTCCTGGTTACCTTATACATCCAAACCCTCCTGTGGTGATACCAAATCTTTTAATAATAGGTGACAAAACCAGAAATGCTGTTTTTAGGAAAAGAATACATTTTGCAGTCTGGATCTCTCTAACTTTTTCATTCAAAGAAATGACAACATGCAAGTCAGCACAAGGGGCCACCTGCAAGACCGCATTGGGGACTACCATAAATATTTTGGACTACTTGGAAAACATTTACAAGCTACCTGGAAGGAATCCAAGACACTTCCCAACCACAAGGTCATTCTAGGAAAAAAAAAAAACCTATTTCATTTCTTTTCTCTTTCTTTTGTGAGGCTATCAGAATAAGAGATCATCTTGAATATTTTCTTCCTTTAAAAGGTTTTAGGGTATGGAGAAAGATCTGTGTCTGTGGTCAAAAGCTTCCATTGGAAATATTTATCAAACAGGAACTTCAGCATCTGCTAATACTAGCAGTCGTACCTAAGCCACCATCTAGTTTCTGATGGTGAACACCATCAGAGCTCCCACATGGTGTAAATCCAAAAAGAGGAAACTAGGGGAAGTGTTTGTATGCTTGTGTGCGTGGATACATATGTATCTACATACACATAAATATATATATATGCCCAAGAAATTACTCATTCCGTAACAGTCTATAACTGGACTATGCCCTGAAATGAGGGCTCATATACTTTTTTTCTGAATTAGTGTGGGGTATTCTCTCAATTATATACACTTCCATTCCCTTCCTGAATCCTATTACAATCTTGTTTAATGCCATCTCAGGAAGAAATTTTGTGTATCAATAGTTACATAAAAATGTATCACCTTAATCAGTCATATAAGTTGGCTTTTGCTGGATTATGGTCTTGTATTACACAGAAATGTAAGTAATAATGCCCAACTTACTATTTCTATATTATTCTACTACATTTCTGCAAGGCAATTCCCTCTCTCACCAGTCCTCATACTTCCTCCTTTGATTAGTTGTCATCACTCTTAATTCCCTTTATTTCTTCTGCTCAGATTTTTTAAGATTTGGTGATTAGCAGAACAAAAGTACTCTAGAGGCAAACATGAAACTGATTCATCAGATGGCATTTCCTATGGGTCATTTTCGACAGATCTAAGAAGAGGCACCTCAATATCCCAGATTAAGTCCTAGATAACTACAGAATGGAAAGTACCAGGAACAGGAAGTTTTCTGTTAAAATACTCTAGGCTTCAACTCCTCAACAGAGTCCTCAAAACGCACTCGCAGTTGTAAAACAAAATGCAAGAATATCATATTTTAAAACACCTTCATTCAATCACTTTGGCTAATATTTTGCCAGAGAATAACTTCATGATACTTAGTGCTTTTAAGTAGTGAGCATTTCCTAAGAACAGTTAAAGTTTGATGTTAACAAAATTAAATGTTTTAGGATATATCTTCCTTAGTGACTCTGTCTCACTAGCTAGCATTGAACACAAAGCAATGCTCTGCCTACTCAGGTTGTAATAAATAAATAAATGCAACAAGAATACAGAAACGGTGACAAAACAATTAAGTATTTCTGGAAGCAATGTGTTTTGCTTTAAATTAACTACTCTTTACATAAAGACAGTACTGCTTTTATAAAAAAAATATTCTGCTAGGTATGTCGCTGTTTTTTTATAATTGTATATTAGACTGTAGGGGAACAGTGTTATATCCTCACCTCTAACCCGTCTTTGCTTGGAGCGGGTGACAGAAGGACGCTGTTTACACTTTAATACAATGTGCTAATTTAAAATAACTAAAAACCTGTTCAATACTTTAACGGTGTTCAAGGTTGCCATAGCATCCATAAATCGAACAATTAATAATTTTTGTGCAATATGAAGAGAGAAGCTGCCTATGGCTACAACCTTGTTTTGTATGCAAAATAGAGGATTTCTTTAAAAAAATAAACAAAACAACGTAACAACTTTACAAACACAGGCACATATCTTTCTAGTAAGCCTTTTGAAGTTTGATCCTAGGTTTTAGTGCATCCATAAGCAAACTGTGGAAAGGAAGCAGATGTTAAGAAAACTGCAATTAAAAATAGTCAGAGATGATTCTCAATTTCTTGTCTGTACATTTTCCTTGTCCCTATATACACAGCATAACCCCCCACTTCAGAATTCGTTAAACTGACAAGGAAGACACCATTTAAAAAAAAAAAAGTAATTTAAATTGTAATTGCTATTCTCGAACCAGGTGCAGTGAGCTCAGGAAGCATCCCCTGACCTTTTACACATGACATCCCTGGAAGGGATGCCAGGCAGCCAGCCAGCCGCGCTGCACCTCTGCTACGGGAAAACTCCGCAGCACGAGCAGAATTAAGCAGCGGGTCTCTCCCGGAGCTGCTTTCCACCGAAACACAGACAGACCTATCGATTCGTACCTTCGGAGCACCTAGGGAGGGAAGAGCAGAGGGTAACAAAGAGCCAGCCTGCTGCAGATACCTGCTACAGG
>NW_008824288.1:74278-82284 GCF_000699105.1 Pygoscelis adeliae | reverse complement strand
GGGGGGGGGCCATGGGGCGCAACGCGCGGTGCCGGGCCTGCAGAGCCCCCTAGCCGCCCCGGCTCCGCGCCGGACAGCCGTCCGCCCCGGCCAACACGCGGCCCGGTGCCCCGGGAACCCCGGGGGTCTGCTGGTGGGGGGCCGCGCATTGCTCTTTGTAGGTGAGAATGGGTTCAGAGCCCGTGTGCGGGGAGAGGGAGAGCCTGAGCTTGGCAGATACTGCGAGGTGTGTCCTTGAGACCTCCCTGGGCATCTGAGCCATGCCCAAGACTTCAAAAGATTGTTTTTAATCTAGTCTAAGGGTAATTAAATGGATACTATGATGGGTATTTTTAAAGGCAAATCCCAAACAATCGTCTATACGTGCAAAAAGACAAAGGCAGGCATTTTTCAGTTTCTTGTGGCTCCCTATCTTTCTGTTTGAGAAACACGGTTTTACCTTGCATCTCACTTACTTATGCATCTTCAATTTTTAAGTTTCAGGAAAGAAGATTTAGGCACGTGCTGCTGCCATTTCGTTTGTGCATTTTTAGAATTCTGAATGATTCACCAGAAATCACAGGGAGCAGTTCAGCATGTAAGTGTATCACCCCTTTCTATCCCCAGGTTTTTCTGAAATTCCTGAGTTTTCTGAATATTCACAGGCCAATTCCAAACAAAGCCCCTGTCGACCTTATGGTTTCCGTATCCACCAAACACACACACAAGCTGCACACAGTTACCAACCTACGTGGGGCCAAGTAGATGAGTCTGTCAAACACACAGAAAGTTACAGCATGCCTTACTTTTTCTGAATGATTGGCAGTTTTAATCTATACCTACAAAAACCAGGGGGGGACCGAGCCCTTCTCCCATCTGCCCACAAAACCATTGATTTGAGAAGGAAGCAGCTCCACACGGGAAGGCTTCACCTTGCAATGGTTTTTGCAAAGACACCAGAGTTTGATGTGCTGATCTGAAGCCTGCTAGACGTGTGGGTTTTGCAAATTAAGAAACACACACAGACACAAAACACACATCAAGCAAACAAACCGAGACATCCACAATAAAGGCTTTCTTTTAAAAACAAAGAACTTCTCCCCTCAAAACCTCACCCCTGGCTACGCACTGAACTTTCCTATTGCTGGTTAAGACACTACAAACAACCGTTGGCGCTGGGATTTTGGTTACACTAAATCCGTAAGTCAGCTGAAATTAGGAAAATTCCTACTTCTCACAGCATAAGTCAGAAAAACTAAGCTGAAGTTAAATGGATGTAAAAAACACCAAAATCTGAGCAAGGTCCATATCATAACAATGTATGTTTCTGCTATGATACTCAACAAGCAATTATTCCAACCCAAATATTTCAGTCCAGTTACATATTTTGGCATACCACAAGAAAGACAACATTTTCCAGACTACAAACGTATACTTTTGGCCAAAGCTTTCAAAAGTATAGCTATTTAGAGATTATGTTCTGCAAAGCATGCAATCCCCTTAATTCCACTTAACTCAGAAGCTGAGTAGCTCATTAAGAGAGAGCCATCATCACGTCTTTTAAGGGAAAGCCAGTCCATATAACACAACTAAGAAGCAATGAGGGTAACAATCTGGGGTGGAGGACCAGTACTATAACCTCGGAAGGATCCCTGTACTCAATGTCTCCCCCAAGAGGATAATTAACCATGTTAGTAATTGCTTGCTACTAGTTATGTTACTAATAGGGGAAAAAAAAACCCTCTGTAAATTAATCTTTAAAGAAAGTTAAACATGTATAAAACCTAAGTCGCCCGCTTTTCATTACGATTTGTCCTCAAATAAGAAGCCTACAAGATGGCTTTGCATGCAAATCAGGAAAATTTACAAATGTAGCACCTTCTCCGTGTTGATAAACACAGCAGGGATTATCAGCCCTCCTTCACAGAATCGTTTATATGTTAATAGGCCCACACTGGTGAATCATCTCATCTACCATTAGGTACGGCAAGTCTTTTCCCTTCTTGTAAGAGTTCAGTGCCAACAACAACAATTGGTGGTGAAAACTGGAGAGCCTGTATGTATATTCAGTTCTCTCTATGTCAGTATTTCTGTCCTTAAAGAGAGAAAAGCAATCATGTGATCTACTTCATTCTTCAAAGTATGTTCCTAACTCAGGCTTCCTTTTTGCCTGTTCACTTCTCTTCCACATTCCTGTACAGTTCTACGATTTTCTCCTCTCCTGTTCTTATAAAAACTGGTATTTCTTTCTTTCGGGTAGGTGGCTACAATTTCAGTCCCATTTGTAGTTGTTGCCCTGGTTGGTTTCTAATTTTTCTTTTCCTATGAAGAAGTGGTTCTTACAATAGGCAGCTTAGTTGGATGTTCCACCTTCTTTGCAGATATTATTACAAGTATCCAAGGCTCTTCAGAATGAAATGCCTGAACACCTGTAAAAACAGGCAGAAAAAACACTAGTACTATGTGATCAGAGCTCTCAGCAAAGCTCCTGCGATTGCTTCATGAAGCGCTCGAGAACTGCCCTGTTGTATGAACAAACAAGACTGCACAAAACGCCTGCAAGGACATGAACAACCATCACAGCGAGACAGTCAAAAATACTGACCCACATCTGCTTGATTCTTCTGCCTGCAAATAAATGGTGGAGGTGAAGCTTGCCTTACATAGGTATCCTCCCCCCAACAAAACTTTCTTTAAATGTATTTAACTAATCAATTTGGTAAGTTTCTAGATAGCAGAAATTTTGCCAAAAAACACAAAAAAGTGTTTTTTCATAGAGCACTGTAACAACTCCTACCAGGCAATATTAAACATAATAAAGACCTGTTAACAGGCTGCATTAACTAAACTGTATTTCATAAAAGCTTTCTTGAGCAAATAGCACCATTTAACACAGATGAAATCTTTCCACTTATTTTTAGACTGTTTTAACAAATATCAAGATTCAAAAACCTACATAACTAAGTCATTAAAAAAGCAATAAAAGCAAGCAAGTACTCCAAAATTTCCCCTGTGCTGATTCTGTCTCAGGTTCCTCTCACCTAAATTTAGACAACTAAACGCTAGTTTATTAGGGTAGTGATTCAGGTTTCCTCTCTTTCCAATGGAAATGAAGAGATTCCTCCAGCAGCAATTCATTCTGCCCTGGGAATGGGCAGATGATCTTTCAGAGATTCCCATCTCTTACACTGAGGGCAGAAAGAGTCCGGAGAACCTGGGCGAGACTAGACAGATAACTTTTGTGGGTATAGCTTATAGCGTATAGATTGCAAATGGAAAACATTTATTTCTACACTCTCCTCTACACTGCTAAGAAAGTAAAAACAAGAATCTCCTATCACAACTATTTGTCCTGTATTTCTCATCTACAGCACAACACAGTCTGCAAAGACCGTTTCAGCACAGACACAGCAGGCTGACACACAAAGGCAACTTTGCAGTGTTTGTTGGTTCAGAAGAGTCCAGGATTCTTGCATCGTGCTTGTGCTCTCCTGTGCCACCCTCCGGGGGGAGTTTGTGCTTTCTGACCACCACCGTGGACAGCAAAAGTCTAAGACATAAAGATTGGGTCTTAAGTACCTGCTAATCCTGATGGCTCCCAGATCCAAGTACTTAGCTAACTCAGGACCAAGACTCAGATTTTTGATACTAAACTTCTCCAAGCTCTTAGAAGACTTCAAATATTTTTCTGAATCTGGACCAGCTATCAAAAGGGAAAAGGACCAAATGTAAAATTTAAGTTTTGGTTTTGTTACCAAAAATCTGATAAACTTTGGTTATAAAGATAATCGTACATTTTTTACTAAAAACTTCAAAGGTATTAGACACAACACACTTCAAAACTATCTAATGTATATGTAAGCCCTTTAATACTTCAAGCTACCTTTAAAATTAAACAGATATATCTAAAGCAGATAGTAAATATGGTAACCGAAACTCAATACATTACCGTCCTTCTTCAATCAGTATTTACAGAAAGGACAGAATACAGCATGCAATTTTTGGATCAGTACCAGTTCAGCAAAGCAAAGTTACAGTCTTTTAAACTTTTTATTTCCCTTGAAATTTCTGAGTAGCACTTCCAGAGAGTCAGAGTTAAAGGAAAAGAGTATGGTGACACAGGTCATCTACTCTAGGTCATGAGACCAGCACCAAGCTGCAGCCCGCTTGACACTTAAATCAGTCTCCCTTTTCCTGATATGGTTCAAGAGCAGCTCGTGATAGCAGATTTCAATCTCTTTCAAACTCAGCTGCCATGTGGCTTTCACTTCAGTCTGGTACGAGCTTCTAGAAGTAACGCAACTGCTCCTGGGATCAGCAACATGCAAGGATTAGTTTATCACGGCCTCACACCTACAGCATTCATGAAACACTCTGCTGGACCCTTCCAATAACAGAGTTCGTTTTATCCTCAAGTTATTTTCCCAGATCAGCTCTTGCTCACTCTCTTTTTTATGTTTCCACTGGACACCTAATTAAAAAACCCCAACCTTGTGGGTGTACTCTACCCATCTCCCTCTTTTGCCCCTGCAGAAACACAATTCTTTTCTATTAAAGAACATAAGGCAGAACACAGGCTAAGATGATAGACACCGAGAGCCCACACGATTCTACTAACATGCCCTTGATTAAATATTCTCTGCTGGAGAAGCCTTATTTTGAAGCGTTTAGACGATCACAGAGAATAAGTGTTACGAGCAAAAGCAGGAGTGAGGCACAAGAGCACTGCTTTTATGCCGTTACGACACTTATAAAATGGACGATGGAAATAATCTGAACAGAGTCAGTCATTGACAGAAAACCTTGAAGAAAATTCACTAGATAAAACTCCCTACAAGACTTGTTTAGGGAAAGGCCAACGTGAACTGGAATGTCTGGAAGGAATGATGGGATACAACAAGTCATTAAATGAGAGAAAAGTTGAGATAACCTCTTCAACAACATTGGGAGTGATTTCAGAATTAATTTCCACTATCCTAATCATGCAAGGGACCTTGAAGTGGCCATAAAGAGCTTACTTAACTTTTCTGTATTTTATACAATGTGAAAAGTCCTAATGTAAAAGACTGAGATCCATTATGCTTATTTTTAGAAGGTGACTTCAAAGATTATGACATCAAAGCATCCTTGGAGAGGTGCACAAGCCTTTGCAGAGAAATATTTTCATCGTCTTTGAACCATTCAAGAGTAGTTCAGTAACAAAACTTTCTAAATGAGATGATCTCCTTCAATTTTTAATTAAAGCCATGCAAAATTAAAAATCTTTTGCAAACAGCTGTTTTATTGATGTGGACACCCAGGTGTTCACCTATTCACGCCAAATTAACACAAGAGCCCAAGTGTCAAATTTCAGTGGTTAGCACTGTACACCCCAAATTGTCCTGCCTAGTTCAATGGGCCGACAGAGTATTGTCGTAAATAAATGATCATTCTATTCAAAATATAAACTGTTCAAGACAGTGATATTATACACAAATTAAAGTTGAAGTGCCACAAATATTTTGATGAACTAAATAAAAAACCATACAAGCAGACACCTTTCAATGTTCATCTTGATATAATTTACTAAGTATGAAAAATTAAATATGTTTATATCTTTTCCTTAGAAAATACAACAGTTTTGATTTTGGGCAGAAATTAACCTTCTCTAAAATAACAATTTTGCCGTAAGAACTTTCCAGACACTATTAAAAACCAAAATTAAACAAACTTCCATGTCAGTCTTACACTGGCAAAAACCTTCTGTTTTAGTTTGTTGTTCATTATCGTGAATTAAGCTAAAAGATGGCAACTGCTTATCAAAGGGTTTTGCAAAATGCCAGTTTCAGTGTCTGCGCTTCTGGAATAATATTTGCAAAAGATTTTAATATTGAAAAGAGCAATTCTGAATGCACCAGCACTTGCTAAGTTCCTCTCTGAAGAAATTATTAAATCAGCCCTTATTTTTTCCATAAGAAGAAATAGAATTTTTTATAAGAAATTCTCGTTACTCCTTAGGCACAGGATTTGGAAGAGTCCATCATTTTAACCTCCTGTAGAATGGGAACTGGACCACTATGGGGAAGAGAAATGGGATATGCAGATTTTCCAAGACCTCGTTAATTCTGGAATGGAAGATATCTTTAATGGAAGATATACAAGTGTGCCATATTTAAGGTATGCTAATCTCATGCTTCACAGGTTCCATCAGTCATTCAAGCAGCCAGGAAGGATTCACTTCTTCCCATGCTCCTGAAGAACATCTTGGTGCATAAACTGACTTTGGGATGAGGAGGGGAGATGACAAAATTCACCTCTCAGACTTTGAAGATTACAGACTGATACAACGCAGTGCAGTGGTGCTACTATTTATTTTAAATCTCACAGGAGTCTTTCTGGCACAGTTAAGATTAACCTCACTGTCAGACTTGGGACCAGGAAGGTATTTTCCTTCAAGCTAGACTGGCAAGTTGTGTCTCCTCTTTCCTTACTAACTCGCCTGGGGCAACTGCCACTTTCCTGGATCATCCCTAAATTTTACCAAAAAAGTTCTCTGCTTCTGCAGGAACGGAGAATGTTGTCAATGCCAACAGCACGAGAGGCTTTCCATAATGTACGGGGACAAGTGGAGCAACAACTGATGGAGTCTTCCGGACTTACCACCCAGCGGATGATTAGCCAACCCATAGAGTAATGATTTTTCCTGAGACCAATGAAGATGATACTAACTTGACGATACTTCATTATTCCTTAGCAGATAATTGGCAAGCTTAAGAAGAAAAAAGGCAGCCATCTTTTTTTTTTGTTGGTAATACCAGGTAACTTGACAGATAAATTGAGCCTATGAAGGCAACGGGCATGAAGAGGCCACTAGACACTAGGATAGAGACTGCACAACCCTTCTGAGCAACCTCGTCCAATGCTTGACCGTCCTTATGGTGTAAAAGTATTTCCTTATGTCCACTAACATTTCAATTACTGGGAATAAAGTTTAATTTAAGATTTCTTAAGTTATTGTCTTACATGCAGCCACTTCCCTTTAAACTTCTTGCAGATAGCCAAAATGTCGAACCCCTAAAGACTTACAAATTTATGTAATATTTGTGAGCAATGCCACAAAATTCTTTGAGTTTGCTCGTAAATAAGTGCAAGTGTCTGAAAGACATGGGTCTAAGACAATTCAGTGATGATGTTTATTTCCATAACTGCAGAGTAGCCGAACAACGTCTGTGCAACTCCTCCAATTAGACCCTGAAGGTCAATTGTTCTGTTTAGCAACAATTAGCTTCACCGCAATCACAAGTTTCATGTTCTCCAAAATAAATTCAGCAGATTAAACCTCTCTCACATATAGAAATGGTAAACTTGACCTAGTGTTCTTGTCCGTCTCAAGGCTGGAGAATGGGAAAACTTCTTCGTCTTTGAGAAAAGGGAACTGGACAGCTCTGAGTCTTGTAGTGGCCTATGGACCCTTCCACACAACTTCAAGTGTGACTTAACCTCATTTCTATCAGAAAGCTTTCAGCCAAAAGTTACGTGCGTGCAGGAAAGAGGACATGACTGTTTGCGAGACTATTTTGAGCACTGCTTAAAAAGTTATTCTCCCTCAGCTAGTTCACAGGCTACAAGGCGTGGGCCACAAAGAACCTTCCGTTTGTTTAAAGGACGAAGTATTTCTTCAAGTGGATGAGTATGCCCAGTGTACTTACAGACCAAGTCTCAGGATTAGCACGGCTAACGGTAGTCACGCAACGGTTACAGTCCGACTACCTAAGAACTGGATGAAACTGCCATCTTGACTCGCTATGGTTTGACATGGACAATTGGAATAAATTTAAAAAGAAGAGCAAGAGCACTGTGTTTTAAACAAGGAAACAGACGGTGACGATGGATCCTAGTTAGCTGTAAGTTTATTATTTAAGTGATGCCAAGACGCGTATGGGAATGACGCCTGGAAACTCTCCTTAAGGAGAACTAAAGAAAACTAAAGAAGAGGCAGTGTGGCTCAAAGGCCAGCGGGGACAGCACTGCCCGCCGGCCTGGAAGGA
>NW_008824288.1:61627-73355 GCF_000699105.1 Pygoscelis adeliae | reverse complement strand
CCTCAACGCCCCGCCAGGCCGAGGCTCTCTGGCATGTCTGGCCATGACATGGTGCTCCCGTGCAGCGCTGCCGGGCCACGGTGCCCGCCTCACGGCATGACACCTCCGTGGCACGATGCTCACACCGTGTTCCCCAGCGTCCTGCTCGCCCCCGGGACACCCCGCCTCGTACCCAGCACCAGCGGTGAGGTTGCCCTGGGGGCTGGATCCAGTGGCGCAGGGTAGACCAGGATTGTTGCGACTTCCCTTCAGGAACGCTCCAGAAGTTGCCACGTTGGACTCGCAGCCTTCCTGTTGGAGAGGGTATGTATTCGTTTATTCGACAGGAGGTTCAGCACAGTACAAACCATAATTTAATGAAGTAATTGCATTCCAAACCCAAAGCAATGAGAGGTTTTAACGTACCTTTCAGCGCAGGTCTGTTCACTTTTAATTTTGTACCGCTGTGGAGTCTAGAAGCGCTTCCTTCCTGTGCTGAATCTACTGCACAGCGGTTTTGAAGATGGCATGGAGTATTTGCGGGACATTCGGTTTGTTCTGAATGTAGACCGACCTGGTTTTTGTTTGTTGTGCCTCTGCTGTGTCAGTCATGAATGAACCGTTATGTAATTTTTTAGTTAATTTAACATTTGCTGGTACAACTGTAAAACATGTATGTTTTTAATGTTGGAATGGATGGTTTATATTTGACCACATTTTTCCTCATCTGGTGTTGATCAAAAGTTCATATAAAGGTTGTTTCTGCAGACTCTGGGGACTTAATTCCATGAAGATTTGCATATCTGTTTAACCTGAAATACCTGGGAGGTCACATTTTGGTTGCAAAAATCAGTGTAACCTTTCAAGGTTAAAACCTAAATATTTAAAGCATTGTAACGTTGCCTGTCATTCTCATGCTTTCCAATAATTAAGACACTCAAAACGTTAGCAAGACATAGGCCTGTTAAGAAAAAACTTGAAACTATGCGTAAGATACAGATTGTTGCCTTTTTTATTGTCAACAACGTCAAACATTACCAGCACCCGCAAGCCGTTGATAAGAACAATGTGTTCCCTTCTCCTTACTACTTAAATAATCAAACTGCTAATTAAAAGTTTGTCTTAAAGAGAAATCTCTGCTTCCGAGCTTTAGCTGATTTGCACAATTAAAGGCTGGTATTAAGCAGCAGCTGCATTTCAATGGTGAATGAAGTGATCCTTATATAAACGCTGTCTTTCATCTGGCCTAAAAGGCTAGATACATAATATTGGGATTCATTTAGGAAATGCTGTCAAGTTTCTCTTTAGAACTGACTGCATTCCAATGACAGTGAAATAATTAATGTAATAAATTAATAAGTTATGAATAATGCTTTTCACTTATACAATAATCCTCATCCTCAAGTATAAAATAGTTCTAGTTGATGAGTCATTTTGTGAAATTTCTTAAAGAATTTGGGATTTTTTAATGACAAAAGATGTTATGTGTAAACTGTGAGCTTGATGTGAAATTTAATAATAATTCATAAAGTACTTTTATCCTTAGATAGCTACAGATGAAAATAATTAATATTTTAATCTTTTTAATGGGCACAAAATATATAAACAATAAAATATTTTAATATGACTTCATATTGGTATTGTTTTTTGACTAGCTAGAAATTCTAATATAGTCTAACTGTAGGGCTGCCACATGTCAAGGTTCGGTTGGACACGTCCAGTAGTGCCCTGAGCAGACGGCGGGACATGTGGCTGTTGTGCATAAATGGCCACTGTGCACGCACAGATTTCCCAAAAGCACGTGTGTAAGAGCACAGATGTGCTGTACATGTGCAGGTCATCTGAACACTGAAAATGCACACGTTTCTGAATGGGATTTTCTAGGAAGGCAGAAAATAGAGAGAGAGAGAAAAAAGAGGCAATAGCCCTCTTAGAATTTAAATATTTGTAAATTACCTAAACAATTGGTAACAATGTTGAGAAATCCAAGTATTCAGAAGTCAGGAGGAAGACCTTAAAAGATGAGGTTGGTTTATGAATTAAGATCTTAATTTGCTTTTTCTTCTTGACCTCTGGTTTCTGAGGCATTATAGTGCACTGCCTTCACATTTTTAGGCTTAAGTTTAGAAAGTGTATGTGTGTGGGGGGAGTTGTTTGTTTGTTTTTTTGGTTTAATTAAACCTATATTTTCATGTAATTGCAACTCCAAATGCTCAGGCATTCAGAATAACCTCAAATAGCATGAGACTTCCAGTAACATCACAAGGCTTGACAAAACTGTTATAACTTCTTGGGGCTGCATTGTAAATTTCCACAGTATTTTATAAAATGAAAATTTTATGTAACTTGTTCAAGCATGCTAATGGGAACAAACATCTTTATTTAATTGCATGGTTCTCATAAGTGAATTAGGGAGTCGATGGAAATATTTGAACTTTCAACATGCAACTGAAAATGCTTTCAGACCACTAAACAAAATATTTTGTTAGAAATAGATCCTGTCATTAAAATAGATCATAATACGACCATATGCTGTTGAAATCTATGCCTGATGGAGGTTTGCTTAAGCTGATGCTATGGACAGATGAGAGGGTGACAGTAAGCGTGGACCATTTAAAACTAGATCCACCCTGGTGTGTTCTGTAGCCGTATCTCAGCCTGTGCTCGGAATAGGGCACCTGAACTAGTGCAGGATGTTTTCCAGCTTGTTCAGACCTGACTTACTTTTGACTCTAAATGAACTGTATATGTACTAATGTGGCTAAAAAAGACACTGTATAATATGTAGATAATGTGGTGATAACTAGTGCAGAGCAGACCTAGATAAATGCCCGGATAAGGCAGGGAAAAGATAAGATTATTCCACAGTATTGTTTTTGAATTGCTTTTTAATTTACCCCTGGAGTGCCCATATTATAATCTGCCGCACAATTCTGCGTGAGACTATTTGTCTTTAAAACGGTGACATTTAAAAAAGAAACCATGAAACTCCTTTCACATGCAGGCTGCAGTTCAATGAACTGGATGAATGATCTTTCCACATACCCACGGGCATGCACAGCTGAATATAGATCACCCAGAAAACCTGCCAGCCATACGTACTGAGATCTAGGCACGCCTTCCTCTGTTCCAGCTCAGGTTCTCTTCAGAGAATTGCAGTTGCAGGTGCTTACAGTACTGCTGCGTGTTTCGGGCCAAACACAAATTAATAACAACGAATAATCTTGTTTCCTTTCCAGTGAGCTCAGTGAGCATCCACATAGGACAGGCTTGGTAAGGTGGGCTGAGAAACATGGCTGTTGCATATGTCGTACCCACATCCGGGGCCCAAGGAAAGACTCAGAAGAACAGTGTTGGATGTACTGTATAAAAATATGGGACTTCGGAGTTAGCAAAGCGTTCTCTCTCCTGACTTCCAAGGCACTGCATTAGGAAAGGTTGAACCAGCGTAGATTAGACCAGTGTAGCTATACTGGCGAGTCACTCCTGTACAAACATGCTTTGTGCTACTAACAATGGGCTACTGCCAATGGAGTTTCCTGAGCAAAATCCAGAGATTCTTTCAGGTTGTCCTCAACCCCTCTGCAAATTCCACCTTTTGCCAGGACGGCGTTTGGCCGCCAGTGGACACCACGACACAAGGAACAGGCATCTAGTCCAGACAACAGGCACGACACTTGTTAAGAGCAGCGTGCCCGTTCGCTTGGCACGTGACACCAAGGATGGAACCGGCACAGCACTGTGTGGTTGTGGGATAAAGTGGCCTGAGAGGAGGGACAGTGATGAGAAAACAGAGGAAACAGAACTTGGAGAATTGAGGGAACGTGAGAGGTGAAGAAAAGGAAGGCTTGGAGTTGAAATGTGGTGCTTTGGGCACTTCTTTGTCCCCATTGTTACGGGGGACTGAGACTGGATGTGATGAGAGGCCAATTCTACATCGAGCGTGGAGAGATGCACTAGGCCGTGCTAATGGGAGTGAGAGCTACAGCCTTCCTAAAGCCCAGTCCTCGGCACATCTGGCCTGGGTGCACAGAGAAGACTGTGTTTAAAGCTCAGAGGAGGCTCTGTTGGGGAACGAGGTTGAGTCTGGTCTAGGCGAGACAAACTGGAGCCTTGCAGCTTTATTTCCTACTCTTCTTACTGGTCTCTTGCACCTAGAGGCACCTCCCCAGCGGAGCAGTAGTGACAACTCTGGAGGAGATGAGCAGCTGGCAGCCTTTTCCATCCCAGAGATGTGCAGAACTGCTGAAATCTCCTAGTTTTAGATGGCCCCATACTGCAGACACCTCCAAGGCAGGGCTATAATGAGGTAAGCAAATCCGGTGAATATTTCAGTGGAAAAACAATTGCTAGTGGAGTCTCCTCTTGGTGCCTGAGCAGATCCAGCAGTGAGGTGGGTTTGTCTCCCAGCTCCGGAGCTGCTCTGACTTTGTCCCCCGGCACCAGGCAGATGGGGTGGCCGGCAGCAGGGCTGCTCGCCGGGCGGGACTTGCATTTCCCTGGCACTGGTGATGTCAGGGGCCTGCCTCTGCGAGATCCCCCGGGGCTGCGAGGACAAAGGGGAGCAGGAGGCTTGAAGCAACAAAGATCAAGGAAAGAGAGAAGCCAAGTTTTAAAAAGCGACGCATTCAGCGTGCTTAGTCATAGATACACAAATGCGGGAGGGCTGGCAGAGACCTATTTTCATCCTGAAACTCCCCCTCACGTCCCAGACTTGCTGGGCTGTGTTTGCTGTTGAGATAACATCCCCTTCCCCCACCACCCACAGATTACTGAAGGAGCAGCCGTTGCAAAAGGGAAAAAAAAAAAAAAAAAGGCAGTTGCCTTGCTCTGCCTGCAGGAGAAATGTCAGGAATTGTCTGATGGTGGGTGGGATGAAAGGAGGAAGCTGAACTCTAAAGAGAATATTCTAGCTCTGCTCGTGCAAACAAATGCCCCTCTGTATTTTGCTTGATAAGAACATCCAGGAGCAGGTCTTCCTGCGTGCAGGCAGGACAAGAGTGGAGTAGTCACTTCCACATCTCTGAGGGATTTGATTTGTACACACTGCATCATCCGAAGCACTCCAGGAACTGGAGGGTGAAAAGATGTAAACAGTTAGGAAGAAATACAAGCGTCATCAATAATTAATAGTGTCTTCTTGTAATGAGAATGATCCAGTATTAATTATGAAGTTAATTTCTATTTGGATGGATTTGTGGGTGTATATGAAATTTGGACCAGGATTTAAGTTCAGTGCAGTCATGCTTTTATTCTAATTACAATAATTATAAATCTATTCTGCATCTTCTTTTTAAGTCTAAATAACACAGGCTTTTGTTTCCAAACATGCCAGACGTCAGTTTTTGTGCACCAAATATGGCAGTTCTTAGATCCCAAAATCTAATCTGTTTATAAATACAAAGGAAATTGTTTTCATTCATTGTCACTGTGCAACCCTGTCGAAATGGGAAAATAAGCCCGGAACATAGGTAATGATAAGTACACTGGATTTCTAAAATCACGGAGTCAACAGTGATGAAGGAACTTAATTGCATACATCATGAAATATTTAAACAGATAGTGACCAACATGTGCAAATGTGGTATCTAGACTTTTACACCTAATTCTGTATTATAAACAGCTGATGCTACTCTGCGTCAGTGGCTCTCAGTCTTTTTTACTCTGTAGCCTTAAAAATTGTCAGTACGCCATCCACAAGTCACTGTTTCTTGCAGTACTTTTGAAGCTTATTTTTCGTACTGGGTGATCTACTGTGAAAAAGTCTATGGCAGAAGCACAAAACTCAGAGGGAGAAGAGAACTGGGTTTCTTATTTAACTATAGACCATCAGCTAGATACATCTTTGAGGCATGGATGCATCTAGTTCATAGCAGATTGCGGGTGGAGGTTAGCATAGAGAGCAAGCAGAAAACTCATCTTTGTTGCAGTAGGTATTCTTACACGGTCATTAACTATTTTCCAGCTATATTCACACCTTGCTTGTGCTACCAGTGTAGATTTATTGGCAAGTTTTTCTAATGGAGATCCAGTTTATAGTAACAGAAATTTTGTACCAGGCTCATAGCAGATTCATGTGTCAAGGCACAAGAGAGGAAATAAAATCTTTCTCTTTGCTTTTGTGTCTTTGCTTTTGTTTTTTCATCTGCTCTTCTCTCCTTGCTGAAAATCTAAACTCCCACCCCACGTAAACTTCCTTCCTGTGACATAGCCCTGTGCTTCTTTGATCAGCAGTAGAAGAGTTAGTCTTGGCAACAAGCTGTCATCTCTGAGCACCCAGAGTAAGACAGGGTGAGATTAGTAAGACCTCAATAAGACATTGTTTCAGGCTGCTTGCAGGCTCTGCTAGGCATCGTGATACGATGATGTTTAGAGAGTATTATTTGCCATAATAAGATGCCAAAGCTAATTAAAAAAAAAAGTGAACTGTTAGACTTTTGCAAAATCTGAGTGTGCTCAAGGTCACAAATTTTGCCTGGGATAGGTATGAGGTTGTCAGACCTATAATCCTCTGGGAAGTCTATTCAACTGCCTGATGCTACAGCAGTATTGATTTTATCTTTGTCTTCTGGGAGTTACTGAAAAATGACATGAATAATCTATGGAGTTGCTTGGCCATTTCTGTTCTTTGGAGACCTCCTCTTGATTCTTTATTGTAAGTTACACAGGAGTGCCCACTTACAAACTCTGGTTGCTGCTTTTTAACATCATCCTGAATTTCGTGCTGTGACTACATCACTTTTTCCAAATGCAGAATAAAACTGTTTATTTGAATACTTCTACCATTTTCACGTTATGAAGAAAAGGGTTTCTGTTTTTCTTATGGTTATCTGCTGTACGTTTCCAATGTTCCCCTTTTGTGTGAGTTTATGTTTTGGAAATAACAGTGGATTAAAAAAAATACAGAGAGAAGACATTGCCAGTCTTTAAATTTTTAAGAAAGTCATGGCAGTCTGATGAAATACGGCATTGTGAGTCTACTCGCTTTTTCTGCCCCAGTTACATTCTTTGCATAGCCAAACATTAACCAGAACTGCAGTTCAGAACTGCTGGTATTTTTGCAGAGCTGAATTATCTGTTTTCTGTTGAGTGCTTGTGTTGTCTGTAAGAATGAAGAGCAGGATTCTCTTTAACAGCTATCTCCCATTCTTGTCACATATTTATTGTCAGTGACAAAATTTTAAATTATCTTAATAGAAGAAATGGAAGCTGCTAACTGTAAGGCAGCAGGATAAATTTTAGTTATGCGTATCTTGTTTCTCTCCACAGCTCAAGGAAATGTACAGATTGATGGCTTTGTTGTACAACTGTGCTGAGTGCTTCTGCAAGCCAGTAAGCATCCTTAACTCCAATTGACTTCATTGGAAACGGAGGGCTCTTGGAGCCTCTTGGAAGACAGACTTGGCATGCTCAAGTGTGCCTTCAGCAGACATGCACAGTGTGTACAAGCATCCCTCTGCCCACTGGCAGAACACAGCTACTGCTGAGAGGAGAAAACAGGCAGCCAGGGGATGGGAAGACCAGCTGTCCCAGTGCTCAAGACACCAGATTCCTCTTCTCGCCTTTCTATGGATTGTGTGATCTTGGACAAGTCACAGGACTTCCCAAGCTCGGAGCTCTCTATTTTTAAGCCAGGGTATGAAGTTAAACATGTTAAAGGTAATGAGATGGTCAGATACAATGGCAGTGGGAACTGCATGAGTATGAATGATAAGTAGTTGCAGTTCTCAGGTTATAATAGCAGCGTATGACATTTCCTTCTTGGGTTCAATGATTCCATCGATTCTTTCTTCAGGCCCAGTGCTTGTCTTACCCATCCGGTCTCACCAACCGAGCCCTCCCTCATGAAGACTAGAACACAAAGCAGTATCAGAAAAACCACTGAGGAGTAAAGCAATGTTCTTCGATCTGCTAAGTAGTGCAAAGTAATTGTAAACAGGCTAGAGATTCCCCCTGTGACATTCCACACCACCTGCATTGCCCATCATGGGAAGGGTAGGGAGAAGAGGGAACGGGAAAGGGAAAAGAGGGGACATGGCTGGGAAAGTTTCCCGTTGCACTTCCTCACTGGTCTGCTGAACGTTTCTTTCATGGGAAGAAATCTCTTTTGTGACTTTGATGCTAGTTTGGATTTTGACAGAGGACTCAAAACTACTGCTGCTTCAGACATTTCAGTAACTTAATTTAGTTCAGAGAAATTAGAAATGGAAAATCCTGAACTTTAACCCTTGCAGGTTGAGAGAACAGAGTCTCCAGCAGAACTGTGAACTTATGGTGTCAGTAGTGTTCAGATAGCAGACTGCCCTGCAGATCCAGTATTACCTTTTTTGTAGACTCTTGAGCCTGATTCGGATCTCTTTTGTTCCATTAGGAATCAAGATTACACCCACTGAAATCAGTGATGTTACTCTGCAACCCCTCCTTCCCTTCTTTCAGTCTCTAAATTTGCTTGACTATCACTGTAATCTCTTATCTGGCCCTGCATTACTTTCACTCATCTGGGTTAAAAAATGGCCTACAGGCATATTTGTCATGGTATACAGGAAAAACCTCTTGGAGAGCAGATTTAATCCATGCTGAAGGAGGGAGTGAAACAGTGCAGGAGGGAGAGGAGAACTCTCATCATCAGTTGCCACGAAAGTTGCTCAGAGCTCTGCTAGCTGTTACAGCAGCTATTAGCCACTCCTTTCATCCTGCCTCAGCTTTATGTACCAGATGTTGCTGTAGGCATTTTACTTCCTCCTTTATTCTATAAAAGGTGATGCTGTTACTCATGAAACTGTGTTGAGCCCTAGAATAATGAAACCGTTCTGTAGAAACCCCTGTTTGTTCCAGACAGGTTTACCCGAGTGCACCACATAGCACTAGCAGAGCCTGCAGCAGGGTGAGGACACGACCCTGCACCTTCTGGGTGCCTCACTGCTCTGATCTCCCTGTCCACTGTCCATTCCTTCTTTTGCTTCCTGATTTTTAAAATTCCTGAGCATCTCTAGTTCTGTGATGTACTTAAACTTGTGCAAAAAGCCATTAAACTGTTTCCTTCTTGGTCAAAAATGCCCAGGGAATGCAGACACAGCATCTCCTCACAACATTTAATTGCTTCTTTAGCGGTGGTACACGTTGCTGTGATTCGGGCGATTTTGCTGTTTGTACATGGGACACTTACAGAACCTCATGGGGTAATTATTCTTAATTAGCAGGTTGGACACATGCCGCTCTTTCCTCCTGTGATCTGCAATTAATAATATAGAGATAATGCAGATTTCTTCTTGTCAGTCTTTTGTTTATGTTTATAGGAGGAGGAAACGGTTTAGGGAAAAATTATCTAAATCAACCACCTGCTGAGATCCATGTCTTTTTACCTGAAGATTACCCTGCACTTGATGGCAGCTGAGATGTTCATAACTTCAGACACCTCAGTGTCAGCCTGATTCCCTCTTTCATATATTCCTCTAAGGCCTGCTACAGGTCTTTTTCTCTCTTCGGTCATGGACCACTTCTTACCGTGGCTTAATTCACTTTTGTAGATCAGTTGTACGGTATGAAAAATCTTCATAAGTAGTAGCACTGGTGTTATCTTTTAATTAGATATTAGTATTTTGGGGGAGGGAAGGGACTTGAGTTCTCCCTCCTTTTTTGCTTCTCCCAACAGGCCCTGTTAAGCTAAACTAACGTATGTTACCACTAAACACCCCAATAACCAGATCAGTATGAAGTTTGGAGAAATTGGGACCGGCGCTGTTTAACATCTTTGTCGGCAACATGGACAGTGGGATCGAGCGCACCCTCAGCAGGTTTGCCGATGACACCAAGCTGTGTGGTGCGATCGACACGCTGGAGGGAAGGGATGCCATCCAGAGGGACCTTGACAGGCTTGAGAGGTGGGCCAGTGCGAACCTCATGAAGTTCAGCAAGGCCAGGTGAAGGGTGCTGCACATGGGTCGGGGCAGTCTGAGGGGGAAGCACAAATACAGGCTGGGCGGAGAACGGGTTGAGAGCAGCCCTGAGGAGAAGGACTTGGGATTGTTGGTTGATGAGAAGCTCAGCATGACCCGGCAATGTGCACTTGCAGCCCAGAAAGCCAACCGTATCCTGGGCTGCATCAAAAGCCAACCCAAACCGTTCTATGATTCTGTGGTTCTGTGAAATACTACAGAGCTGCTTCAAATGTTATCGCAGTTGTCATAAAGAGCTTCCAGTTTCAGACACAACGTTTATTTACAGTGGAACATACTGGGGAGAACATCTCAAGCTTTCCTCCTCAGTGTTTGTTTTTGTATGTAAACAGCAAGCTGCCAAGTGCGAATATTTACAAAATAGGTGATTGTTACCAAGGTCATTTTTATTTCGAGCCCTCATAGCGACATTGCTGTTTCTTTGATTGCAAGCCCAGGATAAATACTCATATTGCAGTTGCAAAACATGTGATCATATCCTGGCCTCTACTAGGTAACATGGAAACTCAAAGCTACTTTGTGGACTTCAGATAAGTTGTACAGATTTTTACAGGACTGGGAGCAGAATTACACTCTTTATTTCTTTCAAAGGATGCTAAAAATTAACAGCTCCCTACAATACAGTTCACTTATACTTAGGACACAACAAAGGCAAAAACAACCCTTTTACACTCTTTTTGTTGTTGTTGTTGCTTCCTGAACAGACATAACCAGGTGTGACAGCAAGGCAATGCCGGTTGTTTGTGTGCAGTAAGAGCCAGTCCCAAATTTCTTCTTCCAGTGCTTTAACCTCTGAGACACCTCGTGGTGGAAACATTTACTGCTCATGGAGAGGGGCTGACATCTCGGTGAGAATCCATTTTAAAACAACTTGGGGCTTCCATTCTGCTGCGCTTCGAAGTGGTCGAAGTCACACAGCTAGTACAAAACTGATTTGGGGAGAAGATCGATCTGTAGCGGGTTTTTATTTAAAAAATGTAAAGCCACAAGGAAATCCATTTCGTTAAGGATGAAGTCAGCCTTTGACTGCCTAGGGCTTCACAAATATTTATGAGATTGATTGATAATATTTTATCACAACAATGCAACAGTTACAGTTTCTGTGCAAATAAAGCAAACGTGTGGCTTTCACTTGGGTTTCACATGGGGTTTGGTTCTTCAGACCCGAAACTGAATGTGAAGCATCAATGGGAGCTTGGGAGCTGGACGGATTGAAACCCACGTGAAGCGAAAGTATGAAGATGTCACGTTGTTCTAATGTTAGCATGTCTCCAGTGCAACACCACTGAAACCAGTGACATTAAATAGATGGAAAGCACTTTTGCCCTGTTTTCTGTACTAGAACGTGGAATATGGTGACCATAACTGCTATGGATTTTTACACCTGCTTTATTTTTCTACTGAGAGTACATTGTTCTAAATTTGGGGGGAACTGACACCTACTTTCTCGTCAGCAACGGGCAGGGAGCGCAGAGCTGCTGTTTGCAGGGAGTTTGTGAGGCGTGGATTGCTGTTTTCCGCCCGGAGTTCATTTTTGGTACGTTTCTGCCCGGCTTTTCAAACGAAATGGAGTGAAAGCCACCTCCTGCGTTAGAGCTTGGTTTCCACTACCACCCTTGAATGAATAAAGGGGAACTTTTTTTATATCAATTTGCTTTCAAAGTACCAGCCAAGGCTGCTGACCGCGTTAACAGTAGCCAACCGTATTTATTTGAAAATATATTTATCTGGAGTTTTTCCAGCTGAAGCCTGTGGCTGCTCAGCCGGGGGTGCCACAAGGCCCCGCGGCTCTG
>NW_008824288.1:57900-60276 GCF_000699105.1 Pygoscelis adeliae | reverse complement strand
GGTGCCGCCGCGCTGCGGGGACGCCTAAACATAACGTGCGTGTTCCCTAGGTGCCTAGGCAGCGCCCGACTGCAGCCTGAGGGGTCTGTGGCAGCGTGGGTTTGTATCCGCGTGCGGTGCCCTGGAGGTGCTCTGGGCTTCCTGGCGGGAGAAGGCCGCGGCTTGGCGGTGCAGGCGGCGGGGCTGCACGCAGTGATGGCTCGAACCGGTCTGCTTCTTTGTAGGGATTTAAAGCAAACCTCTCCCTTCTGAGGCGACCTGGGGAGAAGACCTATACGCAGCGTTGCCGCTTGTTTGTTGGGAATTTGCCCGCTGATATAACAGACGAAGACTTTAAAAGACTGTTCGCCAAATACGGGGAGCCAGGAGAGGTTTTTATCAACAAAGGGAAAGGCTTTGGATTCATTAAATTGGTAGGCTTTTGTACTGTGCGTCCATCTGTTTAATTCTCACGAAATAGTAATTTACAACTTGGTTTTCTAAAACTGGATCTTAAACTTTCCTCAGGAATCTAGAGCTCTTGCAGAAATTGCGAAGGCAGAACTGGACGATACCCCCATGAGGGGTCGGCAGCTTCGTGTTCGTTTTGCCACACATGCTGCTGCTCTTTCAGTGCGTAATCTTTCGCCCTATGTGTCCAACGAGTTGCTGGAGGAAGCTTTTTCCCAGTTTGGTCCAGTGGAAAGAGCTGTTGTGATTGTAGATGATCGAGGTAGATCAACAGGAAAAGGCATTGTTGAATTTGCATCAAAGCCAGCTGCAAGGAAAGCATTTGAACGGTGTACCGAGGGAGTGTTTTTGTTGACAACGTAAGTATTCTGCTGCTTAGGGCTTTTAGTTTGAAGCTGAATAAAATTGTCAGCTTCTAGTTTTTCAGAATGGAGATTCTTACAGAAAAGTAAAATGAGTATTTTTTGTTCAGTACTCCTAGGCCAGTTATTGTGGAACCATTGGAACAACTGGATGATGAAGATGGTCTTCCAGAAAAGCTTGCTCAGAAGAATCCAATGTATCAAAAGTAGGCACTGTCTTTTGGTATAAAGATTATATAGATGATGTATGTAGTATTGTCCCAGGCTCTAAAGGAGACAGAGTAATCTTTCAGAAACAGGCTTTGAATTCTGCGTAATACTTTAAGTTCTTGGGTTTTTAGTGTAGTAGTTTGTTTGTAGATAATGTAATGTACTGATTTGTTTCATATATTCATTAAGCGTTACACAAGCAATTTTCTACATTGTATTGCAAAGAAACTGTAAAGCCTAAATAGCAGCCCAATAACATGTTTTTTGGTATATGTAGAAACTCTTGAAAATCAGACTTCAACTGTTCATCCTATTGTTGAGAACTGTCATCTCACTTAAGGTGTATCTCATGTTGATGATCCCATAGGGAATTTACAAACTGATGTTTATGGTATGAAATGAGAACTTAAGTAAAACTTTAACTCATTCCATGATAAATAAAAACTAGTTGCCTATGGATTTGCCTTACGAAGCTGACCTCTGGGCATAGAAGAATAGATAAGAGTCTATAGGAGTCTTTTCCTAAGTAGCAGTTTTAGGTTAGGATCTGTATATTAAACCTGTTGTAGAAATGCTGTATTTTCTCACATTACAAAAGGGAGTGCAGGGGGGAGATCCAGTCAGTCTTGTTGTATGCAAAAGTGTTCAAAATTACTTGCTTTGATCAAAAACTATAAACGGTTTAGAGGCAGTGTCTTTGAAAACGGTGTTGATTAGTATAGTGTTCCTAAAGTGTTGAAACACTTTACATTGCTAATGTATGGAAAGCTTTTGAACCTTCCTAGTTTTGTTCCATTAATTACTGAATCTTAGCCTCCGGTTTCTTTATATGACAAAATAAACCGTTGGCCCTCAGGCATTTTGAAAACTATTTAAGTTAAAGTGAAGATTACTACTTGCCTTTGACATATAGTGCTTTGGCTAAGTCAGCACTGAAAAAATCCATCTCTCCATATGCTGTTGTTTTGAGCAGCTGTACCTACTCGGGCAAAGGCCTGTCTTGTTTGAGGATTTTGCATCTGGCAATTGCCAGCAGTGGGCTGTCTAAGGAAGAAGTTAAGAACAAGATAAGTGTGAAGTAGAACTGTAAGTGGGAAGATTTGCTTGGATGTGTTAGTGCAGGAGTCTCCATATTTGCTACGGTATCGTAGTATTTATATTAAATGCTGCTGTTTAAGTGTGTAAAATGCTGTACTGTTACCAGCATTCTGTCACAGCAAGTTTTCTACCACATAGTTGTGAGGTAGTATTTTCAAGGCTCCTTTGATGTTCCCTGGTAATTCTGCTTGCAATCTTTTATTGACCTTCAGTTTCCAGGTTTACCCAGTCTGAATGAGTGTCTTCCTTTCTGCAG
>NW_008824288.1:42486-57869 GCF_000699105.1 Pygoscelis adeliae | reverse complement strand
TGCTCAGCCTTGCAGTTTTGAATTTGAATATTCCCAGAGGTGGAAATCTTTAGATGAAATGGAAAAACAGCAGAGAGAGCAAGTGGCGAAAAACATGAAAGATGCCAAGGACAAACTTGAAAGTGAGATGGAGGATGCTTATCATGAGCATCAGGCAAACCTCTTGCGTCAAGGTAGTTTGTTCTGAATTCTGTATCATATTTTTGCTTTAAATGCTAGCTTAAATGTATGGCTGTTTAACGGTTTAACGAATAATTTCATGCTTCCTACTGCTAACTTGAGAATTTCAGACAAAAAAGAGTAACTGGTAGTTTTTCAATTTTTATTTAAATGAAGTCTTGTTAAGAATAGTGATGCTCTGAAGGTAGCTGTCTGCCATAGTGCAGATGAGGTTGATCTAATTCAAATCTGAGCTTAAATCTGATACGAGTTTGTGAAATAGCTGCTGACAAGCTTCATTTCTGCAGACCTTATGAGGCGTCAGGAAGAACTGAGGCGTATGGAAGAACTCCATAATCAAGAAATGCAGAAACGCAAGGAAATTCAGCTGAGGTTGGTTTGGCTTTCATGGGATTTTTTTCAATGTTGCATTTGTGGGTTTTTTTAAATGACTTAAATATGAAAGTTTTTATTTTTCAAGAAACACCATTGCTGCTTCACTTTGTGTATGAGAAATTGAACGGCAGTGTAAGTTTTTCCTCAAGTATTTGAGCATCATAGAGTATCTTTTTTTGGGGAAGTGTAATCATTCAGTGCCTTTTAAGTTGCTCATGCAAGTGATGTTGATGAGATAAGTGCTCAACATGTTACACTCCTGGAGTTTAACAGTCTGCTTTGGGATGATCAGGCAGGAGGAGGAGCGTCGCAGGCGGGAAGAGGAAATGATGATACGTCAGCGGGAGATGGAAGAACAAATGAGAAGACAGAGGGAAGAGAATTATAGTAGAATGGGTTACATGGATCCAGTAAGTGAAATCATGATTTTTTTTGATACATGACCATGTTCGGGAATTTTTTGGATGTGTTTTCAAGACTGATGCATTTTGCTTCCTTTAGGTTAGATAATGTGATGTCTTTGTGTAGGTGAAATGGTGGTAGTTGGCTTTATCTCCTGAAAGGCGTGGATTTCAGTAGTTGATTATCTGTGCTAAAAGTTGTTTCTTCTATGCAGAGGGAGAGAGACATGAGAATGGGTGGTGCCACCACAATGAACATGGGAGGTAAAGAATTTTTAAATAGTTACTTTAAGTGGTTAATTTAGAAATTGTCAGAATATGATTATATATTTCTCTTTCTTAGATCCTTATGCTTCTGCAGCCCAGAAATTTCCACCTCTTGGAGGTGGTGGCGGCATAGGTTATGAAGCTAATCCAGGAGTTGGCCAAGCAGCCATGAGTGGTTCTATGATGGGAAGTGACATGGTAACGTATCCTGTGGTGGCTTTAGTTTAGCACAAGGGAAATGTTGTGGTTGGGAATTGAGTTCTCTACCAGTGTTCGGATGGTTGTGTAAATTTCACTGTTAACTGCTGACTTTCTTGTCAGGTATTTAATACGAAGACTGGTGTGGCAGTATGTAGTACTAGTTTAGTTCTTAACCATTATGGTAGCTTACACAGTCGGAAGTTGTTTGTAAGTAAATTCAAATGTGCTGTCAAGCATATTTGCAATTAACTCTGACTTTTATTGGACTTTGGAAATTCTGCGTCACTGTTAGGCTTGGAAGGATTTTTTATAAATTCTGGAGAATGACAAATTTCATAATTAAAATACATATGTAGTAACTTTTCAGTAATTTGACATTCTGTATTTATGGACAAGAGATTTTTGTTCTCCTTTCCAATGTGTAACATTGCATTTATTTTGGCCCTTCCAAGCCTAGTTAGGATTGATGCATGTTTGTATGGGTATGCTGTTAATTAAAAAATCTGCGCACATGTCTATTTAAGCAGCAGATTAACTTAATCAATGGTAAACAGCATATCACTTATTCTGTATGCTGATGTTTGCCATAGAAGAGCAGAAATGCTGTTTTTTAGCTTTAGGCATATTCCAGCGATCCTTGACTGTAGCCATTTTGTGGTTCCTATCTCACAGAGGAATGATAGCCCGTTCTTGTTTTTCCGTGTTGGGCATGACTGTATAGGTAGAGATTGTTAAAGCTACGGCATATCTCATGTTCTGAGGTATGTTTCCAAACTGTACTATTTTTGGCACACCATATGTGTGAATGGGCTTTGAGCCTGCTTGGTGTTATCACACTGAAGCAATACGGATGTAGATTAAAGAAATGCTTAATGGGTAGGATGGAAATCTATGTTGGTATAGGTGGTGATATTAGTGTGTTTTCACCCTCCTCAAAGGGTGTACACTCTGTAGCGCAAGCTGAAGTAAATGATTTTTGGGTGGGTTTAGGCCTCTGGCTTAATGTGGTGAGCTACCATAGTAGCTTGTCAGGTATCTTCCATTTTTTTGGGGAACCATATCTTTGGAATGATAACTTTGCAGAGCATCATTGATTCAGTAGACAGTGCCGGTGGCCTTAATGTATCTATATAATCTACTGATACTTAAGCAGTTCCTAAGTTTCCTGTGAACAGTTAAGCAGTCTGTGGTGAATGCTGTGTACATTTTTCTCCTGAAAATCATCGTACAGGTGCATGCTGAACTTGTGTAATACTTGAAAACGTGATGTGGTCAAAAGGTGTGACAGTAAGATGGTTTAACTGCCTTGAGTTTCTTAGGATGGGGATCTCTGCCACACAGTGCTGTCACAGTTACTGGGCTGATATCTTTTAAACAGAATTGGAGATAAGCTTGAGCTGCCATGAATTAGGCAGAAAGAACCTAGATAATCTTTCTGAAATTCTTTTCTTGGAAGGATTGAAACTAACTTTCAGAAGTCAAGAACTTGACGTGTGACTTTTCAGTTGCAGATACCTTTTGTAACAAACAAGCTACCATTGTTCTGTTACTCGGTAGTGGAAAACTTGCTTGAAATGAAAGTTTAAAGCTATCTTTGACTTTATAATTTGTCAGTTCTGTAGATTGAATGCTGATCACACCTACTGATACAGTAACTGAACGAAGTACATGCAACTAGAGGTACTAGTAAAAATACCTGAAGTCTCTGCTTTATTGCAGGGTAATTTAGCTTTTACATCTTGGTGTGAAACCTTTCAACGCTGTGAAGTTGTGAATTTTCCAAGAGCTTGTGGTGGAAATGGGGTGGGAAGGGAGATATTGGCTGGATGCACACAACCCTTTGTGCATAGTTCTAACTGGAATAAATTGTAGTTCTTTGAACACGTTTTGCATATTATACAGCAGCAGTTCCGGAGTACGTGGGATTTAACAAATGCAAGTCTTTTGATCGAGCAATTGCGTTGGTTAGGTAAATCACTGGTCACTAGCTTTTTTCACACTTTTTTTCTTCTTGCAATCCAGTAGTGCTCACAATCAGTTTTGGTTACTGCCTAAGGCCTCTGCAGTTTAGTCAGCAGACCGTAGTCTTAACCCCATCTTGAAAAGCACATGGTCTCTATTGCAGCACATGCCATTAACTGGTGAGTAGGCATTCTGTTTACAATGACATTTTATGAATGTCGGCTCATACTTCAGTGAACAGAAGATTTGTTCTCTGGCTAGGCTTATTTGGAAATGAGTGATGTGATCTAAGCTTTTACTGCACTAAAGGTGAGAAGTTTGCAAGCTATTTGCATTAACTTGGTTGAAAATTGCTAGAGCTCATTTGGAAAAGTTGTTAATTCACATCTGCACTAATGCTTACATTTCTAGCACTGCAGGGAGGATCTGTTCTTTGTAACAGATGTATGAGAATGCATCAAGTGGGAACATACCTCAAGGCATGTATTACAATAAACTAATTTTTAAATTACCCTTTTTTCCTTTCTATGTTCCCGGTACCTGTGGATCGGCTCAATGGTGATTGTATCGACGAACCTTGACTGCGGAACCTTCTAAAAATATATACTTAACACACATGGACATCAACTACATATAATGAACTGTTAATTCTGTTCCAATAGCGTCCTGAACGCTTTGGGCAGGGAGGTGCGGGGCCTGTGGGTGGCCAGGGTCCTAGAGGAATGGGGCCTGGAACACCAACAGGATATGGTAGAGGGAGAGAAGAATATGAAGGCCCAAACAAAAAGCCCCGATTTTAGATGTGACCTGTAGTTTCATTCCAGTTTGTTTTTGTCTGTCTTGTTTAGACACCAACTTTTTAATTCTTGCATTTTAGTAAGAAAGCTACGTTTTTATGGATGTTAGAAACTTACTGACCTAATATTTGTAAGTGGTCTGTTTGGGCGAGTACAATTTAATTATGTAATGCAGTGTTTCAAAACAAATTTAGCTGTTTTTTTGATGTATAACGTCCCTAACTTGATGGCAGTGTACCTTGTGCCACTGAATTCCCAAAGTGTACCAACTTTTTTTTTACTGTGCTTCAAATAAATAGAAAACTAAATGTAGTAACTCTTCTTGCCATTCGTGGTTAAACATACGAGGCTAAATACCACACCTTCCGCAGTAAACCAAGTGTCTTGAGTAGAGGTCAAACTAGACCAGGGTGTGGAACTGTAGTGAAGAGTGAGATCTCTTCCCCTAATGCCTCGAGCTTAAGATTGGGTCAGATAGTACCCTAACTTTCCAGTAGGTGCAGATTTTTTGAGCATTAACTGTGCTGCAATAAGGAAGCAAATGGAAATCTTGCAAGTGCTGTAAGATACAATAATTTACGCTACACTGCAAGCAGTGCAGTATGTAATGAATTTCATATTTTAGCTATGGATAATGGGCGGTGGGATGGTAGCACTTACCACCTTGGCAGTTACTGCTTGGAATCTTTTAAAGACTTTAAGCAGAAGACTAGCAATGGTTATTTTAAAATAAATTCATAGAATGACTTGTATTGGTTGACTTCCTAACTAAAGGATTGTTAATGTGATATTTATATGCTCTCAAGCTGTCTGAGATTACAGGATCTGGCCTTGCTCCGTATTGTATACTTATCTGAAATTGCTTGGCAAAAAGACCAGAAGTGTTACTTGAGTGATTACGGTTAACTTGCTTATGTCCTCATGCTAACTGAGTGGACTAATTTGCATAGTTCAGAATACAATTATTTGTATTACGGGGACTGCAGGAACTATTCTTAAATCATGTAGCTGGTGGGCAAATCCTAAAAACCTGTATGTAAAATACAGAAATTAGCTTGCTTGCATGATGGTTATCGCTCTTTTATTATTGATGTTTGGAGATAATGCATCAAAAGTAGTATCTGAATCTGGAGTTTAATAGTTAATCCTACACAGTACAAATAAACTCCCTTTAAGGTTCTTTTGTAGAAGATTTGATGAATTCGTTAGCTTGCTGTTCATTTTATTAAGCCCCAGAAGAATTTCAAAGCATTCTGGACTCATTGATAAGGTAGTTGCTTTGCTTATTATTACATTGTACCAGATAAGCTGGGAACATGACTTCCCAGTGTAAAATACCTTGGTGTTAATGCAGGATACATCAACCTGCTTGGCACAAAGTAGGTAAACTTAGTTTGGCTGTACCTTCACACGATTCCCCAACTACTGAGCATTCTGTGAGTAGCTTTAATCTTCCAAAGATCTTTCCATTCCTTGTGCTAAGCATTGGCTACTTCTAAATTCTATGCTAAATTTTCTCTGCGGTTAAAACTTCAGTGTCAGATTGCAGTATTTTAGAGTGCAGATGATCCCTCTTGAAGTACTCACTGTAAGTGCTGTTACTCCTCAAATGAAAAAATAGCATGTTGTGAAATGCTGATACCAGGTAACACTGACTTG
The DNA here is from genome assembly GCF_000699105.1 of Pygoscelis adeliae. Lineage (NCBI taxonomy): Eukaryota > Metazoa > Chordata > Aves > Sphenisciformes > Spheniscidae > Pygoscelis > Pygoscelis adeliae. The sequence goes on along the minus strand of NW_008824288.1, from coordinate 52,027 downwards.
GAATATTAAGCGCACTAAATAGCGACTCAGCTTGTTTGGTGAATGCTTCTTATTTTCCCAGAAAAGTTTGGGGGTTGATAACATGCTACGATAATGAATTGCTATTCAGGAAATTCCGAATTGGCAGTTCCTAAACTGCGGACCAAGTATTTGGGAGTACTTGTATTGGATACTTAGTTTAAAAATCAGCAGTACCGATGCAATTTGCTTTATTGAAGTAGTATTAAATAATGCATATGTTTTCTGGAGGGTGTTCGTGGGACACCCGCAAAAGGTGAAGGTGTCTGAGATGGGGAATTCTGAACGTAAACATTAAATTAATTTTTTCAGTTTATTTTTCAGATTACATGTCATTCTTTATTAAAGAGATGCTGGTGCATATCCTAAAGTATGTTCTTTTGTAGTTCTGTAACTTGGAAGAGTGAAGGATGCTGATGTCCTTGTACCTTACAGAGGTTGTCTTTTGGTACCCCTGTTTTGTACGTAAGCTACTGTTGCTAGGTATTAAAAACAGCTGAGTTGCAAAACCATGATTAGCAAATATATTGAAAGATTTGGCAGTTTTCAAAACATCTGAAAGTTTGGTTAAATCTAGCTTTGTTGTAGCTGCATAAGCAGAATTCTAAAACAAGTTCTGCTTTGAGTTGCATGTATTAAACAGGCATACAATTAACTAGCCAACTTCTTTTCAAGACCTTTTAAAGGTGGTGTCTTAAAAGCTGGCAAACATGTCAACTTTAAAATCTGATAAAGTTGCTAAATGTGGGAGGTGAGAAAGTTACGTTCCTTTGATCTGTTCCTATGAGGTTTTGGACTTTTTTCATAAAATCAGATTTATATAATTGAATCTTTAAAACCATTTAGAAAAGTGCTTCGTTGGTCAGACCTGTTTTTGGATGGTCTGGATCACATAACACATTTTTGTACTGGACTTGGAGGACATTGGCTGTTGCAATTTAGCTTGCTTTATCAAAATTGAGCCCATTTTGACACTTAGATCTCTAAAAACTGCAGCATGCAGAAACTGGTATCGTTATACATATATCTTCACGCTTTCTCAGAAATGAATACAGAATAATCTTATCTTCTGGTGTAGACACATTACACTAATCATTTATACAGCTGATGAGAAACTGAAACTGCTTTTGAGATTTTGTGGTATTTTTGTGGTAGAAAAATTCTTGGCTTCTCCTTGGCAACCATTTACTGTGGCAGCAAGTTTTTGCTGGAGTTTGAGACTGCAATTTACACTTAAAACTAGTGGCCTGCTACATAACTGCACTTAGCCAGCATTTCTGCAGTTCATAACTGTGAGGAACGTAGTACCACAAATGGCAATGGACATTAGGACCCGGATGTAGTATTCCTGCTTGCTCCAAGATTCTCATTGCCGACTGCATACAGGTAGGTAACAAGCAATATAATATAACTTGGTGACTTTCTATGTAATCTTATACTGTGGGTATTCTGACATCACACTTCTGACTGTGGAATTACAGTGCAGCACTCTTCATACCTGTATGTTAAGCTTGCATCAAAGCTGCGTGGTTTTCGGTTTTAAGCTTTGTCTTGTTCAGAGTCAATAAGCAACTTACTGTGATTCTTAGATAAGTATTTTCAGACCCGATTCCTTTGTACATGTGACTCGGCTTGTGTGGATTTTTTCTTAGTTCTGATGTAACGAAGATATTCTTAGAACGAGCTCTGTGGGGAAGAGGGAATGTGATCTTACACTCAACTAGTCAACTAGGTGCTGTCAGTGCCTAGAAAAGGACTGTTTAAACTTTCTGTAGTGACAAAATGGCCCATCTGCAGCGCATCCCTCTGTAGAGTCTTGGTTCAGTAGGAAATGCGTTAGTAAACACTGCTCTAGCCTTGTGTGCACTACGTGATAGTCACTTAAAGCTTGCTAATACAGTCAACTTTGAGACTGATGTGGGATATTTTTGAGGACATACAAATGAGTGCTTGAATGAATCCCTGTGGGTAGTTTCATAGAGCTTATTGGACATTTCAGTTGTCTTTATTTTAATCTTTGATAAGCGTAATACATTCCTCTGCCTTTAATTGACAGTGGTGAGATTCTGTATTTCTGCCTCATAGAGTCATCTTGGTAGTATAATGCTCAATTTCATTTTTCATCAGTCTTGGGGATGTAATTCTAAACTCTTCATTACTAGAAATACCGAACGTAGTGTTTCAGGATTAACATGCTTACACTTCCAGACATCCAGACATGCTGTTCTCCAATTCTTTTGCATTAGCTCTTGAACCTGAATTTCAAGGTCCCTTGCTTCAGCACATGACCTAGCTCTTGTCTGATGTTCAGTTTATTTCAGAGGTGTTGTAACGTGTTTTCCCGCTTGTTCTGCAAAGTTCTGCTTTGCACACTTGTTTCTGGTATTATTGTCACATTTGGACCCTTCTGTGTTATCTTCCAGGCGAGACTCTTGCTGGTGAACAGGGGATCTGCTGGACAGCCTTGCCCTCTGCTGTAGCTATCTTTTTATGTTCCATTGAAAGCTTGAAGTAGCAGCTACACCTTAAGATCATAATAACAGGTCTTTGGTTACACCACAGTGAGTGTAGCCGAACTCTAGCTAGTCAAGCAGTGACACCACTTGTCACAAAGTCAGTTTGGCTTTTCGTGATGCCTTACTCTTGCCTGTGACTAGAATTTGATAGCAAAACTGATGGCAGTATGCGTACTGTCGTGTAGCAAAACTGAATTATTAATCTCTAAACCAGTGCTAAGATCCAACTAGTTTTTCCAGTGTGCTCTGGATACTTGACTTGACCTGCAGGGATGTCGTGGAGGGGTTACTGGCACATCTGCCTCATTCTACGTACTTGAACTAGCAGGTTTTTGACATTCTTGGAGCAAGCAATTTGTGACTGAACCATGGGTCTCATACCAGCTCTGACTGTCTGCAGTAATGAAACTTGGCGTGGTAGCTAACTTAAAAGCAAATAGTCATGTCTGCTGTAAGTCAGTCTGTAACAAGTGGGTACAAGAAATGACATTAAAGTGCTTGCATTGTGTTTCATCTTGGTTTTATCTGTGTGTGAAATACACTTTTTCTCAAAAGCTTATCTGAAGCTCAGAAGTGTGGTGTCAGAATACATATGCGTACCTGCTAGGCCCTCAGATCCAGATACTGGTGCTGTCAGGAGAGAGCACAGCATAGTGTGTATGGGGGCTTTACTGTAACATTAAGCATACAAAGTGTTGATTTGCTTGCAGTTTTCCCCATAGCTAAACACTGAGGCCTGTGAGTAGTTTTAGGACTTGAGCAGTAATGGGGTTGCATGTCTCTGTTAATCATTGCCAGCTGCAGTGACATGATCAGGAAGGCCAGTGTTTTGTTCCATTATGTTAAATGAGGCTAAGCATGTTGGAAAGGATGCATAAAAAGTATGCTGTTCTGGGTAATTACTTGGCTTCTTCCACTATTAGCAAGTTTGGAATCGGCTAATTAGCTTCAGATTTTTTTTCTCTCCATACCAGCTAGTGGGGCTCTTTAAATAGCTGCTTACTGGAAAAGGAAAAAAAGGGAGGATTGGCCTTCTCCCACCTCTGTCATTGCTGCTAGATAATGATTGACACGTTAGGACTTGGCTGTGCAATCCCGCAGTGGTCTGTGAATACCCCATCTCTATAAATGTTGCTTCTGAACACCAGTACTGAAGAGCTAACTGGGGAGGGTTGGGAGGAGTGTGGCTATAAGTGAATCTGGAGTGTTAAAAGGATGCACAAAGATATAGTATCCCTTATGCATGGTGTTTGTTGCTATGGCATAGAAAACAAAACGTGCATACTATACTTCTGCTCCTGAGGGCCATGATAAAACCCGGGTGGTGGGTTTGAGACTAAACTTGAACTTTGCCCTGCCTGGTCAGATCACATTGTGACCATGGTGTGATTTGCCTCCCAGCTAGAGGTGTGCACAGAACCTTGTACTACTACATCCCCAGCTGCTGACCATTGCAGTTTGCCCTCAACTTAGCTATATAGCAAAAGGGTGGATCTTCAGAAGGGAAGAATCTGTTGCTGAGAATAAAAGCAGTAGACTGACAATGCTAACCTCTAGTGTCTTCCTTTGGCTTTTGAAGCACTTCTAGGACTATCGAACCTGAGGGCTGCTAGGAGTCAGGGACGTTGCACTCCTTCATGAAGGGGAAGAGAGAGGGCGTTACTACAGGAGACAAACTAGGGTAAAATAGTTGAAGTAGCTTGACAAAATTGTTAATGCCTTCACATAAGGGATAGTATACCTCTGGCTGCAATCAAACTTCATTGTACTCAGACTGGTGATTTACGGTTTGTGCTCAGACAAGGTGCAGTTCTTGAGTCAACTACCTGCATATTCCTTCATCTCTTTACAAGTGTTCAGGCTAGCCTATTTCTGCCCCTTATTCTTCCACTTAATATTTTGGAATAATTTGTAAATTCCCCCTCATAACTAATCAGTCCATGTATCTTAAAACCTTATTTTTAAGTTAGTTTTGAAATGGTCAGAATTTTCTGTGTATTACTATAATAACTTCAGTTGTTATCCTTTAGGTGAAGATGAAAGCTGAGTGAAACCAGAGTGCTCATCCATGGGAAGTAAGCATAACTTTTAGTCTTGTTCTGAATGGGTGGAATAATAAAGGCTTCTGGGCGCTTGATTTTCAGTCACTGAATAACTTTGAATTGGTGAATATTGAGAAATCTGTACAAGTGAATACACGAAATATGTAGGGTAGAGCTTAGTACCTGCTGTCAAGCTGTGGGGTTAAGCACCCAGGCTCCATCTGGGCTTGATATCTTGACAGCAGTGGTTAAAAATACCTGTCTAGACGTGGGTTTGTACAAAAGATTTCAAAATCGCCGTGAGTATAACTTCTGAATATTTTTCCAGTTCAGGAGCCGAGCATGAGCACATCCAGCACAATGCCCAGTGATCTGTGGAGGGACCAAGATGATAAGTGAACAAGTAAGTTGTCGGTGTCCTTATACTGCTGTAAGAGCTCGGTAGCCCATCACCCTGTGATGTATTATGTAGTTCCTGCCTGAAATTTGCCCTTGATTAATCTCATTTTTATATAAAATTTCTGAATATTTCTTTTGTAGAGCTGAGATATAACCATTCTTTGAGGCTTTTCAGCCCTGCAGCATCAAATAAACTCTGTCCTTTGAATGCTATAGGTGGTCAAACAAGAAATAACCATTCCTCCATTCGGGCTCCAGTGAAAGGGGTGTGAATGGGGTGGGTGATGGTCAGTGCGTGTTGTGGTTTAACCCCAGTCGGCAACTAAGCACCACACAGCTGCTCGCTCACCCTTGCCCCCCCAGTGGGACTTGAAATAATAGAATAATAATAAAAATTTGTAATGGAAAGTAAAACGAGAGAGAGCAAAACAAACAACGCCCAAAAAACCTCAAGTGATGCAACTGCTCCCTGCCTGCTGACCGATGTCCAGCCAGTCCCTGAGCAGCGGTCGCCGCCCCCCAGCCAACTCCCCCCTGTTTACATACTGAGCATGACGTCCCGTGGTATGGAATATCCCTTTGGCCGGTTTGGGTCAGCTGTCCTGGCTGTGCCCCCTCCCAGCTTCTCGCTGGCAGGGCGTGAGAAGCTGAAAAGTCCTTGACTAGTGTAAGCACTGCTCAGCAACAACTAAAACATCGGTGTGTTATCAACATTATTCTCATACTAAATCCAAAACACAGCACTGTACCAGCTACCGGGAAGAAAATTAACTCTATTCCAGCTGAAACCAGGACAGTAAGGAAAAAGGGGAACAATAGAACAGCTGCTTCTCAAATGTTAATCTAACTAAAAGTTGTTAAAAAGCTACTTTTCTGAAATATTTTAATGAACATTGAACTTTGAAAATAACCTGGAAGATGAATTAGCACATACAAGAGCACAAGCAGATAGTGATTTAGGGAAATAAACTAACTTGCAGAGCTGGAATTAATGAAATTTTCCCTCTAATTCACCACTTAAACTACAAGGGGGAACTGCAGATATTTAAAATCTTGTGTGAGGCGCAACGTGCAAAGTACCTTAACTCAGGAGTGATGGGTAAGTAAGAGCGTAGATATGCCACAACTGAACCTGCAAGACGCGGAGCTGGTGAGATTCAGTTGGTGAACTCCTGTTGAATCGTGTGTGATTTGTCACTGCTGCTCTTGTTTTTCTGGGTAGTAAAACACAGAGCCGTTTCAGATCTTTGAAATTTGAGCAGTAGATGAAAATGTGAATGCTGTTCGTTTGATCTCAAGTCTGACATGAGAACTTAGGATCCTAGAGGATGTTTGACAGGTGCATGGCCTCTTGTGATGCACTGGTTCCCTTTCCATGTCATTACCTGTAGTTGCTGCTGGTGTTTTTAATGTTCTTGCTAACTGTGTGCTTTGCACTTGCAGAAGAAGAAGAAGTCCGAATGCAGTGAAGACGAGCCAGGAACATCAATTTTTAAAAATAAAGTACCTATTTTTTTTATAAATGACTTCTGTTTTATTCCAGAGTGTATTCAGTGAGTAAGCATCTGTTCAGCTTCATGTGGTATGGATGAATTTGGGGAACGGTGCCACAAATGAGGCTGCAGAAGGGGACACAGAATGTGCTTGGAGCGCTGGAGTGAGAAGGGCATGGGTTGTCGGGTCCTGCTCTGTAGTGTGACAAGCACAGGAAAGACAACCACTCGTAACTAATAACAAACTGACAGATACATAGTACAGTATTTTTTTCCTGCTGGGCTTGTGCCATGGGCTTACTCTTGTAGTTAAAGTGCTCCGGTTTTCAGGCTAGCTGTATTCCTGACCAGCGTGCAGCCATAGGTGCTTTTGCTAAATGACTAGCTAATTCTTTTTTTATAAATTACACTTGCACCTAAGGCATTTCAAGTATTTCTGGAAGTTTCACCCATTCCTTCCCCCATCTCGAGTCCTGTATACTGCTGTATTTTTAGATCATAGAATTAGAAATGTTGACGTGTGCCTGGTTGGATTTTAATAGTTTTCTTGGTGATGACTGTAGTAATTGAGCCCGAGATACCAAAGTGTAACAAAGAGTTCTTTGGGAGCCAGAAAAGCGCTGGGTTTAGCTCTTGCAGCACAAGTTACCGTGGTTCACATGGCTTCATTTGGTTCTTTGGACAGCTGTGCTGTGCACATACGTAGTTCATGTTGTCATTTATTAAACACAATCCTTTGTTTAAATACCAGGTAGTTTAATGTGTTAAAATGTGCCAGCTGCATTGTGCAAGGTTTTCCCCTACAGCGGCATGAAGAGTCATGAGTGTTTGGCTGGGAACTGCCTTCCCAGGCTAGGAAGATAAAATAAATTGGATTTAATGTGGCAAAACTGTATGAAATACTTGATGTGTCTGGGTGTCCAGCGGTGCAGGATTAGTGCCTGGCTGGAACACGACTCACCTGTGCTTTAAATCCCAGCCAGGAATATGTTTTGCTTTGGCTCAAGCACTGTTTGTGTACTTCCTTCTGGGGAAGTCTGGTTTACAAAGCAGAGTAAGGTTGGTCAGAACTGCTGTAGCTACATTTCTGATGTTGACTCCATGTTTTATAGCAGTAAGCGTAGATGAGCAGCCTCGGTGCCCACCTCCGCTCCCTTGGCATGGCAGCCTTGGTCAGACGAGAGGAGCTGCTGTTGGACGGTCAGGCCCGTGGCTGCACCCCAGTCCTGAGCGTCTGGGGCTTGGGTAGAGGGAAGGGACCTGCCAGCCGAGGCCAGCGGGGTGCAGGGGTGCTTTGTGGCAGCTGAGCGGGTTTATGGTGGAGAAGGTTGGTGCTGCATTAAAAGCTGCTAACTGCTGCGTTTCACCTTCTCGTGCGATCAAGCCAGTGGGTACAGGATAATCTGAGGTACTTCATGCTCCGATTTGACTTCTTTACGTTATTGTCCAGATCCTGAAAAGGCTTCAGTGAGAAGAGGTTTTGTCATTCCTCAATAGCTGCGCTGCAAGGGGGTGGGTTTCAGTCTTTGTCTCCACAGCTACTGCAGGCTTATGCAGCCTTTTTTTCCTCAAGTTCTGTTATTTTCCAGTAACTTGTCCTAATTTCTTTTCTACTGTTGCAGCATTGGCTGCTTCCTATGTGAAACTGTTCCAGCCCGAATGTGATTCCAGCATTCAGCGTGCTGAACTTCACCTCCTACAACTCCCTTTATAAGCAAACAGTGTTTTGCTTTCTGTATTGAAATGGGATGTGGAGAATGGCAAAAAGCCCCCCAATTTCTCCGTCGGCCATTCTGTCATCGCCTGGTAGATGACTAGCACAGAGGTGTTCCTCGAATGGCTGGGCGCAATGCCGGTGGGTGGTTGTCCTCTGGCTGGTAAAGCTGATCCCTTGGTTCTACCAAATGTTTCATTAAGTAGCTCCTGTAATTAAAACAAAAATTGGAGGCTAAGAGGTACCATGTGGATGGTGTTAAGAGTCCTGCCTGGCCAGGCGGCAGCGTTTACCTGCCATCGTGTCCTGCTGTGAGGGGCTTCTCCGAGCTGTGGTGCTGTGCTGGGGCTTGGGAACGGCGCGACCCGCGGGGCAGGACGGTGACCGGCTGCCCCATCAGCGGTGCGGGTGCAGCCCTGGGCTCGGCCCTGGCTGCCTGGGAAATGCAAACACGCGGTGAAGGCATTTTGCAATGTTTTGCACAAAAAAACCACCTCTGTCCTGGCTGTGAGTGGGCTCTGTTCTGTGGCGGGGGCGAAACGCTGCTGTCAGAGAAAGGAGATGGTTCTCTTTAAGCTGAAGGAAGACGATTTCTGCGGGCGGGCGTCTCCTTGGCTTGCTCGAACAACAAACCTGGGAACAGTGACAAATGCTTCCTGCGGTAACGCCAGTGCCTGCAGCCACGACCCGTGCTGCAGGCGTGAGGGCGCTGAGCTGCCGCAATCCGTTGTTCAGGGTGGGTTTGGTCTTCTTTTTTTTTTTAAATCCTTTTTCTTTAGGGGCTTTCTGAGACAAGAAGGGCCGGAGCCTGCCCTGGCCTGTTGCTGTTTATCATCCCTCAGCTCGCGAGTGGAGCAGGGAGAAGCTCCTCAGCTGCGGCTCTCCCAGCAGAGCTGGGGAATGATGAGCTGCCGGGAGTAAAAATAGCGCTGCCCCTGCACCCCCGTAAAGCCAGGCGGCCGCGGCACAAGGCAGCAGCGCGGGGCCCCGGCTGTGCTGGGGTCAGTGCTGGTCCAGGCCAGCGGTGCCCCCTTGGCTGCGTGGCGCTTCCCTGTGCCTGGAAAATAGTTCCTGCTCTTTCATGATTTATTGGTATTAAAAAAAAATTTCCACTTGAATTAAAATAACGTCGGTGTCCCCGCGGCTCCCCTGGGCCCTGGCTCTCGTCAATCCAGGGCTGCCCTTTCCGGGAGCCTCGGCGCGTGCCGGTGGCCAAGACGTGACGCGAGCAGCGCTGGCGCAGGTGGTGACGCAGGCCTGGGGAGCGCGCGGAGGGCGCCAGCCGCCCCCTCTACCCCAACCGGGCCTCCCTGGTGCCAGAAGAAAATCCTTGCTGCAGCTGCCTCGTTCAGCGGAGCT
>NW_008824288.1:39091-41655 GCF_000699105.1 Pygoscelis adeliae | reverse complement strand
CCGCCAGCTCCGGGCTCAGGGCTGCTCTGCTCCCCTCCCACCCTTCCCAGAAGTCGCAGTTCGTGCGGTTCGCCGAGGTCTGTCCCCTGAAGGAGTTTGGGTTTGCGCCGGAGCCGGGACAGTACCTGGCGGCGGTGGGCTGGGCGGAGGCGGTGGCCGGGCTGCTGCTGGCGTTCGGGCCCCAGCTCCTGCAGGAGATCAGCAACTTCGTCCTCAGCGTCATCATGATCGGTGAGAACGAGTGGGGACCCGCTGCCCTGCGTGGGGTCTCGGGGGCCGCTCAGGGAGGGACCTCGGTTCCCGTGCTCTGCTCCTCGCCCAGGTGCCATCTACACGCTGCTGGTGCTGCGGGAGACCCTGGCCATGTGCGCCCCTGCCACCCTCTGCCTCGGCCTCCTCCTGCTGCTCAACATCCGCGGGCACGCGGCCCCCACCAAGCCCAAGTTCGAGTGACTGGAGGCGGGAAGGATGGACGGCTCAGCCAGTGGGAAGCAATGCCCTTATGGTATTTTCGGGGATGGCATCACTTCCCGCGGGGTAACTTGCCGCCGAGGTGTGGTGTGTCCTCTCCTGCCGCTGCCAGGGACCCTGGGTGCCGGTTGTCCCCACGCTGTGGGACCCAGACTGGTGCTTTGGGATGGTGGCCATGGTACTGCCGTGGCACCACCACTGCTCCGGCAGCTCCGTTGCTAAACTCGCACAAGGTGTCCAGCTCTTCCCAGCGTTCGGCCACACTGGGCTGGGGCTGGCTCTGCTCTCCTGGGGGCTTTTGTACTTTGGAATAAAGCCTCGTTTTTCATGTTTTGCCTCCCCTGTTTATTTCTGCCTCCCCCCATGCTGAGTTGTGGGGGCTGAGGGGCTGTCCTGGGGCTGGAGACCCTGGTCCCCCGGAGCAGTACCTGGGGGCAAGGACTGGGGACAGGCAGGAGCCGGCAGAGGCAGACTGCCGGCGGGGAGAGCCCGTGTGGGGATGGGAGCCCCCTGGCCACCCGGAGCCACCCAGCAATGTGCCAGGCCACTTGCTGCACATCCTGGGGGATAACAGCAACAACGCAACCCCCCAAACCCTGTGTCCAGGCAGGCACATGCTTTTTGGGGATCTTGCTCCAGTGGGGCCCCGCACCCACAGGGACCCCTCTGCCACTCCAGATGGGCACGGCCAACATGGTCCACTCGGGATGAACCCCAAGATCACATTTGAACCCGGTGCATCTCCCAGCAAGGCAGCTGGGATGGCTGTGGGGGGAGACTGGCCGTCTTGAGATGAGCAGAGGGAGTACAACACCTCCGTACCCCCAGCGGGACATGAACCACCTTGGGGTGGCACCTTTGATGTCCCAAAGGAGCATCCACAAATTGCAGGGCCATGCAAAGGAAGCAAGTCAAATGCTCGCAGAGTTTGGGGGGGCCTGGGGTGCTGCTCCCCCTAAATCCAGCTTTGAAGCCAACTAAAGCATTAAGAGCCGAGAGGAGGCAGATTCCAGCTTTGATCTCTTTCAGGGCATCCCCCTTTTCCCCCAGCTGCTGGCTGTGGAAACTTGACCCTCTGCCACTTTCATCCTGGCGTGGGTGGGAAAAGGGCCCTGGGAAATGGTCCTAGATGGGGCTGGGGGCACGTGGGGGGGCTGGCCGCACTGGTACCGGCATGGCCAGCTCCTCCCCCGCATAGCCCCAGCCCCGTCAGCCGGCGCAGGGGGTCTTAGCATGGCTCCGGCGGGGAATCCCCCCGTTACATACACACACAGGTGCTTTCCCCACTCCAGCTGCCATCCCGCAGGCACTAACCCCCACGGAGGCTGGGGACGGGGAGCGGGGGATCAGGCAGCCCCTGCCTCCCCCCAGCACTTAAAGCCTCTCCCAGCCCAACTGGACCAGACGGCGAGGAGCAGCTGGAGGGGACGCAGCCGGTCCAGCCCAACCCGGTGGGGTAAGTAACCAGCTTGGCATGGGTGAGATGGAGCATCCCCGTGCAAATGGGGGTGGAGGAAAGAAAGGGAAAGGGGGACTGTCAAGGAGCTGGGGGCTCTTTGGGGGTCTGCACTGGCTCCGCAGAACAACGGAAACCCACCGGGATGAGCCCTGAATCCCCCCCCGGTTCGGCAACTTGTGCCCTCCATGCCTCAGCCTGGTGTTGGGTGCTGCATGTGCTGAATCCGGCCCTGTTGTGCTGGAAAACACCCGCTGGGTGACTCAGTGCCGTCGGCGAGGTGTGGGCAGGCGGTGATGGGAGGTGAAATAGCTGCAGCCCTGGGATACAGCCATTGCGGCACAATGTGGTTTTCCATGGCCAGGACCTGCAAACAGCGGGGTGGCAAACCTGCCTTGTGCAGGGCTGGGGGGCGTGGGGGGCTGCCGGCCCCATGCTCGTACCCCCTCCCCATGCCGGGATCTCTCCACTCTGGTGCACGCTGAGCTCGCAGGTGACTTCCCCATGGGTGGGCTCCGTGCGGAGACTTGGAGAGCTGGGAGCGGGACAGGGCTGGGTGGCCCCAGCAAGCACGCGGCTGCGTGGGAGGTGTTAAGCCGCGCAGCTGCCAGCTGGAGCCGGGGCAGCACCTCCGGGT
>NW_008824288.1:38429-38770 GCF_000699105.1 Pygoscelis adeliae | reverse complement strand
ATCCCTGCGGGGGGGCTTTGCCTCCAGTGCTCAGCAGCTACCGCAGGCGCCAGCTAGAGAGGTCGTACTGTCTGGGTCAATGTCCCTTCCCTGTCCCCTGAGGGCTGTGTTCAGGACTGTGCCACTGACTGTCCCCCCATCTTTGCAGGAGCCCGGGATGAACGTCTCAGCACCGGGGCCGCTGCCGGCGGGGCACTCCGGCGAGTGTGTGCCCAGTGACCTCGTGCAGTTCGTGGTGGTGCCCACCGTCTACTGCCTGGTACTGTGCGTGGGGCTGCCGGGAAACCTGGTGGCCTTACTGGTCTTCCTGCAGAGCGGCAAGGTGAGGAAGGCCATCCGCA
>NW_008824288.1:32148-34008 GCF_000699105.1 Pygoscelis adeliae | reverse complement strand
TCCCGGCCGGGCCGGTGGGGGTCCGGGGCACCCGGTGGGGGCTGGGAGCTGGCACAGAGCACAAGCTGAGCAGTGACTCTCACCGTGCATCCAGGCTCCGTGGTACAACCCAGGCTGGCAGGCAAGGAGAGCTTTCCGGGGGTCCGGGACTGGGTGTCTCTCTCCTCTTGTCACCGTCCTTCTCCCGGACGGTTGGGTTTTGTTGGAGGAGCCAGTCTGGCCCCTCCAGCCCGTGCCAAACCTGCAGAGCAAGTTGGCGCTGGGACTGCTCGTGTCTCTCCATCCCGCGACATCCAGCCCTGCATGTCACCTCCCTGGTGGGGCGCAGGGCAGCACTGCCCATAGCGGGTCCCTGCCTGCTGCCCCAGGCAGGCACGAAGTCCCAAGCAGGCAGGAGGGGACGGAGCCGGGCTGTTGGGTGCCCCCGTGGGAGTCCGGGCTGGGAGCAGAAGGCCTCCTTTGGTGTAAATCGGGGCAGGATCCGGCCAGCAGTGCAGATTCTCCTTTAGGAAATGGATGTCATTTCCCATCTATCTTGGTTCCTCGCCACTGTGCTCCCAGTGTCCTCCTGCACGCGTCTGTGGCTCCCAGCCCTCGAGGACCCCATCTGCTGGGGGATGGAGCAGGGGGATGGCCACCAGGAGACCGGCATGGCCACGCTCCAGAGGCTGGAAGGAGGCACGTCAGCCCTTTCAAAGCATTTATTCAAGCACTGGCAGGGCGGAGAGGGAAAAAAATAGCCATCAAAGTGACCATGGAGCATCTGAGCTGGAGGGGCCCCTCCTGGCTGCGAGGGTGGCGAGACCACCGGTGCGGCAGGCGTGAGCCATGTTTGGGGCTGCCTTGGGCATTTTTACCCGACCAAGCCTGGGCACCAGGACCGGCTCCAGGCATCCCTGCTGCAGGGAGTGGGGTGACACAACCGTGGTGTCCCCATCCAGCCTGGGTGAGTTGGTGCCGAGCCCTCGGTGCCCAAATCTCTCTCCTGGGTGCCAGGGCTTGTGATGTGTGGGCTGGAGACGGCAGTGCAGGCTGGAGGAGCAGCACCCAGCCCTCCTGCCGGGCCTGGCCCCCGGCAGCCTGGGCAAGGTGCAGGGAAGGAGTGGAGGGGGGGGGGGACCCCAGGCTGGGGGTCCCTGGGGGGGCAGGATCTGGCCCCACGTTGGGGTCTCGTGCCCAGGTGGTGCTGCTGCGGCTGGGGCTGGGGCTCCAGATCCAGGTTTTGCAGACGCTTGTGTCTCTCTGACAAGCTGATCCGAAACCCTGGATCCCACCCAGCCAGAAATTTGGATCTGGAGCCAAAGGTGACTCTTGGCCCTTACTGCCATCACGGGCGAAGCTAAAATCTGGATCTGAGCGGCAACATGAGGAGCCTGGATCTGTCTCAGGAGCCGAACGTGTGGCTTGTGCTCCTTCTGCCCATCAAATTGGATTTCCTGAAATAGCCTGTTGAAGACCAGAGCCCGGCAGGGACCGAATGACAGGTCACCAGGGGTGTGGAAGCACCACCACGATCCTGGCTGCCTGCTTCAAGACGTTGGCAGCCAGCAATAATAGTAATATATGGTGCCATTGCTGGGAGAGCACAGCGCCGGAGAGCTAAGAATAGCAGGCGAGACGTGCCGGCAGCCGGGGGACTCGCAGGGAGGGCCGGGGGCCAGAGGCATGCCGTTGGATGTGTTCTGGGGGACATCCCGGTGATGGGGTGGATGGAGGTGGCTGCCTGCCTTCCTTATGGAGGGGGAGGACATCCCCGTGGTGCAGGTGGCACGGGGCACGGTGGGTGCCAGCAGAAGGCAAGGGCACGGGGACGTGCAGAGCAGTGCCCGGTGCCACCGACCCTGTAGAGCGCCTTTCAAC
>NW_008824288.1:30665-31317 GCF_000699105.1 Pygoscelis adeliae | reverse complement strand
ACCACCACCGGCCCCCCCGGCCCCTGCCACACACGGCCGGGTGGGAGCCAAAGCAGGCGGCCTCCCTGCTGCAACCCAGGTCTGGCGGGCACTGGGGCTGCCATGTGGTGCGGTGGTGCTGTGCTGGCCGCACCAACTGCTCCTGGCAAGCAGCCGAGCACCGCTGCTGCTGTTTTCCTGGGGCTCATTCTGTGTTGCTCCCGGGGGGCCGGGTGGCTGGTGTGGGAGCTGGGCACCGTGCCCTGCGTGCCTGGCCTGGCGCGGCTCCACTGCGGCCGGTGCATTGCTGGGTTTGGCTCCTTCCCTGACACCCGGACCTCGTCGGCAGCGAGTTGTGGCTCTGAGTGAAGCCAGGGGTTGCAAACACTTCCCAGCGCTGCCAAGCCCCAATTAATAGCCTGTGAATCATGATGCCGTTGGAAGAGCAGATGTTTGTGGCGTGGTTGCCAGCGCTCGATATTTCACTGAGGGTCTGTTTGGCCTTAAACTGGCAGCTTTGGACAGCAGTTGTGGTAGGAACCTCGCTGCCTGCCTGGTCCTCTCCCCCGGCAGGGCCGGGAGGCATTTGGGCTGGGAATTAGCTGAAGTTTTTGGTGGGCAGAGCAGAGCGGGAGAACAGCCTGTCTGTGGGTGTGCGGGGGTGCCGCTTTGG
>NW_008824288.1:24640-25049 GCF_000699105.1 Pygoscelis adeliae | reverse complement strand
CCCACCCCTGCGTGAAGCCGCTACAGTGCAGCCTGGGCCCACCCCAGGTGCTGGGCAGGGGGCTGCGGGGCTGGGCACATGCTCCCGAGCTGGGCACGTGGCAGCGGCAGGAGGAGGAGGAGGACAACGAAGGCGTTTTAGCACATTTGCAATCATTTCCCTCCTCCCTCCACGAGTTTACAGCTTACCTCAGCGGCTTATCAGCCTCCAATCTCATTAAATCAGGCAAATTGTAGCATCTGATATTTTATGGAGATTAAGGTGTGCGCCCAGACTCTATAATTATCGGCAAAGATGTATTTACAATACCTTGTTGCTAGTAAACAAAAAATAACTTCAGATCAAAGCGCTTTTACAGGGAAATAAATCTGCCGATAGAGCCCCGCTGCGGCGGGCGGCGGGGGGAAGG
>NW_008824288.1:23418-24444 GCF_000699105.1 Pygoscelis adeliae | reverse complement strand
TTGCCCCTCGATTTTGCACCGCGGTGGGAGCGCTGCGGATTACCGATGTGGTGACGCTGGTTTATTGCTGCCTGAAGTGGATTTATCTACGCGATGGGGCCTGGGCTCGGCGCCGGTGTAAATCACTGCAGCACGGCCGGCACGAGCCTGACCACGGTGGCTGTCTCCTACCCGGCCAGGGTGTTCCAGCCTCCCTGGGGGTTTTTGTGTCTGGGCTCCCCACGGGGCCGTGCGCTGCACACCCCGGCACAGCTGCCCAGCAGCAGGCACGGTCATCCCTTCTCTGTCTCACTCTTCTGCCCTCTGAAATGAGAATAAAATGGTGATAATGCCGCAGACGTCCTCTGGAAAGGGCTCTGAGGCAGATGAAAAGCCCTACTTAAGAGTGAGGCCATTATTATTAATAACTTGGAGCAAGGCTGTAAATTCAGCCGACACAGCTATTACGGGAAATGAACCTGCTCCTGTGCCGGATCCAAGGCTACCCGGGCGCAGGGTAGGGATGGGGACAGGAGAGCGGGGCTGGATGGCCGCGTGGCTGCTGGCTGGGTCGTGTCCGCAGCCATGGGGGCAGCATGGCTGGGAGGGGCAAAACCTCTTGGCAGACACCAGCTCCACCTGGGCTGACTGGGACGATTTCTCAGCTTTTCTGGGAAGGTTGGAGGTGTGAGGGAGGGGACCTGGAGCATGGGTCTCCTCCCAGCAGGAAAGGAGGTGGCTGAAGTTTGCAACAAGGCTGAGACCTGGCTGAAGCTCAGGACAGGGGTGACGCAGGCTGCGAGGAGCATGGCAAAGGCTGGTGCCAGGGCTGGGCACAGGGAGAGGGACCGCAGTGCCGCAGCCGTGACTGTCCTGGCTCAGGCTGGCTGTGCCCATCTGGGGAACGTCCAGGGGAATATTACACCTTGGCAAAGATTACATTAAAATAAAAATAACCCAGTGTCATTCGTCGCCCAGTGCCTGCAGCCAGGTCAGCAAAAGGCGAAGAGCTGCCGTGGCTCCCGCTCCATTTGGATAGCTTCAACC
>NW_008824288.1:22741-23104 GCF_000699105.1 Pygoscelis adeliae | reverse complement strand
CATCCCCCCCCAGCCCGCCCTGCGGTGGCACCCGTGCTGGTGCTGCACGCCTGGCCATGGTGCGGCGAGGCAGGGTGGGCACCCGGCTCGGTGGCACCATGGAGACCCCCGTGCTGGGGCTCAGGGCCAGCCGGCAGCCCTGTCCCCATGGCTGGAGGGGGGCTCTTGCTGCCTGGCCCCTGCCCCTGCTCTGGCCTTGCAGGGGTGGCCAGGTCCCCTTCAGAGTTTCTCCAACCTGTCCTGGAGGGTGCTCAGCTGCGTCATCCCTTCCCACTGCCCCTAGCCCTGTTCCCTGGCACAGTCCTTGCCCTGGCTGGCAAACAGCCTCGTCCAGGGACGGCCTCGTCCAGCCTCGCCTTGTTG
>NW_008824288.1:20525-21653 GCF_000699105.1 Pygoscelis adeliae | reverse complement strand
CCACGCTAAGAGCATTGTGCAGAATTATGTATTTAAATATTTAGGTTTTCATCAGCTTTGCAAATTAAGGCCATCCATTAAAGCAGCAGTTTGGGTCTTCCGCTGGTGAGCTGGGCTGCGTTGTGCCCCGGGCTCGCTGTGCCCATCCTAACCCTGGCCCTGAGGGGCCCCGGAGGTGGGATGCAGCCTGGGAACAGGGCACAGTGGTCCAGAGCATCCCTGCCGGTGCAGGGACCAAGGGCTCTGCTTCCTCGCCATTCCCAGGTCCTGCTTGCTGGAAACCCCGGCTCCTGCAGCCCTGCTGCGGGAAGAGCTGTGGGACGGGACGGTGTTGCAAAGGGAACTGGTTGGGATGGGTGTTACTTGAGGTCGGAGCGGAGGGTGCTGCGTGCCGGGGAAAGCAGGGCGTGGAGAAACGTCAGTGGCAGGTGAGAGCCTTGGCACGGCCGAGTGCCTGGTGGGAGTGGAGCCGGGGATGGAGGGGTCCAGCCTCGCCTTGTTGGGGACATCCTTGTTGGGGCAGGGGGGGAGTGCGGTGAAGGAGGCAGCAGCCAAGTGCTGGCTCCAGGCTGGCTCATGGGCAGCGTTCGGGGGCCAGGACTCCTCCTGAGCCCTCCCGGAGCATCCCTGGCACTGGGGCCACACACGTGGTTCATCCAGGGACGATCCCATGGGAGCTCCCACGTGGCGGCAGAGGCTGTGCCGCACAGTTGGCAGCTGGTGAGCGGCTGGTGGGATTAGGGGCAGGTTGGGTAGAGGGTGCCTGGTCCCACCAGCATGGGGCTGCCCGTCCCCCCCAGCCCCCGGTGACAGCCGAGGCATCAGTTTTCCCCTGAGAGCTGGAAACACCTCCCTGGAAGGCAGGGCGGCCCCTGGGCCCACCGCCCGCACACCTCTGCGTGCCCCCGGGGCCAAGCCCCCGCTCCTCCCCTGCAGCTAAAATTAAATATTCAATTTGTATTGCTGGTAAATCCTGTAAATCTCTTTTATCTCTAAGCTCTTGTAGCAGGAATATCGGTGGTGTAATCTCCACGGGGGCCCGTCCCACCGCGCTTTGCAGCTCCCCGGCTCGGACCATGCTCCCCTTTCCCCACGTCTCCCCGTGGGACGCTTCGGAGGCTGGTGGCG
>NW_008824288.1:18975-19809 GCF_000699105.1 Pygoscelis adeliae | reverse complement strand
GGCCGAGTGCCTGGTGGGAGTGGAGCCGGGGATGGAAGGGCCAGCCTGCCCGGGGGCTCAGTGGGGACGGGCAGGGGATGGCCAGAGATTGTTGCCACTGCTGCACTTGGCGCTAACGCTGTGCCGCCCCGAGCTCACCAAAGCAGCTTTGGAGTGATCCCTGCCTTAAGTCATTACACCCTGTGGCCGGGGAGATAAGTGGCTTTTTAAGCCCAGGCAGCATGGCCCGTCCTGCCGACAGAGTGGGCTGCGTGCAGGTGGGGAGGGCAAAACGGCACAGCCCAGGGGGTAGGTGGGGAAACAGGGTTCATCCGGCACCGCTGCCAGCCGGGGGCCCTGGCACAGCCGCTGGCACCTGGGGGGGCTGCCATGACCCCCTAATGCCTGGAAAGGATCCTCCGGCGGGGGGCAGGTCTAACTCCTGGGGGATGCCCAGAGCCCACCTCCCGCCTGGGGCTCTGCTGGGTACTGGAGTAAGGTGCCTGGTGGGGATGTGGACAGAGCCCCCAGGGCCAGCGTGGCATGGGGACATGCCCCTGCTCGTCCCTTCCCTTTGCTGCAGATGAACATCGGGCGCATTGGTCTCACGTCGGCTCTCCCATCGCGCCGGGCTCCCCGGGGTCACCTGCACGTCCCCCTTTCTGCCGAGCACCGGAGCGGCACCAGGGGAGTGTGCTGGCTGCTGCCAGCCCCGGGCAGCGCAGGCAGATGTCGAGTGTGTCCGTAGGAGGGAAGCTGTCCGTGGGCATAACCGGTGATGGGTGCTCATCCGTGTGATGCAGCGCCCATGAACGCTGCGCTAGCTGGCATGGCTGGGGTCCCTGGGGCCCTGCC
>NW_008824288.1:17453-18247 GCF_000699105.1 Pygoscelis adeliae | reverse complement strand
TCCCTGGCAGCTGGGGCGTCGTGGCTGTATTTCCTCCCTCTGCTCCAGGAGTAATTGCTCAGATGGGGACTTGGGGCAACTCCCATCCCTCTCCCGGCATGGTAATGAGTCAAGAAGACTCAAAGACAAATGGCTCATTAAGAAGCAGTGCTGCATTGCAGGATTTTTCATCCCACCAACCGCTGCATCAGCAGAGGCAGCACCTCTCGCGCTCGCTCTCCCCAGCCCTGGAGAAGGAGCTGTCAGGCAGCCGGTGCCGGTGCCAAAATTAATCATGTGCTTAATAACCTGCCCCTCCCATCGAAGGGCCTGTCCTCAGCCTCCCCGCACGTGGAGTGGGGCGGCAGCGCTGGACTCGAGCCCTGGGACACCGTGGGTTTGGTGCCTGGGAAGCACCCGTGCTCGGCAAGGAGGGACGTGCCGGGGCAGGGCTGAGCCAGGGGAGATGCCCCCCGGCATCGGGGTGCCAGGGCCCCCCAGCCCAGCTCTGTTGGGGTGCCAGACGGCTTTGCCAGGCAGCATGATGCTGCCGGCCCCTCTCGGCGGCCTCGGTAAACCCTTCTCACTCTGCTCACATTTGCGGTTCTTCAGCTGGTATTTGTCCTTCATGACTTTTTAAAAATCTCACCTCATCCCTTATTTACAGTGGCGGCCGGTTGGTTCCTGCCCCTCACAACCCTCTCCGGGCAGCGCCTGCCTGCTGCCCGCTCGGTTTTCTTTTGTTAACAGATTTGATTGCATTGAGCACGTTTGCTGCGATCTTTGCATCCTGATCACTCACCTTCCCCTTCCCC
>NW_008824288.1:13635-17354 GCF_000699105.1 Pygoscelis adeliae | reverse complement strand
GCTCTTCCCTGCCTGACACGACTAATGAACCATCGGTGAGCTGCTTTCAGCTAATTCAGCTTCTAAGAAAATAATGACTTGGTGCAGAATTATGTGCTAAATTAGGTGATCTCTTACTAAACCCCCCCTTTTTTTTTCCCAGGCTGAGTAAGTTTTACTAATACAGCCTAATAAAATAACAGAGCAATTAGTAATAAAATAAAATGTTTGCTTTCTACAATCCTTCTCACTTACAATGAGTTGGGAAAAAGTAAATAGATTAAAAGCACGGTGGAAACGACCTGGCAGTATTCCATATTTATTTTCTTCTGACGACCGTAGATCAAATTTGCTCAGCTCCTAAGTGGGAAGACCACTTTTTTTTTTTTTTCCCAGGCTCCAGTTTGCGTGCGGCGCCGGGCACTCACGCTGCGTGGTTCTCTCCGGCTTCCCCCCCCAGCCATAAAGATCCCCAGCAGGACCCGCGCTGGCAAAACCTCGCGCTAATTTGCAAAGCAGAACAGGCCGAACTCGCGCCTCTGTCGGGCCGGCAGCTGGAAAAAATCCCTTCGCTCGCGCCAGAAAGCTGGGGTGGCGGGAGGAGGCTTTGTGGAGCATATGGCCAGATCCGGAGCAAATCAAAGTCAATGGCAAGGCGGCCGCTGGGCCAGCCCTGGCACCCGCTGGCAGGGAATTGCATAAGAGGACGGGGCTGGGGATGGTTTTGGGGCTAAGCTGGGCGAAACACGTGTCCGCGGCCACGCGGAGCCGTCCTCGTCGCTGCCGGTGCAGGCAGCGCTGCCTACGGGGTGGCCTCGGGGGAGGAGGGAAGGCTGGGCTGCTGAAAAAATACACAGGGAGTTGGGTCAGGCTGTTTTTGTGGAGGAACACCTTTGCTCTTCCTCCCTGGGCTTCATCCCCCTCGTGTCACTCCCCCCAGAGCCTGCTGCCCCGGGTGGCCGGGGCCATGAGGACAGCATCCCCCTGAGCGCCGGGCGGTAAGTGCCACCGACGGGCTTCGCTGGGACCCCAGCACGTGCTGCCCGTGGCGGGGGCTGCTTGGGAAGGGCGGGGGGGCTGGGACCCCCCGGGCACGGGACCGTCGACCCCAGGTCTCAGGGTTTGACCTGGAAATCTTGGAAAGCCCAGCTTTGCCCTGTGCCAGGGCGGTTTGCTGGGAAGCAGAACTGCCTCTGCCAAGTGCCCCTATGGGAAATTAAGTTGGGGGGGCTGAATTTCGGCATGGCCCGCAGTGTCAGGGGCTATGGGCCCCTCTCCTCCCCGTGCTGACCCTCACAGCGGGTAGAGACACGGTGGTAGCAGAGGGTAGTCAGAGGGAAGGTGGCGGTGGGGAAATCGCTGGTGGGAGTTTCTCCAGGCTTTGGATGCAATAAAGGCAAGAAGTGAGTTATTTGTAATGGTAATTATGCTCTTCCAGTTTATCCTAGCACATAATTGTGTGGGCGGTAGGTTCCCACTGGTGGTAATTACCTTGGTGTTAAATGGCACAAAATTCAGCCGGGCTGGGTTTTTCCCCCCCTTTTTGATTCTGCAGTTCGGTGGTGCAAATCCCCTCCTTCCCGAGGGCTGTGCAGCGCGAGCGGCATTCAGCGGGACGCAGCTCTCGGCCATGGCCATGAGCCGTGCTCCGGACGGCTCCCCCTGCCCTGTGTGGCAGCCTCCTGCCTGCGCTGCCCACCCTGGACAGGGGAGAGGAGCGGGAGCGGCGGCTTCTCCTGCCCTCTGCATGTGGCCGTCCCTGCCAGGACATGGAGATGGGGACCCTGGGCCGCGGTGCCTGTGCTGAGACCCACAGGCTAGCTCCCGACCCCTTCCTCATGCCCAGGGTGCCCGTGGGGGGACCGGCTGGTTCCCGGCCAGGGTGCAGGCACCTGCGTGGCTTTGGTGAGCTGGTACTGGCCGGGACGTAGCATCCTATGATTCTATGATTCTATCCTTCACCATGGCATGTCCCCATTCTCTGACATTGCCCCTGCTCCGTCACTGCCTGCGGCTGCGGGAGAGCTGCGGCGCTGCCTCGCCGGTGCGGTGGCGGGGCCCAGCTTTGTTTAATTCCTGCGCCTGCCGAGCACAAAAGCCCGCCGGGCTGGTGGTGACGGGCTGCTCAGCTATTTTGACTCCTTCTTCCCGCCGCAGCAGCAATATTTGGATCAGCTGAGAGCTTCCCTCCCCGAGCAGGAGATGATAGCTCAGCCTGTGGAGGCAGAGCCGGGGCTGGGAGCCCATCTGTTTGTCCGTCCATCCTGCTGCAGATTGCCGGCTTGATCCCAGGGCAGGGGAGGCAGCCCCCTCCCACACTGCTTGTGCCCGCTCCTCATAGCAGCTCTCCCGGGAGGGGAGAGGCATTTCTTTTTGCAACAGGCTGCAGCATCCTTCGGTTAAGATGCAGCAATTAGGGAGCCTCGTTAGAGCAGGAGCACAATTGTGAGGGCGGGGGGAGGGGCGCAGGACCGAGCCATCCAGCCTTGAAGCCGGGAAGGAAGGCAGCGGCGGAGGCTTATTAGGGCAGACGCGTTCCCTGGGCGCTGCCGTGGCCCTGTCTGCCGCTCGCCGCCAACGCGCACGTTGCTGCCCACCCCTGTGCCCCTCCGGGGCCTCCAGCCCCTCTCCCCTCCTGGGGCTCCTTGGGGCACACGGCCCCTCCCTCCCCACGCATCCCCGGCCCTCCCGGTGTCCCTCATTTCCAATCCCCACGTGTCTAATGGACCCCATGTGCCGCAGGGACTGTCCCACAATCGGTCTCGGAGACAGGCTGCCTACAGCACCCTGCCCAAATATGATAACAAGACCATTAATGAATCCTGTAAGTTGGCTGAGCTACACTGGAGAATAAGTAATTTCCTCATTTACAGTCATACCAAAGGCAAAGCCTTTGAGGGACCGTAAGGAAGACAAACCTCCATGCAGCTCCAGCATCCCAGCGGCCGGTGCGGGGCTCAGCGCCATCCGTCCTCCTGCTTCTGCGTGGGGATGCCCCACACGCAGCATAGCCATCTCCGCTCCCTGGCTCCCCATCCGTGGGGGCTGGCAGGGCCGTGGGGGCCAGCAGGGTGGCCAGTTGTGGGTCTCCATCCGCAGTCAGGTGCCACGGCTGGGGCCGTGCGGGGAGGACAGGCTGGGTGGAGACATCAGGGCGCAGCCCCGCCGCGTCCCACGGCAGCTCATTAACAGCTCTGTGAATCGCAACGGCTGAAAAACTCAGCCAGAACCGTTTTCCTAATGGAGAAACACTTCATAATATTTGGTGTCAGAGAAGAAAACAAGTTTCTGATGATGGCAGCGTGTCCTCCCTCACCGCCTGCGGGCCCCGCACTGCCTGCATCGCTGCCGGCAGTGTCTTCTCCTTCCTGCTCTCCCCTTAGCACTGCCCCCTTCAAGCAGCCGAGCCGGGGGTGACCCTGGGTGCCCGGCCCCGGCCCCGTGCCCCCCTCACCCCATGGGGAGCCAGGTTTCTGGCATTCCAGCCTGGCTTCACAGGGGCTCAGCTGGGGGCCAGATCCTGCCCTGGGAGCCTCCCAGCCCCCTCAGTCGGTTCCCACGGGACAGCCCCAACGTTTTGCTGGCAGTGGGGTGCAGCATGGAGCATGATGCTGTGCCTGTCCCTGTCCCCACAGATGAGCCCGCAGGGGCAACCCTGCAGGATGCCGAGGCTATGGGGCGGGTGCTGACACCATGAAGGGCTACCATGGGGGGCGGAGACAGGGCCAGCCCTCCCCCGG
>NW_008824288.1:6653-11486 GCF_000699105.1 Pygoscelis adeliae | reverse complement strand
CGGATGCGCGCCGGCAGCTACATCAAGGCCATGGGCGATGAGGACAGCGCCGACTCGGATGCCAGCGCCAAAGTATTGCCCAGGGCAGCCACGCGGCGAGACAGCTACCGCCGCTCCTCCAGCGCTGACCAGGCCAGGACCAAGTAAGGGCTGTCGCCTCCCAGCCCTGTCTCGGCACCGCGGGCAGCAGCTGGGGCTCCCCGGGAGCTGTAGCTGCCCTTGGCGGGCACTGGGGGGGACGCGGCTGCACTGGGCTTCAGGGTGGGACCCGCTGCTGCAGCCATGAGCAAAGGTTGGGGAGGAGAGGCACGTTCAAAAGGAGACGACTGGGATGTGACCCAGTCCTGGCGGGTGACAGGCTGGCTCCTCATCCCCAGCCCTGCTGTGTACCCCTCTGGCAGCCCCGCACTGCTGGGGGACAGATCGAAACAGGACAGCGTTTCGGGGCAGTTAGGAGTGGGGACAGCGGTGGCAACCAGCGGGAGCATCAGCAAACTGCAGCTGCATTTCCGAATGCTCTGCTTGGATGTGTTGCTTTTGGTGCGATCCCTTCTATTCCCACTGTCTCTCATTAGGTTTGCAAGTAGGCACTATTCTGATTCATATATCTGTAACTGTCCCAGCTGCTGCACACCACCACGAATGCTCCCGCGGGGACAGGGCTACGGGCGTTCCTTCACCACCGGCCAGGTAGGGTCCCATCTCACGGGGGCGGGTTGGGGCCGGGGGGGGGGGGCGGCGGATGCTCCTCTGAGCATCTCCTGCCCCGCTCGGCCCTGGCCGCGGCTCACCGCCCCCAGCCTCACCTGCCGCTCTCCCCAGATCAACGACGAGCTCAACCACCAGTTTGAGGCCGTCTGCGAGTCGGTTTTCGGCGAGGTGGAGTCGCAGGCCGTGGAGGCACTGGACCTGCCCGGCTGCTTCCGCATGCGGAGCCACAGCTACCTGCGGGCCATCCAGGCAGGCTGCTCCCAGGATGACGACTGCCTCTCGCTCTTCTCCATGTCAGCTCCCGCCGGGCCGCCCATCACCAGCAGCATCCTGAAGCCCAGCACCTGTGAGTCCCGGGGGGTGGTGGGGGCTTGGCTGCATGAGGGACCCCCACATCTCCCCACCTGCTTGCCCGGGCACCTGCCAAGGGCTGCTGCTGCCCCCACTCCTGCCCCTGACCCCGTGCAGCCCCTGGCACAGGGCGTGAGCATCCCGCTCAGAGCACGAGCACCCCGCTCATGGCTCAGTCCTGGTCAGGGGGCTGCTCTGTGCCCCCAGCACCCATCTGCCATTCCCTGCTTCCCTCCACTTCCCTCATCTCTGCCCCTTGCTGGGTGCTGCAGCAACTTGGCCATCGTGGGTCTGGGGGTGGTTTCTGATCCTTTTCTGGGGATAAACTGGCCAAACAGCCCCTCTGAGCTCCAGCCCAGATCTCAGCCAGCCGAGATGCAAACCCTGGGAGGCCCTGAGCCCCGTGCTGTGGGAGGAGGTGGTCACCATTCCCCCGGGGCCCCCATTTGCGGCGGGAAATGAGCAAGTGTCTGTGTTTTCACGCGCCTTTTCATCCTGCGCCTCTCCCACAACAGCCTTCAGTTACAGAAAAGCTCCACCTCCCATCCCTCCAGGAACCAAAGCCAAACCCCTCATCTCCGTCACGGCGCAGAGCAGCACCGAGTCCACCCATGAGAGCTACCTGCCCAGCGAGGTCACCCGCAGCCCCGCCTGGTCCAAAGACGCCACGGCCCGTTGCAACTCGGCCGAGAGCCTGGAGAGCTCCAAGGTGACGGCCGTGGCCCTCGACCTGCCTCCGGTCCAGCCCCGCGCCGCTCCCAAGCCCTCCACGCTCATCATCAAGGCCATCCCCGGCCGGGAGGAGCTGAGGAGCTTGGCTCGGCAGCGGAAGTGGCGCCCCTCCATCGGCGTCCAGGTGGGCTTCACTCCTCCCTGTGGGCTGGGAGCCAGCTCTGAGCCTGCCCGAGTAGCGTGGGCAATGCTGAGCCCCCGCGCTACATCTCGGGGCCGCCCTCCAGCCCTCTTCCTCTGCCCCTTGGCAGGTCGAGGCCATCTCCGACTCGGACACGGAGAGCCGGAGCCAGAGGGAGTTCCACTCCATAGGGGTGCAGGTGGAGGAGGACAAAAGGTACCGCACGGCTGGGCTGAGTCCTGCCACGCTCGCTGCACCGGGGAATTGGGTCCCCCTGGGGCTCCCTGAGCTGCCCCACAGCATATTTTTCCTCTCTCTTCTGGATGAGACTCCCAGAGCTCAGCACCATCCCTGTCCCAGGCCGGCTGCCCCCACCTGGGGCAGGATCTGGCCTTCCCTTTGCCCTCGCACCTCGCTGCTGCAAACGGACTGCCCAGGGAAGGGGCTCCCCTGCTCCCGCCCTGCGCTCGGGTCTCCTTCGCTGGGGCTCAGCCCTGGGGTTTGAACCCGGCCGAGGCGCAGATGAAACCTTTGGGCTTTTTTGCAACAACACATGACGTTTTGTCCAGAGTGGGAGCGCCGTGTGCTGGGACCTGCATGGCCTGCGGGAGGGGAGCTCCAGCAATGTGCCCACACAGTCCCGGTGCACGCTTCTCTCCATCCTCGGTCCAGCGCCAGTAGCCATGGAAACAGGTTAAGAGCAGAGGAGATGAGGGACCGGCAGGTTGTGGCTGCTCAGGGCTGTCCCCGTGGCCCCGAATGCTCGGGGGTCCAGACCGTGTCCCCAGTTGTGGCTGCTCAGGGCTGTCCCCGTGGCCCCGAATGCTCGGGGGTCCAGACCGGTGTCCCCAGCCCCATCCTGCCTGAGGGCACCCCTCACCCTGCCGTGATGGTGCCCAGCGAGGGGATGGGGCAGCAGGGCTTTCCTCGCTGGCCATGAGGGTCCCCACGCGCTCTCACTCTCCCCAGGCGAGCACGCTTCAAGCGCTCCAACAGCGTGACGGCGGGTGTACAGGCAGACCTGGAGCTGGAGGGCTTCACCGGCCTGGCCGTGGCCACCGAGGACAAAGCCCTGCAGTTCGGGCGCCCCTTCCAGCGGCACTCCTCGGAGCCTGAGTCCGGCCGGCAGTACGCGGTGTACAAGACGGTGCACACGCAGGGGCAGTGGGCATACCGGGAGGACTACCAGCTGCAGTATGACACGGTGGAGGTACCCCGGCGGGATGCCTGGATGGAGCGGGGCTCCCGCAGCCTCCCCGACTCCGGCCGTGCCTCCCCCTGCCACCGTGATGGGGAATGGTTCATCAAACTGCTGCAGGCAGAGGTGGAGAAGATGGAGGGCTGGTGCCAGCAGATGGAGAGGGAGGCCGAGGACTACGACCTGCCGGAGGAGAGTGAGTTGGGGGGACCTGGGGGGTTGGGAGGTATTGGGGCTCCCATGGAGCTGGGGGGCACAGACACAGTCCTGCAGTGCTCCCACTTTGGGACCGCCTTGGAGCGTCTCCCCTGCCAAGGCTAAAGAGGTTGGGTGGGGGCAAGAAACACTGGGAAACCCTCTGGGACTAGCGGGGTCCAGAGGAGGGAGGAGACCCTGTGCAGGCTGGGGGGATCCGAGCTGTCCCGCTGCTCCCGAGGCTGTGCATGTCCCCACCGCGCAGGGGAGAGGCTTCGTGTCCTGCGGGAGTGCTGACCATCTGCTCTCCCCCCACCAGTCCTGGAGAAGATCCGGAGCGCCGTGGGCAGTGCCCAGCTCCTCATGTCCCAGAAGGTGCAGCAGTTTTACCGCCTCTGCCAGCAGAACATGGTGAGTGCCAGGCAGCGGTGCCACGGGGTCAGCCATGGCGGGCGGGACGTCTCGTACCGTAGCCGGTGGAAAAGGGACTTTGTAATGCCCTGGGGGAAAGCCAGACAGAGAGCCCCCCAGCAGTGTGGGGGTGGGATGGCCGTGTGGCCAGCAGAGCCGATATGCTGCAGGCGGACGTGGATGACACTCTGTCCCCGCAGGATCCCAACGCGTTCCCTGTGCCCACCTTCCAAGACCTGGCCGGCTTCTGGGACCTCCTGCAGCTCTCCATCGAGGACGTCAGCATGAAGTTTGCGGAGCTCCAGCAGCTCAAGGCCAACGGGTGGAAGATCGTGGAGCCCAAGGTAAGGGCAGGGCTCTGCTGCTGGCACTTGTCCCCTGTCACCTCTCCCTCCCTCCTCCCCAAGCACATCTGTGCCCAAACTGCCACTGCCAGGCTGTCGCTGGTGACTGCTTTTAGCAAACACTTGAAAAACGAAGATCTGGGGAAAATGAGGCTAAAGAAGGGGCTGTTCCCCCGCCACGGTCTCGCAGCTGGCTCGCTGGGTGTTTCTTGGCAGTGCTGCCTGCAAAGGGCCGGGCAGGGTCTCAGCAGAGGCAGGGACAGCACGCCACCGGTGCCTTCATGCCTGTGCAGACAGACGAAGGGATGCTCAGCCCTGCCTCGCAACTCGGCGCGGTGCAGGAGGGGCGTGGGGCTGTCTCACCATGGCTTTGGCTTTGCCACCTGCGGCAGCGCCGTGCACAGAGGTGCATGTGTCCTGCATGCCTCCTGGCTGTGCTGAGCCCGCTGGGACGCCCATTCCCTGGAGGTCCTGGCCCTGCACCCACCCTGAAGCCCCCGTTGTCTGTGCAGGAGGAGAAAAAGGTGCCTCCCCCGATACCAAAGAAGCCGCCGCGCTCCAAGGTGCACCCGGTGAAGGAGCGCTCCCTGGACTCGGTGGACCGGCAGCGGCAGGAGGCCCGCAAGCGGCTCCTGGCAGCCAAGCGAGGAGCCTCCTTCCGCCAGAGCTCGGCCACCGAGAGCGCGGACAGCATCGAGATCTACATCCCCGAGGCGCAGACCCGGCTGTGACCGCAGCCTCCGCTTTTCTACCCGGACTGGACGGCGCGG
>NW_008824288.1:5478-6234 GCF_000699105.1 Pygoscelis adeliae | reverse complement strand
CCTGTGCCCATTACCTCGCCCCCTCCCCCCCCCCCCCCAGCCCTTCTGCACCCCCCCATAGCCTGTGTCCCAACTGAAAGAGCGGTGACCCTCAGTCCCCGGCCCCGCTGGGCTGGAGGGGAGGGGGCTGCAGGCAGGCCCCCCGCCTCTCTGTACTCAGTGCAATCCCCCAGTGTGCGGCGGGGATGGGTCTCCCAGCCCCTGCCCGGCTGGAGCCCCCCCAGCCCCGGTCCCCGGCCCTGCCGGCATGAGGCTTTGGGACACGGCGGGGACAAGGGGCTCCCCCGTGCTGCCCCTGCCTGCCTCTGGCTTGGGTGCCACAGGGGACCCAGGGCTCCTTCCCCTATATACATATATAAATATAACCTGAGGAATAAACCAGAAACTACACATGACCAGCGCTGTGTTCTGGCTGGTGGGATGGACCAGAGCAGCAGAAACCCCCGGTCACGGCAAGCCGCCCCGCTTCCCTCGCACGGAGCATTGCGACGCACTTCTCCTCTTCCCGCTCAGCCCTCCTTCCCCATAAGTCTGTCCCTCCATCCGTCTGTCCTTCCCTCCTGCCAGCCTGGAGCCTGGGAGCCCCTCTGCAGCATGGCACCAGCCGAGGACATGGCACACCGCTTCCCGGGTGTGCAGGCGAGGTGGTAGTGGTGGGGAGAACTGCCCGCAGCCCGTTTGCACCTGCGGTGCCAGGGTCCGCGGCGGCTCTGCCCTGGGCCAGGCTCGGCGCTGGCGGGTGGGGCAGGGGGGGGG
>NW_008824288.1:1558-2808 GCF_000699105.1 Pygoscelis adeliae | reverse complement strand
TCCTTCGTGGTGGTGCTGGTGGGCTACCACCTGGAGTGGTTCCTCCGCGGGGACCCCCCGCCCGCGGCCGAGGAGGAGAAGAGCATCTCGGAGCAGCGGGAGGACCGCAAGCTGCAGGAGATCGCGGGCAAGGACCTGACCAAGGTGGTGAGCCTGAAGGACAAGCTGGAGTTCGCCCCTCGGGCCGTGCTGAACAGGAACCGCCCGGAAAAGAGTTAATGAAGTTGTTTGGGCAAACGCGGTGCCCTGGAGCGACTGTTCCCGGGGCTGGGGCCGGCTGCCCGAGGGCTGTGTCCCGCAGCACCACGCCGGGGGCTCCCTGGCACCCTGTCACCTGCACATCTTCCACCAGCCTGCCTCCTGCGCCGGGCCGTACCTGGGCAATACGCTGTGCCCACTGCTGCTCTTCACCCTCCCGGGGCCCTCCGGAGGGTCAGGGTTTACCCAACCCGTGGATGTACTCAAGACACAGCGCCCAGACCTCCCCTGTGGCAGAGCGGGCAGGGAGCCATGCTTTGGAGGTGGAACGTGTCTGAAACTCATCAGCTCTCGGTCTGTCCCGGCCCCTGAACCACGAAACCCTCTTGGCCTGGTTCCACCCGCGTCTCTTTAGGTCTGGTTTCTTCCATGGCGCGAAGATAGAAGAAACTTGCACCTGAGTGACCTGGGGTTGGGGTCAGGCTAAGCACCTGCGGCAGGAGGACCTGCCGTCCTGCTTACAGCTCTCCCGTGGCTCTTTGCGAACCCCGACCACAGCACCACACTACCACGGTACACCCACGGGAGCCTGAGCAGTGGTGGCGATCTTTGGGGAACCCCTCTCTGCATCATCCCCAGGCTTCGCAGCAAGGAAGGGGGACAGGGGGAGGTGGAAGTCCTGGCCCTGCTTCCGTCCTGGAGCTCCAAGCATGGCAGTGGCTTTGGGCTGGCGTGTAGAGAACGGGGAGATCTCTGCCCTGTACGGGAACAGCCAGAATAAACTTCTGTCAGTCCTTGGGCCTCTGTGTCTTCTGCATCAACACCTGGCCCTAACCCTGGCTCAGAGCGTGTTTCTGCTCCCCATGTTTTCAAGAAGCAACCCCTTCTACAATGGGAGAAATGCCATCGTTGTCCCTGGCTGGGCACTGACCGTGGGGCCTGGCAACAGGGTGGCAGGCAGGAAGGAGGGGGAGGGCCGGAAACCCCAGGCTGTGCTGCGGTTGTGCCTCCCTCCCAGCTCCCCCGGCCACGGCATCTGCTTCCCTTCGACC
>NW_008824288.1:0-461 GCF_000699105.1 Pygoscelis adeliae | reverse complement strand
GCCCCTGCCTGCCTCCCGCCGTGCCTGCCTTGCTGGTCCCGCCGCGTTTCCAGCTGGTTTCTGTGTGTCTGGGGAGTCCCGTCCGTCCCCACGGCAGACGCCGGCGTTGCTGCGGGGATGTGGTTCCCCGCAGGCACTGGGGCAGGGGTGAAGCTGCTTCCCAGAGACCGGTCGCCTTTCTCCTAAACCCTCGGTGCCGTAAACCCACCCTTCCTCCCATTGAATCCCAACAATGTGCTGCCTGGGAAGTGTCGGCTGGACAAGAATAGGAGCCGGCAAGCACTCAGGGCTGGGGTGAGCAGCCACGGTGGCTCACGAAGAGCGAGAGGAAGCTTTGTTGAATAAACCATTATGGCAAAAAAACTGGCTTCCCGAGCCTGCACACAACCGCTCAAGCCCAAGTCCTTGTTCTGGTCCAGGGCATTTGTAATCCAGCTGTTCCCAGCACGGCACAGTCGGGC
>NW_008824287.1:1764456-1783939 GCF_000699105.1 Pygoscelis adeliae | reverse complement strand
CTTGATCTTAGCCAAAAGGCCAAGAAGCGATGTGGAGGTCATTTATGTTTACATCTCATTTCATGAGATAGACTGCAACTAGTCTGTTCATTAATTAAAAGGAAGTAAACATGTACCAGAATGCTTCCTGTTCTTATCTAAGTGATTTTATATAAAATTTGCTGTTGGTTGATATGACTGTCCTAATGAATCCAGGGATGATTTGATATGATATCATTAGTGATGTGGAAGGACACTTTGAGATTAGAACAGTGTGTATATTCTTTATCACCTAACACTTACTGTTTCATTGTTTGACTCCAGGAAGAGTACATACTGTGGATGAAACTTTGCAGCGTATTTATTTATGCCCCACTTGATGAGGATAACTAGAATCTAGGAAATTTTTAGTCACTAAGCATCAGGAAGGCTGGCACAAAGCACTGCTCAGCCAAAAAGGCCTGGCTAAGGGTGTCTGAGATTTATGGGAGCTCTCAGTTTGTAAGACAGGATGCACTTGCCCTCACATATATGCTTTGTCATTGTGCAGTGAGTGCTGGTAGGACAGGGATGAAGTCTTCTGCTTTCACTTCGGGCTTCATATGAAGAAACAGCAAAAGGAGACATCTAAGCAAAGAGATCTGGATATTATTGTGGCTTTCATAATTTTTCAACTGACTCAAAAGATGAAAAGAAAACCTTTGGTCAAGGGAAGTTACTTTCCCTTTGGTACACTGCATGGAGAAAGAAGATCTGGGTGCCATCTGAGGAGAGAAGCTGTTTTTTTTCCTTTCGCTTCTTTGTATTGATGTTATTAATGCTTTAAATGGGGATACATTTTGTTCTCTGGACTCTGTTCTTCTGAGAATGATGATTGTGGTATACCAGTGAAAAAGAAACTGTTTCCTGCAAGACCAGAAATCATGCTGTTCTGCAGAAAGGCCAGATACTGTCACTGCCTGAATCTTGGTATAAAGCATTAGGGTAAGGTCCAGACAGCCCACACCAAAGCTTCCCCTGCTGCTCTAGAGCCTCCAAAGTTGGGTCAAGTTATAATTCTTTGACAAGGCAAAATGGTGGGCAGAAAGTGCAGTTCATTTAAATGTAGCTTCATAATGTTCTGAAGCAGTTATGCTGTTGTTGAAGTCATGTCCCCTTAGCGTTAAAATGTCTTTAGCTCATTGGCAGATCTAATTCTGCTCACTTATACCTTACGCTTTGCTCCAAAGTTTGCTTTTGCACCCTTTCGGTCAAGGGGAGTAATTTGGACTG
Source organism: Pygoscelis adeliae (assembly GCF_000699105.1). Classification (NCBI taxonomy): domain Eukaryota; kingdom Metazoa; phylum Chordata; class Aves; order Sphenisciformes; family Spheniscidae; genus Pygoscelis; species Pygoscelis adeliae. The sequence continues at coordinate 1,782,688 of NW_008824287.1, read as the reverse complement.
GAGTTGGGACTAAGAACAAGTCTTAAGAGCCTTCTTTTTGTCTGTCATAGTAAATAACTTGTATTCCTCAAAACATCAACTTGTTGCACCTTCTCCAGACAAATCACATAGCTACACGTGAAAGCAGAGGAGCTCAATCTGCCCAGAGGTTAGTTCTCTCTAAGGAAGCTGGTTTCATTTGGTAAATATTTCAGTGTGTGTTTTCCCCAATGTAACAGGACAAATTCATTCCTAAGCTGGGAAGTGCTTCCAAAAGCGCGATGGTAATGGAGTGCCCTTTGCTGAACTGAGCCGGTGGTCCAGAGAGTCTGTTGTCAATTTTCTGCTGGCAGATAGTCTGGGTGATTTAGGAAGCAGCATAATGCTTATGCATGAACTTTTGCTTGTATTGTGCCTGACACTATGATTGCTTCTATTACAGATTTTTTGATAGACCGTTGCTTGCTTGGGGTGATGCTGTGCAGTTTCCCTATTTTATGAAGCTATGTTAATGTAAAATTGATAGAATGTAATGAAGAATGATGCCCCCATATTTTTGTTGATCTGTAAAGCATCACACGCATTTAGTGTTCTGTACAAACATGATCTCATGCTGTCCCCGCTGCACATAGGATTTTCATTCACTTTAAATAAGACAGTCTGGAGTTGTCATTAACAGCTCTTTTTACAGCCGCCTTTCCTTGGGCTGTCATCTGTGTTTTGAGAAACAGATCACATGGAAAATGCTGTATCTTCTTTTCCTCTTATCTAGAAACTTAGTTTCATGGGAGAGAAGTCAGGACCTCTGCGTATGGAGGATTCTTCACTGAGGTCACTAGATGCAGGCAGGATGTTACAATTCTTCAGGGCTTATTTTTATATCAAAGTTCAATCACCAAATGGCATCTCCCCAAATCTGGGCTGAACTGAGTGGTCCTGATAAGTACAGGTAGGGTGTGCTTGAGAGCCTGACCGAGGTCCCACTGGTGTGAATGGCTGGGGACAGATGAACCTGGAGGCATGCAGCAACATAGCTGCTCTCCATCAGAAGAGCAGTTAAGTGCACCATGTGGGACACCGGGCAGTCCCTGTAGCACAGTCTTCTCTGCCCCATAGATTGGCCCCTGTTAAAAGTAATTCTGTTGCCTTCAGTAGAAGTTTGCTCAAATCCTGTAAAAACTGTGAACAATGCTGCTGTAGCAAACCTTCTCTGTAGCTGTCCTGGTTTCGGCAGGGATAGAGTTAATTTCCTTCCTAGTAGCTGGTACAGTGCTGTGGTTTGGATTTAGGATGAGAATAATGTTGATAACACACCGATGTTTCAGTTGTTGCTGAGCAGTGCTTACACTAGTCAAGGACTTCCCAGCTTCCCATGCTCTACCAACTGAGAAGGCTGGGGGTGCACAAGAAGCTGGGAGGGGGCACAGCCAGGACAGCTGACCCCAGCTGGCCAAAGGGACATTCCATACCATGTGACATCATGCTCAGTACATAAACTGGGGGAAAGCTGGCCGGGGGGGCCGCTGCTTGGGGACTGGCTGGGCATCAGTTGGCAGGTGGTGAGCAATTGCATTGTGCATCACTTGCTTTGTATATTATTATTATTATTTTATTTCAATTATTAAACTGTTTTTAATCTCAACCCATGAGTTTTCTCACTTCTACTCTTCCAGTTCTCTCCCCCATCCCACCGGGGGGGCGCGCAGTGAGTGAGTGGCTGTGTGGTGCTCAATTGCCAACTGAGGTTAAACCACAACAGTAACATTTTTCCAGCTAGCTTGATAATTCTTTGACCCTTACCACTTGTGTTCATGTGCACGTATTAGCCTAGCAGCAAGCTGGGTTTGAAATGGTCTGTTGCTTTTATGCCTCACATTGCTTAATAAATCATTAGAAATATGATAGAGTTATCCACCAGTATTTTTCTTGTCAATATTCATTCTTTATATTGGTTGACCTCAACTGTATGAGATTCACACTGGTGCGAACATCCATTAATGCTCATTTTCCAGCTGATTATACTCAAAGGCAATGTAAGGTGGGCCCAGCAGCAGCTGTCCAACCTCAATTTGGGCCAGGATTTCTCACTGAAATCCTGATTATCTGAAGTGCTGACATGATATTCTCATTAGTATCAGAGTTGTGGACCTGCTGCAGAACATGCTGTGATTGACCCAGCTGTAGTCTGCTTGCTAAATCTCTTTGAAATATATTCTGGCTTCTTGGGGTCTTTTTCAATGATCCAGCTCTTCAAAGATTTTTTTTCTTTGGGTTTTTTTTTTCCCTTTAGATAGGGCTTCCTTTCCTCTGTTTGCTGGGTTCCTTGACAAAACCATTTGTCCTTGAAAAAAGGACTAGAGAAATGGATTTTGGCTTGGTTTGCCTCTAAAATGAGCTTAGGTGCAGTATCTTTAATTTAGAAGAAATGCAAAGTGATTCCTGCCAAGAAGAGCTGCTAAAAGTCAGTTTTCTAAACAGCTGTTGAAGGAAGTAATTGGGACATCTCAAGTAGGTAATGGCGGTAGGGAAAATCTGATTGTAGCCCCATTTGATCTTAGTGCAGGGAGAAGCAGTTCTTGATAGGTAGGGACTGGCTGGGTGAGGATTGGAACTGCGTTAGGAGTTTGTTTGAATGTCAGATAAATTAGTCATATGTCCTTCCTTTTTTATGATGCCAACAACACGTTTTCTTCAGCTGGGAAATCTGCTGTGGTTTTCCTCTATCTTTCTAAGAAGGTAAATATGAACATGTGTTTTTCATCAGTAAGATTTGAGCCACTCGGGCACATAGTGTGTCCACTGGCCAAAGGCTAGGAAGCAGTATGTGGCTTAGACAGAGCAGGGAGGTGTCGTGGTGATGAAGTGAGTAGTACACAGTAAAAATACCAAACAGCAAAACATCTCACATGTATGTCAGGAAGTATTTGCTCATGACCCTCTTCCCAAATGGAAAGGAGGAGATGGCATCACCACAAAGGTGGGTGAACTTAAAATAGCACGCAAAAGGACCTCACACCAAGAAACCCGTAGACACTGTAACCACAGCCCCAAAGGGACCTCACAGCTGCTTACTGAACTGCCTCAGGAGCGCAGTAGAGCCATCTGCAGCTGCCACACAGTGACATTTCTAGTTTAACATCTGGACTGTGTGGTTATAATAGACAATATTACGGTAAATGGTAGCAGATTATTTTATTTGTCTTGTGCTATTACTGAGCATCATCATGCGTGTACTGTTGTGGTTGACAAAGAACTTCTTCAATTCTAAGCCTCTATTTTAAGATGCTTACAACTACTCCAAAATAGCTGTCCTTTAGCTGAAAGTCTGCCTTTCTATTCTCAGCAGAGATGTGGGTTTACTTGGAAAGTTTCAAACTCCATTTGATTGTTTTTTTACATTTTTGTGAATTTAAACAAAAACCCCTTCATGTCACCAATGAAGAACTGTATCAGATTTATTTATTGCATTGCTTTTCAAAGTATGTGCACATTTCTATCAAATAGAAACTTATGAGAGAGAGTAATCTATGTTATTGCTAACTGCAGCATTTGGAAAATGTATTTCAAACTCTACTGAAGTGAGATACATACCTTTTTCTTTTCCTTTTTATTTACCTTCTGATTTATGAGCTTCAGATTGTTCTTGGGTTTTGTTGTCTTTAAGCTTTCATTCTACCTTCTTGAGTGCTAGAACCTTAAATGTCTTTATATTTTTGTTTAATGCTCACCCGAATTCAGCAGTGGGTTTCTTTTCCTAATTTGGGAGATAATAAATTGGAAATTGCCTGATCAACTCTTAATTTCCACCAAATCTTGAAAAAGTACACGTTAGGGTTTTAAAGACCTTAAAAGATTTTTTTTTCCTATTGGCATGTGGTTCTTAATATAAATTATGTTTGGTTATTTTCTTTCTGTCTTGCTGCTGCCCTTCAATTTAAAGCATGTGTTCTTGTCTCATGGTTGTAATTTGATTTCGTATTTTAATCTTAGAAATATCATAAACACCTTCCCAGAATTTCTGAGCACTTTGTCTTAGAATGAACCCCCTTGACATAATATCTCTAGGGGGTATTTGTGAAGTATGAGGCTCAGATTTAGCCCTAATCCACTACTAAATAAGCTGAAATCATCCCTTGATAAGAACAAGCCCTAGGAGTGATGCTTGTGGCAGAGTACTAAGTTTTCTTATAATTAGGGGTACTAACAGGTCTTCCAGGCACAAAGTCATTGAGCTTCATAAACACCCTCGGACACAAATATTTGCTTTGAAAATGGGTTAACTGAAGGTCTTGCCCGGAGTCATGCAGCCGCAGTCAGGGCTGGGTACCACCAAGATGCTGCTGGGTGACTAGAGCCGGGCGGCTGCTGCCCAGCCTCGTGCAGAGCCTGCTCGGCACAGACCTGAGGCTGCCTGGCTTTCTTGCTGGTTACCATGACACTTGATCACCTAGAAATAGGCTCCAGGAAGTCTGGGTCTTGTTCTGCTGCTCTCGGAGCTGGGATTTGCTCTGTTTTGCTTGCATGCATTTGAGGGGGAGGGAGGCTGATAGCACTATGATGCTAATTCCCTTCACCTGTCCTTGTTCCTTTCCAGATCAAAGAACCAGGCTACTGAATTTAAAGAGATTTGTACCACAGATCATTCAACTTCCTCCTCACAGATTTTGCATTTGCTCTTTTGGCAGTTGATTCATAATGTATTGAGATTTTCCTTTCTGCTGTACGTCTCTATGGGTTAGCAGACTGCTGTTACGACCCACACAGTGGTAGCTGGACTGCAGCATGTCTATCCACAGGACCATTTAGGATGTTGTCGTGGTTTAACCCCAGCCAGCAACTAAGCACCACACAGCCGCTCGCTCACTCCCGCCCAGTGGGATGGGGGAGAGAATCGGAAGGGTAAAAGTGAGAAAACTCACGGGTTGAGATAAAGACAGTTTAATAGGTAAAGCAAAAGCTGCGCACGCAAGCAAAGCAAAACAAGGAATTAATTCACTGCTTCCCACCGGCGGGCAGGTGTTCAGCCATCTCCAGGAAAGCAGGGCTCCATCACACGTAACGGTTACTTGGGAAGACAAACGCCATCACTACGAATGCACCCAATTCCTTCTTCTTCCCCCAGCTTTCTATGCTGAGCATGACGTCACATGGTATGGAATATCCCTTTGGTCAGTTGGGGTCAGCTGTCCCGGCTGTGTGTCCCCCCAGCTTCTTGTGCACCCCCAGCCTACTCGCTGGTGGGGTGGGGTGAGAAGCAGAAAAGACCGTGACTCTGTGAAGGCACTGCTCAGCAATAACGAAAGCATCCCTGTGTTATCAGCACTGTTTTCAGCATAAATCCAAAATACAGCCCCATAGCTACTATGAAGAAAATTAACTACCCCAGCCAAAACCAGCACAGATGTCCACGCTTGCTCGTTCACAGTAGCATAGTGTTGCTTCTGAAGTACTCTTGCTGTGGTTAATCTATCTGCTTCTCAACAACCCTAGCTAATTAATAATGCTTATAGTGGCTAACATTGCTCAGATATCTGTGCATCGTACAGCTGTTCTTACAGTGGTTGAGTAACAGAATTAAAGGATATATGTGGGACAACTAAAAAGGTCTTACAAAACTGGCAAAATATTCTTATATAACAATGCATTCAGTGCCTAAAAAGCTTCTTATTCTAGGATCTCAGCCTCTTAAAATTTTCTTAAATTTTTTTATCATATCTGTGATGGTTTTATCACTTGCCCACAGTGGATGGGCTTTCAAATGCATCTTGAACTTTGCCTGCTGTTTATTTGCAGCTAGAGAAGTGGAAGTAGGCATGTGGTGTGGATGCTACATATTTTTATTACTGCCATTTCTTTATTTTTCTATCAAGGTAACTGGATCAGGAAAAATCAGGAAAAATCAAAAAATATCAGACTGATCTTCATATTAATTGTAAGTCATGAAAAATAAGACTTTTCAATTCTATAAGATTTAAGAAATGTGCACAATGAACTTAATCTTTGTGTGCACCTCCTCATGTGATTTCTCTATTTTGCAGCCACTGTCTTTTAAATACTCTAACAGAGAAACTCAACCTACAAAAAGATGAGAAGAGCAGATAATGTTCATAAGCAAGCAGCCCTGTTTCAGTCCTCCTTACCGTTTGACAGATCAGGAAGGGCAACTGCTGCTAATCTTCAGTACAATTTCAAGGCACCTGAGAAAACAGAAATAATTTTTTTAACATCTTAATAGGTCATGAGCAGGAGTGTTAATCATAGCACCTTGGCCCGATTCCAGTTTTGAAATTGCATTCTGCTGAGCAAACGCATCCCGTTGCATTTTCAGTGATTCACTTTTTGTCTTAAATGGTGTGGAGTTGCTGAGCAAAGCTAAAGAGTTGGGGCTTCCCAACCACCAGAAATGTTTTAATGATGGATGAGGTCAACCTACACTAACTCGTCTACTCCTTGTCCATCAGCTTAGTTTACAAAAGTACTTTAAAAAGAAAAGTGTAGTGCCTCACCTGAAGGAACACTCAACCACTGAGTTACGGTGTTTCAACTTCAAAAGTGTGTGTGTGTCAGGGAAGACTGAGACCTCTGATGACTGACCAGATATTGGTGAGCTCTTGTAGGCTCTGTATGTACTAAAAGTCTCTTTTTGTAAAATTTCCGTCTCCATGGTGGGAGCAGTTAGTGTGGGAATGTTAGAGAAAACAGGGTGGTAGGAGCTTCTGTACAGGGTAAGCACAATAGGACGGGAAAAGTGAAGCTTCTGCAACTGGTGGTACTGAAATTATCCAAGGCTTCTGGTTTTACTACCTCTAAAGAGTTGAAGTGAAGATAGCCATAGCGAGGAAATGTTTAAAAAACACTTTGCAAGGATAGAGCCTTTTATCAAAAAAGACAGGGTGTTTTGTGTTTTTTTTGTTTTGTTTTGTTTTTTCAACAGAAATGTTTTGCTGCATATCCGAATCATAGAATGGTTTGGGTTGGAAGGGACATTAAAGATCATCTAGTTCCAAGCCCCCTGCCATGGGCAGGGACACCTTCCACTAGACCAGGTTGCTCAAAGCCCCATCCAACTTGGCCTTGAACACTTCCAGGGATGGGGCATCCACAACTTCTCTGGGCAACCTGTTCCAGTGCCTCACCACCCCCATAGTGAAGAATTTCTTCCTTATATCTAATCTAAATGTACCCTCTTTTAGTTTAAAGCCGTTACCCCTTGTCTTATCACTACACGCCCTTGTAAAAAGTCGCTCTCCAGCTTTCTTGGAGGCTCCCTTCAGGTACTGGAAGGCTGCTGTAAGGTTTCCCTGGAGCCTTCTCTTCTCCAGGCTGAATAACCCCAACTCTCTTAGCCTGTCTTCACAGGAGAGGTGTTCCATCCCACTGAACATCTTTGTGGCCCTCCTCTGGACCCGCTCCAACAGGTCCATGTTGTCCTTATGTTGGGGGACCCAGAGATGAACACAGTACTCCAGGCGGGGTCTCATGAGAGCAGAGTAGGGGGGGAGAATCACCTCCCTCAACCTGGTGCTCGCACTTCTTTTAATGCAGCCCAAGATACGGTTGGCTTTCTGGGCTGCGAGCGCACACTGCTGGGTCATGATGAGCTTCTCATCAACCAACACCCCCAAGTCCTTCTCCTCAGGGCTGCTCTCAATCCATTCTCCGCCCAGCCTGTATTTGTGCTTGGGATTGCCCCGATCCATGTGCAGGACGTTGCACTTGGCCTTATTAGCAATAGTGCTAATACTGCTCAGATGAAACTGGCTCTCAAGGTACCTAAATGTGTCCGAGTAGGTTCCAGTGACTCCTGGGCAATGGGAGCACTCAATAACAAGAGAGGAAAAAAACATGCTTAATATGATCTGATGCATGCTTGATACAATACGAGCATTTTAATCAGAACTGAGCTCTGAAGGAGCCAGGTGTTATTTTGCTCCTGGCAGCAATTGAAACTTCACAGGCTTTTCATGACATCACGTCTTTTCCATGTCTTAACCAGTGACTCATCTTGCTTGCCCGTTCGTTGCTATTTCTAGTTGCCAGCAGGAACAGTAAGCTCAATGTTAGCATTCTCTTATTAAGGGCACATACTTGTCTGCCCAAGGTCACTCTCTTCACACCACCACACTTGTGGTTCTTGATGGGTTGGTTTTTTTCCCCCTTCCTCTTTCTCAAGGTGACTTTTGTTTAGCTGATTCTTGGTGGCTTCTATTCAAAAGTCCACTTTTGCAAAGGAAATGTGTGTGTTAATGTAACATCCAGGAGCTCCGATGGCAGGGCAGAACCCTTCTGTGCTGAGCACTGGGTAAACACACAGCTAAGGAGGTCTCAGCCCCAGAGAGCGTGCAGTCTGAAATGCACATGCTGACATGAGAGTAGTGGAACTGGAACGTACCAGCCTCCTTGCGGCAGACATCAATAATATACTGACCAAAATTACGTTTGCCGGAGGTCATAAGAAATTTAACACTTCGCATTGCAACAGTCCAGAAAGACAAGGCAATGCCGTTTGCTTCCCCAGCTTTGAGCAGCTAGCTAGGTCCAGTGAGGAAGGCAGAACAGGGCAGCAGCAGAGAAGGCTGCACGTACAGTTTGAGAGATCTGCCTGGAGGTGGGAAGAGAGAGGCAGGGTACGGAGATTATGGATGGCAGAATGTCACTCTCACTGTTCACAACAGACACCGACATAGCTCCACGTGGGCCTGAATGTTTCCTCATCCATGCAGAAGGGAAAGTAAAGGGGTCAAGTATTACTGAGCCCCAGATTGGCCTGAAGCAGGACAAACAGCCCTCTGCCTTCAGGATGTGCCTTTATTTCTTGCTTATTCAGGTTATCTGTCTTGTAGAGAACAGGAGCTGAGGTGGCCAGCCTTGCTGAGAGCTGAGCTGTGTTTGCAGGGAGTCAAATGTTTCCTGACACTTTCATGTCTAACAACCTGCTGCCCCTATAACCATGGGTCTGTGAAGCCGGTTACCCTGTCTCCAAGGCTGACCAAACATCGAACGAGGCGCAAAAAGCGGTAGCGTAGGTGTCACGACATGACGCTGAACAGCAAGGGAGGGGAAGAGGTCTCTCCTTCACCACAGCTGATGAAGCCCCAAAATTGTGGTTGGTGCTGGTTATTGGGGTTGGCGTAGCCTCTGTTCTGACTCTGAGCGGCCTAAGCAAGGACGATGCTAAGTACATGCATCTTGTAATTGTTGCCAACCAGCTGGAAAACAGATGACTCTTAGGTATTATTCTTCTTTTAAAAAAAAATCAAACAAAATCAAACCATAATCCTTTAAAAAAATTGAAAGATTTATTTCTTTAGAGGCTGTTTGTCACATACACTGCTAGAACAGTAAATCTGGTACAGATGAGAAGTTTCAGTGACATTTTACTTGGAACAAAGAACTTGTGGCTGGAAATCTTCACTAGAATAACGATGGTTCAGAATCAGGGATTCCGATTTTTCAGACCTGCAGCAAAGAGCATCTGTCGTGATTTAAAAACTCAAATATATTTCCTGTGTAAGTACCTCGCCCTTTCTGCTGAGACAGCCAGGTAAATTTAAGAAAAGCTGGTTGTGCTCCTATTGTGAAGATTTAGGTGATATATCTTGTGAGTAGGGGGCATCTGCACATAATGCAAATGCATTTAGGTCTTTTTCTCCTGTGATAAACACTGAATTTTGATTGCTCGTTAATGCGAAACCTTCAAATTTTTGTTTCAAGCTACCAACTAATGGTCTTGTGGGGCTTTTTAATTGTTTCTGTCAAGGACAGGCACGTATGTAAGCTACAAAAGAACAGAGTTGTTAGCACATTAGTGTACATATACCTCACAGAGACCCTTCCGTGCTTGGTTACAACCAAGCTTTCTGATTCCTCATCAGGGACAGCCAAACAGGCTTCTGGATGCTGAAGGCTCAGGCTATTATTCCTAGGCATTTGGTAGACTGTTAATTAGAGCTACATCGGGTTTCTGCTGATCCCTGCCTGTGCCTTGTCTACTTGTCTTCTGATGAGTTTGTGGGTCTACCTGGAAATCTTGCAAGCAACTTTGGGGGAGTGGTAAAAAAAACAATCTGCATCAGTTATTTTCTCCTTCGTTAGATAAACGTCTTGCACATAAAAACCTGAAATGCCTGATTACCTAAGATTTGTGGTGTTTTAAACTGATGTAAGGGCAGCTACTGTGAATGCTGAAGAAACTGAGCTCAGATTTTCCAGTTTGTTTTATTTTATTTATGTTGAAGTAGCTGGGGGGGGGGGTTGCTCACTGAAGCTAGCATAAAACATGGTGTGAGTCAAGAAAATTAAGCCAGTTTATAGCTGTCTAAGAATCTAACATAACCTGAAGAAAAAATTCTCTTCAGGGTGATATTACAAAGATTCAAATGGATTTGGAGAAATGCAACTAAAAACCTTTAAGGGGAGTTGACGTGCTCTGTGCCTGTACAGTAAAACAGTGAGGAATCCATCAGTGACTCACATAGAGATGAATCACATCTCTGCATTGTACCACAAGACTACCAGAGCAAGGTTATGAATAAACTTTACATACCATGAAATATAGGATGCCTTTCCCCCTCCCCACACCCCCTCTGATAACCTGAGAAGGCAGGTACCTAAGTATAAACTAATGAATATGCAAATTACCTTCCTAATGAGGTAAGTGCATTGCCCACCAGAGAACAGGTTATGACTAAGCAAATGCATGTAGCCCTTTGGGGTTCGGTACCTCCTGCAGCCATGTCCCTGTCTCTCACTAACGTATAAATCGGGGCACACACACACACACAGGGGGTTTGCAGGCAGAATACTGAAATCAACAAACCAGAATTGCTAAATTTCAGAGGTTTCAGGCAATAGCACAGTTTGCCTTTAACACAAACTCTGTGGGCTGAGTCCAGTTCCTAGTTGCGCCACAGCACTGAGATGGTACCAGGGCAGGTTTTGGAAGCCACCCTCAGAGTCCCTTGGGGCTGCTTCCCAGGACAGCCTGGATGTACATCCTCAGAGCTAACTCCTTGCTCCATGTTATTGTCAAATTTAATTTCTTTCCAAATTATTCTGCATGTAGGTAGACAATGTGTCTTGCAGTTGCTTTCTGCCTGGTCACAGCCTCATGCCCTAAGCCAAAATGAGCGCTAGTTAAACACAGAGCAGAAAATAGATTATGAGATTTGGGAGGTAGAAGAACCTGGGAATGCAGGTGTAAAACAGTAATGCTGTGAGCATGAGAACTGAAGAAGCCCAACTTCCTATGGATTTGTTTCTTTTTGTTGGTTGCAGGATCTGAGAAGTTACTAATACTGATTTAGGTCTTTCTGCTAATGAGGCATGAAGAAAGCCTCTCCCCTGTGGATCCTTTGGTGTTAGAAAAAGATAAGCATTGCACTTAAGCTTTTTTCCCTAGCTAAGGTATGCTTAAGGTCTCTCTTCTTCACCTCACCAAATATTTTTGTGACATTTGTAAGAACGCACCTTTGAGAGCGTTTCCCCTCAGTCAAATTTGATCAAAAGTCAGTAGAGTTATAATAAGCGTATACGTGTGCACGTGTGGAGACTGATGATTTAATAAGCCTCATGTCCTTAGGAAATCAGGCTAAAATAAAGCAACTATCTCGTCTCTGAATAAACAAAATGATGCTATTGCTGCTGAGACCTTTCTCACTTGAAGAAGTACAGTCAGGATCTAGCTGGCACAGCTGGTTTAACTGTTCAGCAGCTAAGCAAGGGTGCGATGTCAGTGAATATGAGACTGCTCTGTGACGGATTCATCAATGACAGGAGAAGAAATGGTCACTCGGGCTGTGAGGTGTAGTCCACCTCATTCTGGTACTTCTTGTCAGGAGGGAACAGGAGGACTCTTTCTCAGTCAGTGTGCAATGCCTCACCGTGATCAACCAATGGACTAGCCTGTCTTGAAATAAACGCATAACTTTCAGGGAAAAATTCCTTCTTTTTCCAGAAGTGTGGTAGAGAAACAGCAAGATTCCAGCTGCATAATCTCTCCACTGGGAAATTCGCGGTGTGTTACAGCTGTGGATAGTCTCACAGTAGTGCAATAGGGAGAGCCTTTTAAGCAATCTGCAGGGAGCTTATTTACAAGCACTTTCCTCCTACAGAGAGCCTCTGTGATATTCTGGTGCAGAACAACAGGCGATCACTGATGTTCTCCCCTTTCATAGACTGGCTAGCATGTGCTCAGGAAGGGCCAACACTGTCTCTTGCACGCAGCAAAACCAAAGCTGCATGTATGGGAATGATAGACAGGAGGATTTTAAAGCTGAGTAGTCTCCCACCCACTGCACCTTGTGTGTTTTCTGGGGTTGTGGTGATGTGCTGTGTCTGATCAGAAACTGGCTCTATACTCCTGCAAGAGTGCTCTACGTGGATTTATTTTACTCTTCCAACTAGCTACATGATTGTTAAGGCTCTTAGGCTCTTTTTCTCTAGAGAAGAGAAACTTTAATCACATTTTAAACCAGTGGCAGTAAATGACTTCTTAAGTGTGGGTTTTGGAGGACTAAAGGACCATTCATTTCAGAACTGCTAACCCGTAAGAGTAACTAGCAGTCAACACCTTATGCTGAACGTGTGCTTTGAAGGGAAGGCCTTTTGCCTCCCTGCAGCTGTTTCACAGAGTTGCCATTTACCAAAAGATGGATGAAATGTGTTTGCTCAAATGATAGATACTTCCTGAATGAAAGATACATTAAGCACGCGACTTCTCTCCTTGGTTCAGAAGGCAGGTCCAGAGGGAACAGATTGGCTGCAGGAACGCTGATCTGATGTAGAAATATTCCTCGGTTTAAGAGCAGGCACCCAAAATGTGAGGAATAAATGTTGTTGGCATCCAGCAGATGGTAGCTGACATGTTTTCCAGCTGTCACAAGTCTTTTGAAATTCTTCTGTTGTATATGCCAGAGTTTCACCTTTGTGCTGCCAGGCTGAACATAGAAATGACAACTGCAGGTGGAGGTATTCTATAGCACTCTGTAGGTAAAGAGAATTAAGCTGAACCAATGGAAGAAGATTAGTAAATCTCAAATTAGTATGTGCACCTCGGACATTGTGATTGGGATATTCCACATTAAATTCACTTTCTAGAATAATTTTCATTGCATCAAGTCTTTAATTGTTGTCTCTAACCTCAGGTAAGAACCGAGTCACCCACAGCATCTATCTCAAAGACATTTTCCTGACCATGACACTAAATTGCAACATGTAAATGTCTTTTGCCTGGTACAGTCCTGGACTGTTTTCTATTGCCTCTGCTTTGAAGTGTCAGCTTTCAGTGAACTCTGCTAACATTTTATTATTGCATTGAGGCTGAGGCAGAGAAGAGCAGTTAAAGGGTTGTCATCTTTGGTATTTTTTTTAAGAGTACATGTGTCAAAATGCATTTAACAAATCATAGTTGATGCAAAAGCCCAATTAATGCTAAAAGTAAGTAGAGTTCATTTCAGTTGGGAGCAAATAAGAATTTTGAAAGGTATAATAACAAAAGGTCGTTGCCTTATTTTAGATATAGGACCTAACTACAACTCCTATTTCTGAGAACTGAAGTCTTAAAGCCTAAATATTCTTTTCTGTTCCAGGACACAGCTGGACAAGAAAGATACAGGACCATCACTACAGCCTACTACCGAGGAGCCATGGGCTTCATCCTCATGTATGATATCACCAGCGAAGACTCCTTCAATGCAGTGCAGGACTGGTATGAAATACTGTTGTTGGGTTTGTTTGTTTTTTGGCCAATTCTCTCCTCACAATTGTTCGTTGTGAACATTAGACATCCCACCCTCCATAGTGCTTTGCATCACCGTATTCTTTCCTCTTCATCTAAACTCTGGGATAAAAAAAATTTTTTAAGCTCTCCTTAGAAAAAGTTCTACAGCTTCACTTTAATGAAAAAGTTATAATTCAAATATAGTAGCATACTATAGCATTTGTTGCTTTTAAAAGTTCTAATTTATTGTAAAGAAATTAATCCTTTAATGCATTATTTGGGCTTATGAGGTTTCTGGCTACGCTGCTAAAACAATCCAGTTTAACAGTGGTTGTTCGAGTCAAATCTCATTTAAAATCTACTAAGGCTAAATCTTTCCAAACAGCCTTAAAAAGTGATTTTTTTTTTAACCTACAAGTGTAGACACATGGAACAGTATTCACCTTGCCTAACTTGAGATAATTAAAAATCTAGCTTTACCCATTTAAAACTTGTGAAGTTTAAATTAGTTGTAGTTGTAATAAGAGGAGGAAGAGCAAGGTCTAGGACAGAAAGCAAGCATACCCCTCGGAAGGGGCCTGTCTGTTACCGCTGACTACAGAAAGCACCTGAACAAGTCTGTAAGGCAGTGCTCAGTGTGGAATGGTGGGATGGGGAAGAAGGACTTACCTATTAAATGGGAAGAGTGGGGACTTAGCCCTAAAACTAGGTATGAAACAGATTCTCAGCTGTTATAAGCTCCTCTGGCTCCACTGAATTCAGTACAAATGCAGAAACAGCAGAAAATTATTTCTGGACTTTCTGATGACAAAAAGCCAGGAAATATTTTTAGCTTACAGTGAAAAAAGAAAGCACCAGACCGGTCACTTTAAAAACTCCATGGCAGTATCAAAGCTGCACCGGTAGCCAGGCTCGTCTCCCCCACATTTTGGTGTGCACTTCCCCTTCCTCACCTGGAGGCTCCCCTTGTAGCTTATGCTACCTGTCTTCTTCCTCGGGAAGAAATGTCCCATCTCACCCCACACTGTGATCTGATTTTGGAAGCGGAGCTGTGGCCCAGACTTTCTTCCTGCTCTCCTGCCTTCCAGACAAGTACATGTACAGAGCAGGAAGAGTAGAGGTCTTCCCAGAAGAGCCAGAGCACATGTCATTTCTGTGGCCGTGGGCAGTTCCTGCAGTCCCCTCAGTGGTAGCTGATGGGAGGCCTTTTCTGAGCAGGGACTCACCACGGTGCCAGGGGTGAGAACATCTGAGCTGCTGCTGTGAGGTAGCGGCCGCAGGCACAGCACAGGTACGCAGAAGGCTGGATGCTCTTGCTGGAACTCACGTTCTGACACGTCCCCTCTCAAAGGGACGCCAGACTTCGTGTAAGAAATACAGGGCATGGGGAGGCAGGGGAAAGGCTGTGTCTATCCTCAGAAGTAGTACCTCAGTGGTTCCCCTCAAATGTCTTGCAATCATTTCTGCTTGTTACCCTGTTGCTGTATACTGCAGATAGGTATGGTCAGCACGCAAAGAAAGGCAGTGCAGTTGTTAATGTAATCTCCTAAGTCTGATAGGTTGATTTGCAATGATCTCAGTGACCTCCCGGGAGCATGTGACAGCAGCACATAGGTGACTTAAAAATTTTCTTACCAGAAAAGGCAGAAGAGACTCCTTTTCCTGGAACATATGCTGGCTATGGCACTGGCTTTTAGCATCCAGATGAGTCTGGCTTTTTGTTGAACACCTATTCTATATCCCCTAATGTAGGTTGTAACTCAGAAGCCACAACAACGTGGTTTTTCGTTTCTACTAATTTGGCATTCTTCCAAGGCCCATTATTTGTTCTCGCTGTCCACTGAAGCAATTGGTCATGATCATCACATCTAAAGATGTAGTCTACACTTTCACCCCATCTCCAGTATCATGACACCATGCTGCAGGTGAACTGCAACACCTTCCCTGAGCAGTCCTTCAGCAGCTAATGATAGAGAAAAACATTTTTTCCTCAGTAGAAACACAAACCCAAAGGCTTTGCCAAAACCAGGTTCCTCCATGTGGCAAACCCTCCACCAACCTCAGATGAAGCTGTTTCTCCAAGTGTCTGCACAGGGATTTTTTCCATAGGAGTGCAGGCGTGTGAGCTAGGGCAATATCTTTCACTAAACTATAAATATTTTCAGCGTGGTTCCCTGTTGAAACAAGGTATATATGACCAGGTCATCTGTCTGTTGGTTCCTCTCTAATACGTTATACTTAGTCTTAACTTAGCCAAAAAATACCAAATCTCAATCTATGAGCTGCCACTATGAGATACTATTTTAAAGCTTGCACAGGTGAAGTTTAACCTGAAGCTTTGTATTGGAAATGGTCTAACATCTGTTCCATCAAAGGCAATGGTGCAAGAGCGTAAGAATTAGGAAGGGTTGGCTTTGTGTATTTGACTTCATGTCTCCCTGTGCCACAGGGGCTGCATGAAGAATATCTTTGCTAAGAACACTTTGTCAGCCAAAGGACAGAAGTGAACCATCACTGTTGGTTTTTACTCTGTATGTCAGGAATCTTTCCAACCATCAGTTTTAAGATTCTGAGCCCAAATGATGTTGTGGGGCAGATAAAATTGGACTGTGGTAGCCCATTTCCATCCTTTCTGAAGCTTGTCCACAGTAGAGGAGATGAGGACTGTAGCAAAGCCAGCATCGCTGTGCCAGGAGAGTCCTCTAGTGGCAATGCAGCTAAGGTTTTTTTTTCCCACTGCAAAATTGTTTTCTAAACTTCTGAAGGGACAAGAAATGGAAACAAAAGCTTTTGTCTGGTGCTGGTGCTGCTTTATCAGCCTCTGCCATTTGCTAGCATAGCAAGTAGGTAGGATTTTTTTTTTTTTTTTCTTCACTATGCTGGGTAATACAGTTATGCTTCAAAAAAACATTACACTGGATCTAGTCTTCAGTCAGGAACTGTACTCTCCTTGGAAAATTAAGGCGTCTACTACTTGAGCTCCTTTAGCTCAGAGGCTTTATCTCCATGAGCCTAGTCCCTTCTTCAGGTCAAGTGTGAGACAGCAGCAGCATACCTAATGATAAAAACAGAGCCCTAGCAGTCCTGCAGTGCTTCTGTTTGGTGCTGGTGAGAGAATGGAGTGGCAGCAACTGGGCAGCTGCACAAGCTTCGAAGTCAGTAGCATACCCCTAATGCTCAGCCCCGCCTTGTCTCATCCATCACATGTGGATAGGACAGCCTTCCTGCTCTGCCTGCTGTGCCCATGAGGGAGGACCTCTGTAAGAGTGAGAAGGCTGGACCCAGAATGTTTGGGACGTGAGACCGTCTGATGGAAGGACAAGCGCCTGAACCACCTCTTCTCCGCTAATGAAGCTGTTACCCTCAGTGGTGTTGCTCCTAGATTCCCAGTAAATGGCAAAGTTGCAAGCTGCTTTTTACCTTGCAAGGAAGGTGTGTCACCTGATACGTGAGTTTCCTCTCTGCTTGCAGAGGTTTAGGTGAGGCTACAACAAACCACACTAGTTCTAAGACCATACTTCAACCCTCACTGAAATTAAATGGGGCATCCACCTAGACTATATGCAAAAGCTAACAGCAAAGCTCATCCCAGGTCTTCTTACATCTGCAAGTTTCTAGAAATTACAGCGATTAATCCTACACACCCTTTCTCCCTTTTAAGTGTCCTGCTATCCTAGCTGGCTAGTGATGCATTTTTCAGTGTCCAGGTACAGTAAATAAAGAATACTCTTAAGTTGAATATTTTGTCTTAAATGCAGCATGATGCAGCAGATTGGCTGACCTTTTAGACATTGAGAATAAATCAGCAGTACTCAGTTAATGTGAATTAAATCCAGTAAAGAACTTGTTAACCTTCCCATTTACTCCTAAAATAGAGTGTGTGGATGGAATTTGAGTGTTTCTCTGGCATAAAAAGATGAGTAAGCCATCTGCCATGTGATCATGGGACTGGGTTCATAAAGCAAATACAATCAAGCTTAGGAGGATACCTCAAGAAAATAATCAGTGAGTAAAATATGAAGTGGTGCCCCTTCCACTAACTTCTGGCTGCTTTCAATCCCAGTCCATTTTCATTGGCTGGTAAGAATTTCCCACCTGAACATAATTCATAGAATCATTAAGGTTGGAAAAGACCTCTAAGATCATTGAGTCCAACCATCAACCCAACACCACCATGCCCACTAAACCATGTCCCTAAGCACCTCATCTACACGTCTTTTAAATACTTCCAGGGATGGTGACTCAGCCACTTCCCTGGGCAGCCTGGTCCAATGTTTAACCACTCTTTCAGTAAAGAAATTTTTCCTCACATCCAATCTAAACCTCCCCTGGTGCAACTTGAGGCCATTTCCTCTCATCCTATTGCTAGTTAATTGGGAGAAGAGACCGACACCCACTTCGCTACAACCTCCTTTCAGGTAGTTGTAGAGGGCGAAAAGGTCTCCCCTGAGCTTCCTCTTCTCCAGGCTAAACAACCCCAGTTCCCTCAGCCGCTCCTCATAAGACTTGTTCTCCAGACCCCTCACCAGCCTC
>NW_008824287.1:1754772-1762507 GCF_000699105.1 Pygoscelis adeliae | reverse complement strand
AGGAACCTCCTAGACGGTTTCCTCTCTGCCGTGTTGTATTTCCAGCAGACATCCGGGAAGTTGAAGTCCCCCATGAGAACAAGGGTTAGCAATTGTGAGACTTCTGCCAGCCGCTTGTAGAACGCTTCATCCGCCTCTTCATCCTGGTTGGGTGGTCTGTAACAGACTCCCAGCAGGATATCTGCCTCGTTGGCCTTCCCCCTCATCCCTACCCATAAACACTCGACTGTATCATCATCACGATCGTTGAGCTCTAGACAATCGAAGCACTCCCTAACATACAGAGCCACCCCACTGCCTCTCCTTCCTTGCCTGTCCCTTCTGAAGAGCTTATAGCCATCCATTGCAGCACTCCAATCATGAGAGTCACCCCACCGTGTTTCTGTGATGGCGACTAAATCATATCTATCCCGCTGCACAATGGCTTCCAGCTCCTCCTGTTTGCCGCCCATGCTGCGTGCATTGGTGTACATGCACTTGAGCTGGGCTACCGATTTCGCCCCCAGCATCGGCATGCCACCCCAAGCTCATCTCTAGTGAGCCTGGTTTTATCCTCTTCCCCGTTTGAACCTAGTTTAAAGCCCTCTCGATGAGCCCTGCCAATTCATGAGCGAGAATCCTTTTCCCCCTGTGAGACAGCTGAACTCCATCTGTTGCCAGCAGGCCTGGTGCCCGTTCCTGGATCCTAAAATTGTACCCATTCACAAAACTTTGGAATGGGTTAAGTTGTGTACAGTAGTCATCTATGTGTTTTACAGTAGGACATTCTCCAGTCTAAAGCTTGTTCCTTCTTGCTGGTGCCATGCCTATTGCTGTTCAGTGATTCAGGTTTTTTAAGATGTTGTGTAAGCAGGCTGTCAACATAAGCCTCAGCGCATCTCACTGCTTTTTCTTGTACCGTCTCTTCCTGCAGAGTTCCCTACAGAAAACAAGCCAAAAGCATGAACAAACAGCTGAACCAGAGACCTAGCACTCCAAGTAAGCTCTCACCCATGACAAACTCTCACCTTCTGTTGAACTCATAGGGGTGTGCATAGATTTCAAAATTCATCTTCATAATTACACTGAAATTATGGGAAGGTAGCCTTGTGCAAAGTCAGCTCTCCATCAGAGAAAAGTCTTTTCCCTTCTAGACCTCACCAGTATGTTAGAGCTTATATCCTCCCTCTAGCTGGGAAATTGGCATAGCAGGTTTTGCTCACTAGCCTTATTATTCTCCAAGCCTTTTCACGAAGCTCCAACATCCCCTCTAACACTGCCTCCCACGTATGTATGGTGCAATTTACCTTTCATCTCTGGCTCATTGGCATGTGACTGTTTTAACAGCCTCCTTACCTGGCCTCACCTGCCCACAAGGGAAATGAGAATATCTCTTCCAGTCTGCCATATGATTTCTTCCTTGGGTGATCTTTTTACTGCACCCTTCTTATAGGTGGATGTCCTAAAGAGGATTCTGGTTTGCTTTGTGTCACTCCAGAAATACTTATCTTAAACCAAGTAAAGGCACTCTTTCTCCTGAATGAGGAGGACCATGGCTGTATATCAGGTATTTAGACAAGCTCTTGAGGTAGTATATGAATGTGAGGTACAGTCTTTCCTTCATTCACATGAATCACCCTAATTAATGATAATTATCTTAAAGCAGCTGAGAAAGAGTAAGATAAACAATTTAAATGCATTTGGGAGTATCTAGGACATGACCTGTTCTCGTTCCTTCACTGGGAAAGGTATAGCAGATTGTATGAGAAGCCTTAAGAGATTAAGCCTGAGTGATTTTCATTACTGCAGTGTGGCAAGAGTACAGTCAGGTTATTTCAGAAGAAAAAGCATAAATGAGCAAAAGCAAAGATGGATTTTATCTGATATTTGAAAATAACTAATTATTTTGTTTGAATAATAAGACATCTTTCCTGTAGGGTGAGTGAAAGGGTTAAAGGAGCTTTCATGGCTTTCAGCTCAGTTTCTAGATTTTTTTAGTAGGCTTCTCTGACAGATATTATTTGACATTGGCTTGATAGTTTTATGTGTAGATAAATCACTGGTTTATACCTCATTTGAAACTGTACTGAAACTAGAATATACTCAGCATTTAATACTGTAAAGTAAATAGAAACTATTATGGAAACTCTGCTTTGGACAACCTAGACAATTTCATAGAAGGGAAGAAAAAATTGGTTAAATTTAACTTAGATTTAAGTGACAGCTGGGTTCACAAATCATCAGCTTTATTTATCTTTAAGGCTGATCTCCAAATTAGGCTGTTGATATCTCCACGTAACTGTGAACCTGAGAGACTATTTTTCTTCTAAGCGTGAAGCATAAAAACCATGCTTTATTGTTAATTTGGGGAATTCAGCACAAATAAGGCACAGCATTGTTATTGTGTCACAGAAATATATTTTTCCCAGTGTGTATATTGGACTGCCCTGATAGTTGTTGAAACATCTCAACTGTGCAAGCCTTTTCATTTATTTATTTATTTACCTTTCCAAAAGCTTCTGGAAATTTGCTGCCTTTCTTTTTGTATGGGGATCAGGGTTTCTTTTAGACATTTTTCTTCATAACTTTTTGTTTGATTGTTTGTTTGTTTTTATTCCTAATGGCAGTGTTCTGCAAGAGAGGATTTTCACTAAGTTGTACAAACAAGGAGAAGGATGATTTTCTGTGGGAGATCCTTCATGCTTTTTTCTTCTTTTTCATTTTCTAAATAATTCTGTTTAAATAGCTAGGATTTGGCAGTGTGTCCCCATATGACCCCCCAGGGGCTGAAATGAATCCAGAGAGAGAAATGGGAGTCAGAAAAGAAGCCTGGTTGTAGGTGTTTTAAATTGAACCTGGACAGACTTACTTTCTCTCTATTGCTTATAGACGGAGACTGGGGAGATTCCATCTTCCTGGGCTTTG
The DNA here is from genome assembly GCF_000699105.1 of Pygoscelis adeliae. NCBI lineage: Eukaryota > Metazoa > Chordata > Aves > Sphenisciformes > Spheniscidae > Pygoscelis > Pygoscelis adeliae. Next base: position 1,759,603 of record NW_008824287.1, on the reverse strand, counting down.
GTTGATTTCTGAGGTCATCCCTTTCTGTGATGAGCCTTGAGAAACCCCAGAGTACCGCATAAACTCATCACAGACTCATCTGAGCTCTCACAGGGCTTGTCTACATGCAGGCACTCAAAAGGGTGAAAGTGGAGGAGCCAAAATTGGGATTGGAGTGAGTGTCTTTCCAGGAGGAGGACGCTAAAAAGAGTAAGAAGTTTCACTGCACAAAGTCGTTGATTTTTTTTGTGTGTTGCAGTATGGGTCTGGGCTTGTGCAGTGGGCTTTGCTTAGGTTTATGTTTTCCTAGTGCAATCCAAACAGGCTGCTGCTTGCAGGGAAGTTGCACAGTGAAATGACCCCCTTTTTCACAGATACCTATGGAGTAACATGACTGTCTGCTTTCCATGGAAAAGGCAAGTAAGCAACTCAAACTAATTAAAAATTATCATTAGTAGATCAGAGCTGGAGGCTGCTGCTAATTCAAAAGAGAAGGAATCAAATGCTTTATTGTTAAGGGAGTTCAAGCAAGCTAAACAGAAGTGAAATCTGAGGGGACTCCTGGCTCTCCTGGGAAATGGCAGGTTTGCCTGAAACTGCAGTGTCCTGTATGGAGGGGTGGCGAGCAGGGACAAGGAGTGGGAAGGTGAGTTAGGGACTGGAGGAGGGGTGGAGGAGGGAAGGAGTGTATCGCTTCTGGTAGAGCAACCTAATTACCTTTGGGAAGGAGGGAGTCTTAAAAGATAGACCTGACTTGGTGAAGATAAAACAGGTTGGGCCGCTCTGAAAAAATGGATGAAAATGAATGCTACCAAGTTAAAACTGTTCTGCTGCTGGTTCTGTGACACCTCACCGAGGATGGTGGGAAAGGACTGGCCCCTCAGGATAAATAGAAAAAAAAAAAATCTTCTGTCATAGAAAATCTATAAAGAAGCCAAATGTAAGGTCAGACTCCTGGGATCCACAGCTAGCTCCAATCCAGTTTCAGCACATGAGCCACAGAGAGCTTTAGAGGCTTTAAGTTCATCCCAGTGCTCCTGCTTAAGCTCCCATGCACTTGATCCCTCTGTCACTGAAGTTAGCATTTGTCTGATACTTGCCGTCTGTCATTGCATCTGCTGTTCCCTGCCTTAGGTATCACTTAATCCTGCTGGGTTCAAATATTAGCTCACAGAGCCTTACCTTGATCCCATATCTTCCCAATTTGGTAAATTTCTGTTTCTTTTTAGCAATAGTTTCCACGTTTCTATGCAATTTTTCAGTCTCCACGAACCATTTTTCCTGTTCAAGCAAAGATGACTTGATGCTTCCATTTGACTCTCAAAACACAATTTCTTGTGGTGTTACTAAAAACTCTGCAGCAAATGTGCTGCAGCAAATGAGTATCTTTTTTGTCTGCTCTGAACTATCGTTGTGATGTGTTTTACAAGAAGTTGTAAATCTAGCATGAAGTGTGTATCTATTGTGTGGCTTTCTCTATAGGGACAGTAGCCTTAAGAGTTGTAATTGATTGTCATTCCTCTGACAGATTGCAGCTGAAGGAGAATGAGCTTTAGAAGAATGCTTTTTTTTCCCTAGACTTCAAAAATTATTCAGTTCAGCTTTTTGACTGGATCTCATGATCTTTAAAACATTTGCAAAGTCTTAGCAAGTAACTTTATTGTCACACAAAGTTAAGGAGTAGTAAAATAGAATGGTGCTATAAATGACATAGTCTGCATTCTTGCTTTATGTGTAAGCTTGGTCATGTGTCTTTTAACCAACATACAGTCTTGAGATGTTGATGTTGTCTTCAATGGTACTTGTTTTCATACGTAATATACGGTTGTATTTTGGCACGGCTGATTCAAGGTAACAATCTTTTTTGACCTGCTGTAGGGCCACACAAATCAAGACTTACTCCTGGGACAATGCACAAGTGATCCTGGTCGGAAACAAATGTGACATGGAGGATGAAAGAATTGTTCCTGTGGAGAAGGGGAAACATCTGGCAGATCAGCTAGGTACATGTCAAAGCTTTTCTTTCTACTCTTTTTCCTCTGCTTCTTTCTACTGTGTTCCTTTTAATTTGTACAATAAGAAGTCCTTCCAGCAGTAATACTTTAATAATGGTATCACAACTAAGAAGCGTAATATATTCTAGGTCCATATTTTACTTGCTTAATGCTGAATACGACCTTGTGTAGTGTTGCTGTATCTGTAAAGCTAATATCTAAGGATGTAAGGAAGATAAAGTTTGTCTGGAGAGGACAGCTTTTATTAGCTCAGTGGAATGAAAAGAGAAGAAGTTTTCATAAACACAATTCTGTCTCCAGTTCTCTAAGTACCATATAGTCATTTTCAGAATGCAAACACTGATTTTTTTAGAAGAAATTTTTTTTGCAACTAAACAATGAAAAAAGAAGTTTATACATCAGAACTGTAGAGTTGAGTAAAATATATTTAAAAAATGTACCAGCCTTCTCTATCCAGGTAGGGAAATGACATTATGTTATTGATATGGGATAGAAAAAGCAAAACAGTTCCATTGAGAGAAAGCTGGGATTGCAATGGAAATTTTAGAATGAACAGCAAAATAAACTCATCCTAATTTCTCATATATTTATCATTTTTCATTATATATCATAGCATATATGATCTTTTTAACATGGAATCAGGGCTTCTGTGTTAACATTTAACTATACTGTTGTCTTCTTTTAAAGAACTCATAGTGGCAAGTAAATCCTGTTAAAATTTAATTCAGTTAGCAGAAGAGACCCTTACAGTGGGCATACTGTAAATATTTGTTTAGCTTGTAAGAGTAGAGATTCTTACCAGACCCAAAGGAATCACCATCATCCCCAATTTATAAAATCCAATGTTGTCTTCAATTCTTAAGCAGTAATTGGAGGGTGCATAATATGTTGTTAAACTGGGGGTACTGGAGTTCCAGTACACATTGCATACATTGTTGTAGTTTAAAGTGTGACTTTAATCAAATTGCCAATTATGGTTAAATCTTAGATAATGAGTACTTACTAGTTTGGGGTTTGCTAGTGTTGTTTTGGTTTTTTAACGAAGGGAAGGTATAGAAACCCTGTTCATAGATGAGTATAAAGTATGGCTTTGTGATAGGGACCTGTGTGATATAAACAAAAAGATGGTCACTGTTCCAAAGAGTTAAAAGCAACCAGATTATTTTTTCATGTTTCACGTGCAAAAAAAAAAAGCATGTCTGCAAAGGCCTGCAGGTTTAGAGCCTTCAAGTGTAAATTCTACATGTGCCAAGCACAAAGGGGTCCCATTCATGACTGGAGCCTTGAGGCACCACCATCATAAACAAATAATGAGCAAATACCAAACTAAACCCTCTAATTTCCCATCATTATTATTATTGTAATAATAATTCTTTACATGTAGGACTAGCAAAGCAAACAAAGACATGGTTAGTTTGCAAAATCAGCTATGGGCTCTTTTTTACACATCAGAGTCTCATTTGCTTTTGAAAATATATGAATAAACTCGGTTCCTGGCTTGCAGATTCTCAAAACTGTTGTGAATGCAAGTGGGCCCCCATATTTTGCAAGAGTAATTACACTGTTAGTAGCTGAAAATTTGTCCAGAACATGTAACAGCAAATAGAGAGTTTTACTGGAACTCCCACTCCTATTTGGACTTCTAATGTTTTTTCACCCCCCAAAATTCATCTGTTTAAATACAAACCTGGCATCTAGAATCTGAATCCTTTAGGTATGGGACACTTCAAAACACACACGTGCACAGAGTTACCACAGCAACTGACTCTACCAGTATGAAACTGTTCTGCTGAAGAATGCCCCCGACCTGTCCTTGTGCTCATCCAGCTCACCCTGGAGAAACATACCCCGGTGCAGAGCAAAACAAAAGCTAACCATGCCTTTGGAAAGTGCTGTCCCAGTCCTCCTCTTCTGTAGCCTCCCAAAATACTAAATGCTTTTTTTTTAAAGGGCTGAAAAATACGTCGGGTTGTATCAGTCAGTTTTTCCTTATATTAACTGTGCTAATGTGTACAGCATTATCTGAAATTACTTTGCGTGTTAGGTGGGAGGAATCTTTTTAATTGACTATCGACTGCTTAAACTGCTAGCTTTCATCATAATGATTCACATAAAGGTTATCCTTCAGTGTGTTAATCCAAGTTTGTATAGTGACATTAACATCATCGAAATAATTTCCTAATCAGATTAAGAAATTGTTATTGGCCTGAACGTGAACTAAACCAAAACAGATTCAGCTACAGCAAAAGCTAAACCAATGCTGGACTAACAAATATCCAAGTTCAGTTCTCTGATTTCTTGTGCCTTTCATATACATTTTTAATCATCATCAAAGACAGCAAGCGAGGCAGACAGAACCCTCCGCTGATGCAGGATAGCCGTCCTTATTTAGTAATGAGGCAAACATCTCCACCATCACTTCACCTGTTGTCCCATGATTTTTAAAAAGCTTTAGAATGGGGTAGATACCTACTTGTCTCACACGTCTAGGTGACTCAGTCTACCAGCAGTGGCAGACTAATCACTTAAGACGACTTATCTTTCTCTTCGTTTGTGGCAGAATCAAAGAAAACTGATGCAATGCAGAATAGCCCCAAAATGAAGCACAACAGAATGTAGATTATTGCAAAATAAACTCTGTGGTGCTTGAGCTCTCGCTTTTGGCAATATAATAACCTGGTAGAACAGGAGCAACAGCCATTGTGAGTGATGGTTGGCCTTTGAGGCCTCTGGGGTTAGAAAGATAAAGAAATGCTTCTCAGTTCAGCGCATTTCTGCTGGCTGAGGCAGGGTGCAGGCTCATCTGTGAGAAGGTTGGTTCTTGTGTAGCACGGGGT
>NW_008824287.1:1750132-1754747 GCF_000699105.1 Pygoscelis adeliae | reverse complement strand
GTGCCATCCCCACCTTGGCATAACTCCAGCCTTGCTGTTTTTTTTTTTTTAATCAGAAAGGGTCAGTGTTTGAGAATCCATACTCATCACTACAGCTAGGAGCTGGTCACTGGACACTGAAATTACCCCGTAGGAGGCACTCCACATCATTTGTAATTCAGCAGTGCTGAACGGCCTTTGTCAGGATGGGTGCTGTGTTGTGACATGTGCTGTACAAGTATTAATCACCCTGAAAAGCTTTCCGTCTAATCAAGAACCAGAAAAACAGGACCAAAATCATGGAGTATTTTGTTCACAAGTGCAGAAGTTGGTCAGCAGAAGGAATACAGCCACGATCCCGCTTCTCTTCCTGGTCTCTGCTTTTGCCAGACTGCAGTAGTGGTTTGTAGAGTAAACTTGGCCCTGTCGCGTGGGGGTGTGTGGAGCCCAAGGCGGCCCCTCCGTACATTACCAGTTAGTGGCATCGGGAGAATTCGACTGCCTTGTCCTGAGTTTATTCAGATCTGTATCATCTGCAGATGTGTTTACCAGGGCTATGGTAGGGATCCATTTATGCCTTTGACTCTTACTGATGCTTGATAAATTTTAGAAGTATTTCTGCTCAGTATTCTGAGATTGTGGGAATCAGCCAAGCTTAAGAATTGTCTAATGTCATTTTGTTAAGGTGAATTCTAAAAAAATCAGTTAGCATCTTAAAAACCATCTCCATTATCATCAGTCTCCATTGATTTTTTTTTCCACTTTTTTTCACAGGTTTTGACTATTTTGAAGCTAGTGCCAAAGAAAACATCAACGTAAGGCAGGTGTTTGAGCGTCTCGTGGATATAATCTGTGAAAAGATGTCAGAGAGTATAGAATCAGACCCTTCCAGGGGCACTTCTGGAAGGAGCATGCGACTCACAGACAACCCACCCCCTTCGCAGCAGAACTGCTCGTGCTAGTGACCTTTCGCACTGAGAAATGTCCTTCTCCTTTCCTGACTAAATGTCATCTTTTCATTTGTGGTCATGCATTATCATGTAGTCCAAAGGCAGAAGTCTCTGTTGTAGGAAATTGGTATGTTTGTTTAATGTGCTGAAGTGTTAATATTATATATTTCCTCATCCAATAATTTAAAAAAAAATCTGACTAAATATTGTAAGTGCACCTAGTGTTAATGTGAGTTACACTGAAGAAAAAGAATTGTGTAGTGTTGCAAATGTTGTTATCACAGAGAATGTTGCATTTTTAATTATAAATTCCTCTACTGCAGAAAGAGGTTTTTTGTCAAGAACAGCAGGAAACATAAAAACCCATCAAAAGAGACCAGGTCTAAAGGAAATGGGGACAAAAATGTCTTATAAAGCAAGAATACACTTTTTTACATAAAAAAATAAAAATCTATCCCCAGATATTTTGAGTCATTGTTGCTGTCCTCTAGACATGAACCTCAGTTTTTCTGTACGATGGCGCAGAAAGCAGTTTATTTCTGTCTGACAGTTTGAGGTCCTCCAGAGAGCCAAGAGCGTGGAGGGCAGATTTTGTGTCAAGCCTCTAAATGTACGAAGAGCGCATGGAGGAATCAAAGCTGCCAGGCAGGGGAGGAGGAGGAGGAGGCCCTGCAGCCATGCCTGCTCTTGGCTGGTCCAACCTTCTCCACCGTCACCACAAACGGCTTGCAGAGTGCTGGGGGTGTTGCTGTGTTCGGCACCTTGATATGCCCAATCGTTTGTTTCTAGAAGCTCAAGAGCTGACTGTCCTGCAGCTTTTCCCCTGTATCCTGTAGTTTTACCTCTCCAGGTTTGGATCTGCTCCGATCAACTGCTTGATGGTGGATTTGTTGTGGGACGAAGGAAGGGAGGAATTGGCTGCTGCATGCTTAGCTGGAGGCAAAATCTGACATGTAAGACTTGAACAGCGCTGTCTCAGAAAGATAAAAATATCAGGAGCCAAAATGTGAGTGTTGGCAAATATTAGTGCCAATATTATTAGATTTTCTTTCTGCATTTTGTTGTTTATTTAATTTTGTGCTAGATGGGTGCGTGTGTGGGGGTAGTTTTTCTGGTTTCAGATTCAACCACAAAGTATAATTTAAAAAAAGGAAGAGTGATTAATAAAACATTAACTGCAAATGAAAAATGGCAAAGACATCCTGTAGAGTTATTCTGTGGACGTTTTGTTGCATCATTCTTTGAAGGGAGGAACAATTCTTAATACTTATCATCTAAAATTGTTACATTTCCAACATCTCTAAAATTACAAAACTTCTACATCTGCGCATAGAACTCCGTGTGCATTAGCCACATGCAGAGCTCGTATTTCTCCGAAATACATGGAGGAACTGCTTTTGTGAATCTATGACATTACATACACTGTATGCCTTTATGATCACACACTTGGTTGCGCACCCCAGCTCCAAACAGTCATTGCAAATTGTGTCTGTAAATGTAAATTAGGTGGATAGAGTTTGCCGTCTTAACGTGAACATTCTGAAAGGTTTTACGGCTTTACCTTAGGCCTATGAACTCCTCTGACCGGGGAGACTTTCCGATGTCAGAAACTGGAGTCGAGTATCTGCCCACTGCACTGTCATTTGCTGGATCATGACACTAGCGAATGCTTTTGTAATTTCATTGTTACGGCTCAAAGTGTAATAGTTCTAAGAAAAAAGCACAGTATTCTGGAGAAAAATGCAACTACATTGAAGTAGTTTGAGCTCATTGTGCTAAAGGCTTGATCCCTTCATTTGTTTGTATGTTGCTTTCAGAAATCTTTCCTGTGACGTATTTTGGGTGTGTGTGATCTAGTACTGAAAGTGCCATTTGTGCAGTGCTAGGAATGCGGTTATTGTATCTAAACCCCTGAAACAGCAAAATAAAGAGAAATGTAGTCACCAGGCGTGGCCAGAGAGCTTGTGTGAGCTGCATTACTAGCATTAGGCAATCGTGTGCACGTATAAAGGTATCTTTTCAATGCTTTTAAAATACATCAAACTACCTTGATCTTTTTTGACAGGGTGATGATCCTCGAGGCCAGCAATCGGGAATCACTATGCAGATTTAAAACAGAGCGAAGAGAAGGATTATTTGGCCAATAAATATGCAGTGCAGTGTTTTAATTATAGCAGAAGCAGGTTTTAGGACAACTTGTGTAACTAGCAAAAAGAAGAAAACAACTTCCACAGCAGGGAGCGACGATTTTGAGCTGTGCAGGTATAATGGAGTACCTCTGTGCAAATAATGGTTTTTCAGCTCAGCAACTCAATGGTAAAAGAGAATGGATTCAGCAGAAATGGAATTTCAATTCTGTTGTTTTTACTTAGTTGAGTTTTTTTCCTAGGAAAAAAGACCTTTCCCGTTTCTACCCAACATATAATTGTGTTTCATTGTTTTCCAGTCAAGTCAGATATATTTATTTTTTTTAAGAAGAATACAAGTACATTCCAGGCCCTTCAAGCCAGGATTCTTTTTACAGCACAAGCCAGCAAGTAGCTACACGGCAGTATAGTCTGAAGAACTGGAAAAGGCAGTTACGAATTCTACCCTGCCCTATATTGCATATGTGGAGAAACCTAGTGTTTGGTGCAGATATCCTGCAGAGTTTATTTCAAATAAGAAATCAAATCATCACGGGCAACTGACACATAAAATATATATTAATGGAGAGATGTATCTCATCATCTTACATTTGCATTAGAAGCTGTGAATGAATACAGAGAAAGTCTCTTGCCTTAAGTGGCATGCAGCTGATTTCAGTATCACCAGTAAGTCAGTAATAATTGTTACTTGTATTAATTTGGAAGACGTAACGGCAGAACGCAAGACAGTAATTTGTCAAGGCAAGGGAAATAACAAACTTGCTTGCACCAAAGACAGACCCAAAACGCATGATGGGGTCTTGTATAGAGCCTTCCGTTTGACTGGCTATGGCCTAGGATAGTAGTGTTCATAAAACAGTACAGTTACAAGATGGAAAAAGAAAGGGCTACTAGAATGTGTAAGGAAGGAGGTGACTGTTCTTCATAAGCTTCTCTCTATTGCTTGTGCAATACAGCACCCAGTGTGCAGTTCTCCAGTAAAAGCCATACAGCAGGCTCTGGGTTAGACATGGGTCTTGGCTTCCATCTTGTGGAGAAATAAAGCAGTATCAGGTAGACATCCAGTCTAAATAATTGTCCCATACCTCAGACAGCCCCCCTCATTTGTATTAACCTCTGATCCCTTAAACTTGGCTTTCGTCATCTCTTTTGCAGTCAACATAGACTTGTACACACACACAAAGTAACTAACAAACAGCACTAGTGTTACAGGAGTAACAGAAAACTGAACAGATGTGGAACAATGCAAAAGGGATGCGATAAATCCAATGGCAAGCTTCCCAACAGCTCTCAAAGATTACAAGAAAAAGGATCTTGGCAATGTATGCCATTTGGAAACGCCAGCTTTGAAGAGATTTAAGACAAGAGGAAAAGCAGCATTCCTGTTGTCGAGACTTGAAATTGCTACATCTGCACTCCAGTTTCGTAGGGGGAAAAGTATATCCACAAATTAGAAAATTCTAAGACCTACTGAACTGCAAAGACTAGGCCTTATGAAGAATAAATAGTGTCCTTTCTGTTAAATAGTCATGGGTACAA
>NW_008824287.1:1749272-1750072 GCF_000699105.1 Pygoscelis adeliae | reverse complement strand
CTCAGAAGACCAGCAGTACTGCTGGTTGAAATGAAATTGCAAACTTAGTCTCGCTCACTCAAGTGCTGAAAAATACCAGCCGAAAGCTAGTTTTACTATCAAATCAACAGTGCGGTCAGGCGTTTTGAACCCTAAGAATAGTCACGTCTTTAAATTGATTCAATTTGGTTAGCGTTTGGCTTTTCTAATGACCGCTGAGGGAGGCTGATGACTACGATCCCGTTTCTTCGTGCCAGGTTTCGGTCTCGAGTTCCCCGCGTTTGGCTCGCCCCGATCGCCGGATTTCACCGCCGGTCCCGGAGCTGCTGCCGGCGATGCCCGCTGGGGAAGGCGGACTCGCGGACAGACCCCCGGCCGCGGACTTCACCGGCTCGTTCTCAAGCTGCGCCACAAAGGCCAGCGGCAAGGACCGGCCGCAGCCCCGCCCTACGCTGAGGGGACTGCGCGTGACACCCCTCCTCGGGAGCTTGCGCGAGCTGATTGGTCCTGTCAGGAGTGAGCGACAGCTACTTGGACCAATAGTTGAAGGAAATGAGAAGGCTGGCCTTCACCAACCGGCGGTTGGACTATTCCAACGCAAGAGCAGGGGGGACAGCTAACACGGCAGGCGGGCATAAATGTCGGACCGCGACGGCATAGAGAGGAGTTCCGGGGATCTGGCTCTATTCTTTTGTCTTCCCCTCATCCCTCTGAGTTCTCTGTCCTCTCGGGCTGATTTCTGAAAGGGGCTGCCTTTCCCTCCGCCTTTCCCCCCACCTATGGTTTCTCCCACCACGCCCACGCCACCCGCATTCTACCCA
>NW_008824287.1:1738047-1748653 GCF_000699105.1 Pygoscelis adeliae | reverse complement strand
GGGGAGGGGAGGGGAGGCCCCAGCCTACCTACCTATCGTGCGGGGCCGGGTGCCAGCCTGCCCCGAGCACACCGAGCGCTCCAGCACGGCTGTAACCTCAGGTGCTTGAAGTTGGGCTCGTCTTGGTGACCGGGGGAATTAGGGGCCTCTCGGCGAAAAATGGAGACTGGGGGTTCACGGGTGTATTTATTCCGAAGGTGGGCTGTCCGGGTTGTATACAGTAATAGGCTTGGGGCTTGCACAGGAAGAAAAAAACAGTACTTGTTCAAAGACTCGGCTGTGATGCTATGTTTTCGAGGCACAGCGACATTGAATTGTTAGTTTGTAGCCCTTGTCCAGGCAGCTCTGCTCCGAAAGCATTAAGCTGAAGCGTGAAACGCAGTTGAAGTATTACAGAGCAGATACCAACTTAAAAAAAGACTTCCCATTTTAGATGAGTTTCCAAGTTTTAACATAAGTATGTGAGTTGAGGCAGAAATTACTTTTACGCTGCTATTTTGCTTGTGTCTTCATTTGTGTATTTCTGAGTGATACCCCTGAAAGTGCTGAAAAAGATCACCTTTCCAGAGCGCAGCCCACAGCCTCTGTGGCCGCCTCACAGTGAGAGATTCGGCTGAGAATGGCCAGCAGAGGTTGAGCTCTTTGGATGCTGTAAGGCAGTCGTTCTCGAAGGGACGCTATTACAACTTCTTTTTGTTAGGCAGAAGAGTATTCAGCCCTTGTTAGAGATGCTTTTTTTATCTTTACTCTTCATGATGTCTAATCTGTGCAGCCAGTGGAGAATCTGCCTAAGCCTGGAACTGAATTTTGGATTTGCAGTGACATTGGTTGACAGTGAAACTCCCTGCTGGCTGCGTGAAGAGGACTGTGCCCATTGGCTTAGGGAGAAACCTGCTCCCTTCCTTCTTGCCCTACTTCCTTGCTGCTTCCTCTGGATCTCTGCCTCCTCTCCTGCTGGCATTCTTACTCATGCTACTTTGCAGGAGGCTCGACTTCCTGCAGAGTTCACAGAGAACTTCAGTGTGGCTGAAAGTAAAGCATACCTGCGTCTGCTAACTACATACCAAACCTCCTAAGTAAATGTAATGGCAGGTGATTTGATGATGCATATACGCTTTCTGCTCTGTTTATGCATCGGTGATGATGTATACTGCAGACTAGTCACAGTGGGCTTAATGCGTCCATCTGGTGACATCAGTCTTAACTTAGTGGAAGATGTTGTATTTTATCTTCTCAAATACAGTGAACATAAAAACAAAAGAGTTCTGACAGAGATTGCAGAATGTATTTTTCAAAAGTGAGTTTGTTGGGGCAAAAATTATCGTCATAAAGTTGGTTTTGTTCATTAGAGCTATGAGTGGGTAGTTACAATTACCAAAATGTATGTTTTATTTAAATTCATCCATATATGGAATTTCATGGGCTTGTATTGCTTGTTTTGGGTAATTTGGCAATTAAAACATTTCTCTACGTGTTTACCTTGCATTGATATGTTTTTCAATATTTACTTAACTGCTAAACAATTATCATTGATATAAGAAAAACTTGGTGTGAGAACAATCCTGTTTAAACTTTTCCAGGATGTTTAAACAGTAACTTTAAGAATTTGAATTTTTTTTTATGTTTAAGCCTTATTTGTATCAATGCCTGTACAGTCCTTCAAAAAAGCAGTTGGACTATGCTTGCTTTTGTTGCTATATTAAGTGATTGCATTTTTTTGTCCTGTATTTTGCATACTAATTGGTACTTAGGTATTGATTACACTTTTCCTTTTCCATTGGACTGAAACATGGAAAAAGTAAAGAACACCTATGCCAGCTGGTGCCTCTGCTCAGTATAACCTAAACTGTTCTAGATTCTCCTGAAGTGAAATCTGATAGCCTTCAACAGCGGCTTAGTTCAATTGTTACCTTGCTACTGGGTGCTTTCTGTCCTGGTATGTAACACCCACAAGCCTGAAGATGAGTAATGTAAAATTAGTATCATCTGCTCCATTAGTTTAATGGAGGTATGTGGAAAGGATCAACAAGAGCTACTGGATACACCTGGCTAAACAGCTTTATGGCAAATTGTTCTTCGGGAAGAATAGCACTATTCTGTTCTCTGCTTTCCGTGACTATCTGTTGGTCGCTGGGAAGCCAGTATTCTTTATGGGCCGTGAAAAACTGAAGACGACAGATGTATGCAGAGGTGAAGAAGATGGTGGTTGTGCTGGAAGATGTGCTGTAGCAAAGTTGACTTGTTACGGTTTGGGGTGCTTGCTCTGAGCTCTCCAGGGGCTGAAGTGCCTGAATGTACAGCGTATCTGTTTTTAGGATCCCTGTTGTACATTCAGAAGTGCTGCAGCTGCATAATGAGGCATATGTATATGATGCAACCAGTTAGCAAACAGGCTTTCAGAATGTATGGATGATAACTTTGTACCCAGACATCAGCATGGATCTAGTACTATCTGTACCTCCTGCAGTTAGTCATAGCATCTCTGCAAGTTTTACGCTATGTGCTGTAGTTTAAAAGAACAAAAATGCACTTGTGCTTTTGATTGGAACAAACTTGACTGCTCACCGGTCCTGCAGCAAGCAAAACAGGTGTGTTAATGATTATGAAACCCTGGCCCAGAGTAAGTGCTATCAATTCCTTTTGGATGAGTGGTCATAACTAATAAACACCACAATTATTAAACATTTGTTCTTTAGCTTTTTTTCATGGACTGAATAGTCCAAGAAGCATGTTTTTCTTTTGTTTCGGAACTGCTTAACTCTTGTCACAATACCCCCTTTACCCCTTTCCTCCAAATACGTCCACGTGAATTTCAGTCGGGAGAGAAGTACTCTGAACGATTTGTTTCCAAGCTGGTGTGTGGTTTGCAGGTGGCCTGCAGCTCTAGTAAAAAGTGAAACTTACACTGGCTTCATATTTTGAATTGGAATATTGATAATAACACATGTGTTTATTGCTGGGAAACATGGAAATTGCATAATGATAGCCATGAATGAAACACGAGACATTTATTGTAAGAAACTTTGGGAACCTTGGAGTCGAAAAACACACAATGTGCCTTTCGTTTTTCTTTTGGGTATTTGCCATGTAGCTTGAACTGGAAATCTGCTTTGAAATTTCTGCTGCCTAATTATAACGGTGGCCACATTGCAAAGTTCTGATCTGATATAAACTTGCTGTGTAACTCAGATTTTTCTGTGAGGGTGGGATGTGACCATGGGTTCATTTTATAACAGCAGATTTTTTCTCTGCATCAGATACCACCTGTGTCTATATCACACTCGTTCGTAGGCTGGATCAAGTATTTCCCGGGTCCAGCATTCCTTCCTTTCTGCAGCTCAAGCTTCCGGAGGGGGTGCTCTGGCTAATTTGAGAAATTGTGACTGTCTGTGCCTGATCTGATGTGAAACTAATACTGCTAAGAGATCTTGTAGCACAGAGCATTGGTGTTTGCAGTCCTCAGCCTGAAAAGTTGTAGAATGGTGCTGGCCAGAGGGCTTGTAGATTTTTTTATGTATATATACATATGTGCACACATATATAAAAAATTCTATGTACATATACACACACACACACAGAGAACTCTGTGTATATTGCTTCTTGATAGCAACCCAACCAGCTCACTCTGACTTATTTTATTAAGGCTGCAGAGGAGATCTGTCCTTTCTAACATACGCCTGCTATGTCTGTGGACCCCATTTAATAAGAAAGCATTGATAAAATCAAATAAAATGGAGTCTCTGGGGCCTGTTTAGAGGCAAAGACTAAGATCTTAATTCTGTCACATAATACATGTTTCCAAGAGCCTGAGAAGTATAACAAGCTATTGAAGTTTGGGTTTGCCTATTCTGAGTACCTGAAGTTTCCTCTGAGTGGATGCGAGTAGCTTGAATATTTCACAGAGAGAGAAATAAAAGCCCAGATCAGTGTCTCTGACCTTATGGGGAGAAGGGCTTCTGCTACTGCCTTGAATTGCTTCTTTCTTATTCTCCTAGGTATTGAACAGCGGAAGAGTGTTTTTACTTTCCCACTATAAAACTACTTGCCTTCTTAGCTACCATTAGATTTTCATTAAGAAATCTCAGCTGAAGAGCACAGAACTATTGTAGGAAATAAAGAAATGTTTGCGATTCGGAAAATTCAGATTTGGGAAATGAGTGTATTCATTGCAAATAATTATTCTTTCAGGTATATCAAACTGCAAAATGGCTTATGTGCACTTTTGATTTCGGATTTGAATTACTTGGATGCTGCCCCAGCTGCTTTGTCTTCGGAGGAGGAGGAGGAGGAAGACGATGACGATGATGATGATGAATCTGAAGAGGAAAGTGATGAAGATGACGACTCTGGAGCTGAGATTGAAGATGGTAGAGAAGGTTTTGACGATGAGGACTGTGATGAGGAGGATGAGGGTGAGGACAATGGTGGAGATAATGACGACTTCAATGATCCTGATGACAGTGAATTAGAAGAGCTAGCTGAAAAGGAAGAGACAAGAAAGAGAGGCTGTACAGAAAAGCAGGTATGTACTTAAAGCTGTAGGGTGGAAAAATACATAGTGAGCTTTCTTGTGGTCTGAAACCTTGTGGTGAGGCATTCAGACTGAACCTTCTTTTTATTGTGCCTGTCCTGATTGATTTATCTTCTGTCATTTTCCTGAGGTGTTTCTTGAAGCAGCTTTTACTGAGAGTGTTGTATTTTCTCTAGTCTGCAGCAGCCCTCTGTGTTGCTGTTGGCAGCTTTTCTGATCCCGAAGATCTGCCTGGATTAGCACACTTCCTGGAACATAGTATGTATCTGCTCCTATTTCATCTTCTCCAACTTCAGTGCAAAATGACTGCTACCTAGCTCTGAATTTGTGTAGTATTTTAGTTATAATTTCTTATTTTAGCTACCCCAGAATTTATTTTCATTAGTTAAATAAATTTGTGTTTTTATAAAAATACTGATTTAGTAAGGAACTCTTAATACGGGAGAAGGTGTCTCACTCTTTGGCAAGCTATGCATTAAGATATGCTTTTCTGTTATCCATTAAATGTGGGGGGAAGCATGTTACTTATGTTTTTATAAACTAGGCTGGAGCTACAGACCTTTATCTCTCTAGTAAAGGATGATGAATTAGTAATACAGGCACAGAAAGCACATGAAGTTTCTGACCAGATGTATGTTAAAATGCTACTCTTGACCGATTGAGGCCAATCATGCCTAGAAAGGCACTGTTATTTCCAGTCTATTTGGCCTTCTGCTAAAGGCAGATTACACTAATTATTGGGCAGATTACACGGTCTGTTGCTACTTAGTAGTTAGCCTCTGCATGTGAGCTGTGGGTCAGTTGTAGGTAACACTGTGCTGAAGAGGAGTTTCTGTAGGTTCAGTTAATATCATCAAATTCATGTCATCTTGGTAATTTTGCTGATTTTTGTTCCAGTGGTTTTTATGGGCAGTTTGAAGTACCCAGATGAGAATGGGTTTGATGCGTTTCTGAAGAAACATGGGGGCAGTGACAATGCTTCGACTGACTGTGAGCGGACAGTCTTCCAGTTTGATGTGCAGAGGAAGTACTTCAAAGAAGCGCTTGATAGGTAACTTCATATAAATGGTGATTAGGTGTTAACAAATGTTTGTATGTGCCTCAGGAGCTTGGGTGTAGCTGTTCAGTTCTTCATTTTGGGGTGATTAAGGTTGTTGCTGAACTTCCATAGGTACTTGTACTACCACAGAGAATATTGAACATAAGGAAAATATTTCCCTTGGGATATCTTACTGTTTTTTGAGATAGTGCCTGTGTAGCTGCTGTGTGATTACTTAGGATCCATGTGTAAGTCTTAATGCACATAGCTTTTTGATGGTTTTACCACCCTTAAACTAGTAGCATTGATGACAGGAGAAATTTTATGCAGTGTGACAACTGTTCAGAGGGGAAGTGCTCCCAGAGTCCCAGTGACTCATCCCTTGAAATATCTGTCCTGACAGAGTTAGTGGGGTTAACTTAAATTTTTTTTTGGTTCTGAGTCTAATCCATCGAAGTGAGTGGAAGGGCAGCCTTGAAAGTTATGGTATGATGTGTGCCTCAGAAGGATACATTTAACCCAATCCAGGTTATTTGGTCAAGTATGTATCTTTTGTCAGAAAGTATTTAGTTGGTTCTTTTGTGCCACGGGATATGTTAGGACAACAGAGCTCCACCTGTTGCTTGGTTTCCCTCAGTGAGAGGAAATTACTTGTTCATAGGGGCATGGCAGCTGAGTATTCTTGATGCTGTAGAATATTTCAGGAGAGTAGACTCCACTGTGATCTTATTTTGATCAAAATACATTCCTGTGATGACGCCAAGAACAAGTGTTTGCACATTTTACCGAATATTAGCTAAATTTTACTTTACTGGGCCAAATTCAGCTTTCATTTGCAGATTAGTCCAGCTTTTAGATGTTTGAAAGTGCAAAAGATTCAAAAAATATCATTGCAATCTGTCACAACAGCTTACTTAGTGGAGGGGAAACACAGAAATTAGGAGTTCTGTAGAACAGCTTCTCATACAAACAAGATAAATGGATGCCGATGATGATTTCTGCTCATTCAAGCACTTGTGGATCTAAAGAAATTGAAAGACATCACCATTCAATGATCTTTAGCTTAATGTGTCCTGTAGCCATAGAACTCTGTCAACAATGTATTGCTGTTAACCTTTTGCTTCGACAAGTTCAGTGCATCATTAAAAAAACTCAACAAATAAAATAGAAATATTAGATTCTCTGGCAGCCTTTTGCAGAGTCTCCGTTCACTACAGACCTGTCCCTTTCCATTACTCTGCTCTCTATGGGTACAGGAGAAGAGATGTATCTGGATGACAACACTGACTTTTATAGCAGATAAAAAAATTGTAATGGATCTAAAAACTTATGTTTCAGGACATAAATCAATTTGTTGCCTGGAGTTAGGAAGAAACTTTCCCTATGGTCTTGTTATTCGTAATGAACAACGGAAGATTTCCTCTGAAGCATCTGATCCTGGTCCCTGTTAGAGCCAGGAACCAAACTAGATGGATCACTTGTCTGATCTGGTATGATCATTCTTAGGATGTAAAGGCAGATAATCCTGCACCCATTAGTGTCATAACCTACTGTGTCAAACCAATTCTTTCCCACTCTATGGAGCAGGGAAAACCTGCCCTTTGGTTTTTGATGGTATCACAAAACTGGCTTTTATCTTTCCTTAAGACAGTATAGTCAAGAATTACATAATTTGTAGTAAGACAAGCAACTTCATAAACTAAAATAGTAGATGTTGGGTTTAATTGCTGTTTTTTTGCCCTAGCTTAATAGACACTGAAGAAAAGTATATGAATTTTTCTGTTTCGTAGGTGGGCACAATTCTTTATTCACCCGCTAATGATCAGGGATGCCATAGACCGCGAAGTTGAGGCTGTAGACAGTGGTAAGAGTATCTTTTCCTGTGTGTTTAGCCCGTGTTCTTAAAGAAACAAAATCTATTTTGTAACACTGTTTATTGGTTTCCGTTTTGGACCACCCTTCTGAGCACTTCAGTCAAGTTCACCTAACTTGACAGAGATATCAAACCCTTCAATTTAAGTTTCATGGATATCAATGGCTGTTAGAGGAGAAAGACTGAATGTAGTGCGATCACTGCGAGAGTTTGCCATCTCATTTCTTGAATTAGAAATTTAATAATTTTAGGTGCTTTGGCAGTAACTGGTAGGGCAATTACATGAGCATGTGGATGCTCTTCAGTGAACAACATGCCTATAGCTCCAGCATAGCCCCAGTGCTCTCTCCAGTCCTATATGGAGTTAATAGAGTAAGTTGAGGTGATTGTACTTGTCTCCTTATTCTAACGCCTTAATAATTACAAAGTCACTTCACAGAAGGAAATTGAACCTGGCGTAGAAGTGAGTGGAGAGTTCACTTGATTTTCTAATATGTAATGAATACCTCCAGACTGCCTATAAAACTTCACTGTTTCAGAAAAAAACCTGTTATTGGCAGATATACCAACTGGTTCAAATATTTATTCCAAGTCGTTTTCATCTGTCTTCTGGCAAGGAAAAATGGGCAATTTGATCTTTGAATTTAGATAAGTGTCAATATAAACAAGGACCTGTCTTTGAGTTAAGGTGTGGTTCTTAAACAGCTTAAGCCAATTTATGCCTTCATTTGCACTGCCTTCATCATGCAGATCCACTCCTTCCCTTGTATTAACACTGTAGTAATGCGCCGCCCAGTAAATTATGTCAGCTTGATGAACTGGCTGCAGAATAACCCAGCCAAAAGAATTAGTTTACAGCTCTGCTGTGCATGTTTCTTATTACCAGCAAAAACAGGAACAGGAAAATGCAGTTCAAGAGGGTGAATTCTTGATTTTGGCAGAATCCCATATTTAGATTAGTGTAAACTGATTGTAAAACTGCATTTTTGGAAACTATCTTGCTGAGCTTTCAATTTCTTATTTCGTGATTAGGCTAGAAGTTGTTCTGTGTGATATATGGGAAAAGCAGGTTTGTAACTGTTCTCTGGCCCTTTCTGCAGGGCCTGACTCTGTAGAATATTGATGGCCTTGTGTTCCCATTAAACTTTACAGGTTGAGAGCATTCAGACGGGACAGGCTGGGACTTCACATGCTTCCCCTCCTTATCCCTTTCTTTATTTCTCAGCAATGAGCTACGTTTTTCCTCTTCTCTTGACTTATATTCATTACTGCTAGCAAGTCCTATTTCTTATCCTATTTCACTACTTCATCATACATTAAAACAAAACTCTTCCAGGCTGCATCTGTGTGGCATGTCTCCTTTTCAGTTTGGTTGGGGTTTTTGCTTTGTTTTGTTTTGTTTTGTGGGAACATGACCTCAAATTTTGGTGTATGCCACTGCAAATTCTTTAAATTAACAGAGTATCAGCTAGCGAGACCCTCTGATGCAAACAGAAAGGAGATGCTCTTTGGGAGTCTTGCCAGGCCCGGACATCCTATGAAGAAATTTTTTTGGGGTAAGTTCTTCATTTATGTTATAAAGTGGTGATAATACTTAAACTTTTAACCACTTAAAAGATGCACTGACATGAGCTATCTTATCACAGCAAACACCAGCCTTGCTCAGAAGTATTAGAGCAATTATTAATTTTACAGAAAAATGTTTGGGAATAAAAGCAACTGTCTGCTTCTTAAAATACTTTTCATTCTGGTACTGCTTTTTGCTGATGTTAAAGCTAGGTTACCCTAAGTGTATAATCATGTAACTTTAACGTAAATGTTAATGTAGAGGTGGTGCTCTCTGAGTCATCTCTGTCTTGCTTAAGCTTCCTTTTTGCCATTAAAATTTCCTGGAAAAATAAAGTATTTCTGGATTTGTGTCTAAGGAGGCTTTTCAAAGTAAATAATTCACTGTTGAACTTGCAGAAGTAGACCTTCACAGCCATGTGAGCGGAGCAGAAGGGAAATTTGTCCTTCCTCTCCTGGACAATACAGAGTCCTAGCTCCCTCACCCTTGTGATGCTGGTGAGCATGTAAATGGCAGTGTGATGGGTAATAGAGTTAGCCAGTTTTGAAACGTAGATAATTTTTATAAACTTCTGTAGTGACATATACTGAACATCACATTTTGCCCTCTTTTTCCCTCCCCTGTTCTGCAAGTTCCATTGCTGAGGGGCTAGCTGGCAACACACAATGAGCTGTGCAGTACACAGCATGGGTGATCTGATAATGCAGGAGGACTCTGTCCTCCCTTGTCCTAGAAATATCAACTGTTCTTATAATGGGAACTAGAAATTGGAAGATATTAAATTTCAGTTAACATGCCTTTAACTCCAAATTTCTATTAGGTATTTTTAATGTGCTTACCATGACTAGACTCAGTGCCAGAGGAGGAAAAGAAATTCTCGGTATATCTGGTCTTGACGTAACCAGTGTCTAGATAACTAACCACCTTTTAATGTTTACAGGTAATGCGGATACACTCAAACATGAGCCTAAAATGAATAATATTGATACTTACACCAGACTGAGGGACTTCTGGCAGCGCCATTACTCTGCTCACTATATGACTTTAGTTGTCCAATCTAAAGGTAATGTCAGTTGTTCCTTAAAAACAGGCTCATTGCTGCTGTTGGTGTAGTGCTTTTGGCACCAGTTCAGCTGTAGCCCAAGCCATTTTAGTGGATTGTCCAGTCCAGCAGGAGGTATTTATATGTAGATTTTAGCCTGGCTTCCAAATGAAGCTTGAGCGATTGTGCCGTGTTATTGTCATCCTGCCACTTCTTGAGAAACTTTTAACTGAGACTGTTGAGTAGGTTCTGGGTTAACACAGAATGTAAAATCTCAAGGATATATTTAAAAAAGAACCTTGTAGGTATGTGGAGTCAGACCACTTAAATGACTTAATGCTGCTGGTTTCTCTGCCACCAACAGTGAACCTCCACAGAAAATGATGGGGAGACTGAGACAGGGTCTCCCAGTTGTCTTGTTCTGTTTGGGACTCTTTCAAAAGAGGTCTTAAAATAAAACACGTGTATCTAGGGAGAATAGAGATTCTAAGTTTTTTCCTGGTAGACTGAAAAATTCTGTGCAAATGGAATTGAGTTTCATTTCAGCAAAAAAC
>NW_008824287.1:1731968-1738033 GCF_000699105.1 Pygoscelis adeliae | reverse complement strand
TAAGCATGTAGTAGAGGCCTGTGCTGAAAATAAATAGTTGTGTGCATTCAAGTTAGGTTTGTGCTTAGGAGTTTTGTTGAATGTTAAAATGGATTGCAATTCCCATCTGTAAAATGGAGATGGTGATAACAGAAGTGGTAACTATTTTCTTCTCCTAGGCTTTTCCTTTCTGTCTAGACTGTAAAATTCATTGAACGCCTCTTGAATAATCGTTTACGTAACGATGGATTGTAACGTTGTTTCTTTCGGTGATGGGGAAGAAAAGCATGGGGACTAATAGCCAGCCAGGTCAACTTTGTATTTCTAGCTCTGTTAAAACAAAAGAAACTGTGAGTCCCAGCCCACCGCATTTTTGTTGTTGTTGTTTAGCATATACCACGTCACTCTTGGCATACAGAATGCTCGCTTAAACAAGCAATCTCTGATTGGTCACTTTAAAAAAACTAAACTTCTGGTTCTTGACACATGTCCTTTAGCAAAGAGGATGGGGAGAAGGAATTCTTAGCACTGTAGGACTGCGTTTAGGTGTGAAAACTACTGTGTATGTTCTGGACATAGAGGGATGGAATGAGTCTAGCAAGTACTGGTGGTTTTGCAGATCCCTAAGTTGGTAATTCCTATTCACAGTCACACCAGATATACTGAACTTTAAATCCCAGTTGTATCAGCCTGAGATTTCAGCAATATATACAAAACCAGAGCTATGACCAAAGATATAGTTCAGTGAATATTAAGAATTGACTCAAACCAGCAGCTTTGAAGCTCATAATTTAGAACTTTGCAATTTTAAAATACGCTGACTTGCAGCCTCTTTAAAATAACTGAACTGGAGAGATAAGATAAAGAATTTGTCTTACATCTTCAGGAAATTACATTTCTGGCTTTCTTTTTTTCTCTCCTTATTAGAAACACTGGATACGTTGGAAAAGTGGGTGACAGAAATCTTCTCTGAGATCCCAAATAAGTAAGATTCTTTTGATCCATAAAGGCATTCCAAATTATAAAATTATCTGTTCTTAAAATGACTGTTTTTAAAAAACATCCCTTACTGGAGAAGCTAAGGAAATTAACATTTGTTAATTAACATCCTTATCCAGAAAAAAATGGGCAACTTTGGAAATTAAAGACTGGCATTAATTGTTTCAGGAAGACTTTGTTTATGCTTAACAATTATTTAGCCTGCAAGCTGCGTGGTGCTAACTTGCAGCAGCGTTTGCTTAATATGTACTGATACCTTGATTTTAAGATAAATCATTCAAACCTCGATTATCATTTTACATTTCTTATCTTTGCTTTATGTCAAAAATAATTAGCAGCAAAATAAATTAAGACCATATCTTGAATTTAAGTGTCATCCTTAGGGTGGCAACTGGTTAGAACTTAATCTTTTTTTTAATAATTCATTGCAGTGTGCTGTCTAAAAAGGGGGCTCTGGAAGAGCTTTACTAAATTGAAAAGCATTTTATTTCCCCTTTCATTTTCCGCTTTTGCAAGATGTTTATTTCTGTGGTGCATGGAAATGCGCTTGTCAAAGTCCAGTGCCATACAGGGACATGTTTGTTGATTCTGTGAATCCAGGGCCAGCTCAGGAAGTTGTTTACTGTGCGTGGCTTTCCTTTCCCGTTACGAAAGCATGCTTTTTACTGTTACCGCCTTGGACAGAAGGAGAGGGAGGAGTTGATGCGGTATCTAAATCTTGGGTAATTACTCTGTTGTGTGGGCAGAGTACAAGTGAATCCCAGGTTGCCTTCCACTTTGGGCTGGGTGGATCCTGGGTTGCACCCTTCGTTAAAGGTCATTTTCTGGTTGTCTGGTGCACCGCGTCTGTCACGTCAGAGCTATGGATGCTAACGTCTTGTGATTATCTCAGTGTAGCCTTGAATCCTTGCCAGTAACATCACACTTTAATTTTGCTTTTAAGTGGTTTACCCAAACCCAGCTTTGGCCATCTGACTCAGCCTTTCGACACACCAGAATTTCACAAGCTTTACAGAGGTAAGTAAAATACATTTGTTTAAATGTTTTGAATAACTGGCTTCATATTTTCTCTGTGTGATCCGCATACTTCATTGAATAATTCTGTGTGGTTCTGAATAACTTTTAACCATTCTTTCTGCATTATGTAAAATTTCTTATCTATATCTAATCATGTATATTTATATTTAATAAATTTATTTGTGTTCAGTCGTTCCAATTAGGAAAGTTCATTCATTGAGTATCACTTGGGCGCTTCCCCCACAAGAACAGTATTACAGGTATGGTGGTGCTGCATTTTTCTTCTACCATGTCTACATTGTGAATAATTTATTGACTTTCACAACAAACCAAAGAATCTCATTTATTTGTGTTACAGATTACTTTGGTTCAGCTAGGGGAACATTTTTTAAATGAATTAAACTGATGCAAATATGGTTCCTTTTATAAATTGAGTGGAATTGGTACACAGCTGATTTAATGTCATTCCTCACCGACTTAGAGCAGTCATTATGTTCTGAACTCCCACATTTTTAGCTTATTATCCTAACGCTGCCTGAAAATGCAAAACTTGCCATGAAGAAACAGACAGTGTATATTTTAGTCATTTGTTTAGTGATTTGAGTTCTTTCTGTGAAACGTCTTACCTCCTGGCATTTAATCTCCTTCAAATTTTCTTTTAAGGGTAAAGCCTCTTCATTATATTTCCTGGTTGGTGGGACATGAAGGCAAAGGCAGTGTTCTTTCTTTCCTTAGGAAAAAGTATGTATTTTTTAAGCATAGTTATTTAAATGCTTTGCTATCATTAAAATAAAGGCAAACTCTATTTTGTGTATATATATTTTCTGTACAGAAAGCAGGCCAAGTCTGCCTTTTTGTATCACTGTTCTGTAGTGATATTCTTTAAATTGATGATAGACCCAAGTAAGAAATAAGTGGCTTTTGGTCTGTGATCCATGGATCAGCAGTATCTGTGACTGATCTTTAAGAGATCTTGAAAAGGTAACTTAGCTTTTTCACTGTTTTTCTTAAATTCTGTATCTTGAGGTTCACATCTTCATCTTGGAAAAGATTTGTGTAAACTGTAAAGGGATTGAAAGCCATTGAAGTAAAGCTATGATATGCTAATTGTAACTAAGCTCAAATAAAGCTGAAACGAGTAATTAGTAAGTATCTTTAACTCTTCCGTAGATTTTGGGCTCTTGCATTATATGGAGGAAATGGTGAGACAGGATTTGAACAGAACTCCACTTACTCCATCTTCAGCATTTCTGTGACCTTGACTGATGAGGGTTATAAGCACTTCTATGAGGTATGGTTTACTGCAACCTGATTTTCTTACTCTTTTCCTAATGTCTGGAAAAATTAATCTGTTCCTTTCTGTCTGCAGGTGGCCCATGTTGTATTTCAGTATGTGAAGATGCTGCAGAAAAGAGGGCCAGATAAAAGGCAAGTGTTTGCCACTACATCAGATATTTGCGAGATTGTCCTTCTCCATTAGCCTTTTATTTGTAGTGTTCGCACTTTTTGTGGAGTTACTAGAGCATAAACGGTGAGTCAGTAGTAAAGCTTGTCTGTGTGGGAAACGTATCAGTTTAAAACAGTTTAAAAATGAATTTGCTAAATGTTTATGCTTGTTTCTTGGTGCTTTTAGTTTGATTTATTGTGATCCAATTTCTAATTTTAATAAGCTGAACTAATGTAGATGTTAGGTGCAGTTTTGTGTTTATTTAAATAGATTTGTTGAGCCAAATCTGTGGAAGTCAGGACTATGGTGTTCTGGTGTTAGCCTTTATGTTAATTTGGTATCAGATTTTGACTGTTTGTAGTTCAGTCCCTGCCTCTTCGGAAAATAGCAGAACTTTCTGCCAATTGAGAAATGCCCATTTGGATGGAAGGGAAGTGCATGTAATACTGGCTTCTATGTCTTGTACCTGAATGAATCACTGAACTCACCCTTGTTGCCTTTCCTAGAAGACTAGAATTCCTAGAATCTTTTTTTCAGATTCTCAATATATGTTGTGGAATAATGGAGGAAATCCACTTTTATTGTCTTCTCCCTCTTTTACAGAATATGGGAAGAAATACAGAAGATTGAAGCGAATGAATTTCAGTACCAGGAACAGGTATTCATCTACTGTTTTGTGTTGATATAGGTAAACCATGAAAAGGATTTCTTTTTAATTTTGAAACACATTTTCAAAGTTCTGTTCAACCAGAAGTAGATTATGCAGTTAATGAGGCTGTATTTTGCTGAAAGGATTTGTATTCTAGGCAAAGAAATATTGTGACTTTTTCCTTAACAGAATTAAATGTTACCTTTTTCATTCTCTACCTGCTAGGTAGGGTCTTTTTCAGTTTTAATCATTAGGCCCTTGTGTGTGAAGTTCTGTGCCCATTAATAGTGCCGTGCAAATTGTTTGGGGCTTTTCAGTATTTTTGCCTAATTTCACTTTTTTTAAGCTGTTTTGGCACTGCTGATTTCTGGGAATAGAAAAGCAGTGTTGTGTGAAAGGTGTGGTATGCTGGTGACCTGGCCTCAAAAAAGCTAGGATGCTAGTGACCCCTTGTCTGCTGTTACAACATTACACAGTTAAATGTGGTTTTGTGTCAAGTCTTCCTTGGCTTACTGAAATAGCAATTCACAAAAATCTTACTTGTTTTTATTAAAGATAAAGAAGGGAACACAATTTAGATAATTTGAAAAGCCTCACTTCATTGACTTTCTTACTCTCACTACATTTAGCCATGTTCTGTTTCTTATTAGGTAACTTGATTCTTTTGAATGGCACTAAAATTTCCTTTTGGGACAACAGATCCATACGCTACGTATTTGGCTTGAAAGCATTACTGAAGCTGGTTGGTTTCTTTAAGGTACACGGATGCAGGAAGGAGGGGGAAAAAAAAAGAATAGGAAATATTGAAGTTGGAGTTCTTTTCTCTCCAGATGCTCCAAGTATTTTCAGACACTCTTAAGACCCGCCAGTCTGCTGTGAGCATCAGGATGTTAGAAATGTCACTTTTAGCAATCCTTGCATCTGTAGCTCTGCCTTCAAAATAGCGTATGGAGGACATTGAGTGTCTTGAGTGGCCTTTGAATAGCAGAAGTGTTATTTGCAAGTGATACAGACAGCAAGGACTGCTGCCAACAACCCCAAGTGACAGATTACAGAGCGGTGGATTTCTTTGGTAGGAACAAGTGTACACATTTTTTTAAATGCCATGTGGGGTTTTTTTGGTGGAATACAACTTTTATGAATTTGTTAGCAAAGTTCAACTATTACAAGATTACAACAGACTGTCTTCTCCTAACAAAAGCTTTCCCCAGAACAGTAGAGAAGAACTAAAAATCTGTGATGGATGGCTATTTAGTATATTGGACATAACAGGAATGAATGTCTGTTGCCCTACATAGAGTTTTTTGATTCTGTCTTTAATCATTGCCAGCAGAGGTTGTCCCGTTTAAAGTTTGACTTTTTCATCAACGTGAAACTATTTAGTCCTGAAAGTTTCTTATTAGTCGTCTTGGTTCTTTTTAGTACTCCCAGCTAGAATGCTATGTTCCCCAAAACCGTTAGCGCTCTTAATAGACTATGTACTTCCCAGTATCCAGCCAGGTGGGGATAGAAAACACCCGAGTTTACACTAAGGAAATACCTACTGTTAAGAGCCCTGCCTTTTTGGCCAGTTGCTTTTGAGTGATCATTAGCAGGTTATTGACACTGCAGGGATTTAACTCAGAAAGCAAGGAACAGAGATATGTGTGTGCTTTTGTGACAGGGTTGTGCATCTTAGGGACAGATGAATGACGTAGTCATGGGACCCCACTCTTCTGGTTCACGGAAAGAGCTGGTATGTGGCCATCCTAAAGAATAATGGTCACAGAGGCATGGCTTTGGGATAAGCAGTTATGTGCCCCAGGAGAGGTTTATGTTTCCTCAGGTGTACAGTGGCTTATGGAATTCTTGGTCATGTTTTCCACTACATTTATAAGACGCAGA
This sequence comes from Pygoscelis adeliae, assembly GCF_000699105.1. Taxonomy (NCBI): domain Eukaryota; kingdom Metazoa; phylum Chordata; class Aves; order Sphenisciformes; family Spheniscidae; genus Pygoscelis; species Pygoscelis adeliae. The sequence continues at coordinate 1,732,058 of NW_008824287.1, read as the reverse complement.
TGTGTCAGACTCACCTCTTTTCAGGCGAACTGTGGTCTGTACCTGGACCCAGAATCTTTAGAGTATGATGCTGACTAGTTCAAAAAAACC
>NW_008824287.1:1710876-1731943 GCF_000699105.1 Pygoscelis adeliae | reverse complement strand
CAGCAGGAAGCTCTCCACTGGGCAGTCTTACACCGTTAAAAGGCAATCTGTGCTTTCATGTTTGAATAGGAGAATCTCTTCCTCCTCATGCTGTACATCATGGCAGAGAACTTAGGAAAGGAGCAGAATCAGAGATACTCATGCAAGCAGCAGCAGTTCCTTAGCTTGCTCTTTCCAGGTTCCAGATCACTTTAAATCTTGAATTGCAGGACTCTGCTTGTGTTCCCTGGAGGCAAGGAGTGCATTCTACTGGGTCTTTAACCTAGTAGGTTTAATGACTGTAAACTGCGTGCTTAAGGTGTCTTCTACAAAGATGATGTGTCTGATATTTCAGGATTCTCAGAGGAGTCCTGAGCATTACATATGGTTATGAAATATATTTAGTTTAATAACTGAAACTAAATGCCGTAACAAGCACAGCATACAACTCGTGCTCAACATACCTGACCAGTCAAGCTCTTCTCAGAACAGAAAATTGATATTTTAGTTTTCTGATTATGTGAAAAATAGCTTTATTTATTTGCTTACAGACAGATCCAGTTGACTACGTGGAAAGCCTTTGTGAGAACATGCAGTTGTTTCAGAAGGAGGATTTTCTGACAGGAGACCAACTCTTGTTTGAATACAAGCCTGAGGTAAATATTCTTTGAACTCTGATTACATGTTTTGATGTAATCAAAACTGTATAATGTATAATATAGGCATGTATATAGGCATTTCTAATTAGGCATGATACAGGCACAGGTTTTATACTAATTGAAACACTTTTTATATTTAGAAAGCGAATCTCCCTTTTTGTAAGCTTGTTATGTCTTGTTCTTCCTGTGTTCAGACTGAGAAGTCTTTGCTGGGTCAGGCAGAGCCAGAGTTGCATTTGAACTGAAGTATTGTCTTGAACTTGTAGATCATTGCTGATGCCCTTAACCAGCTCAGTCCTCAGAGAGCCAACCTCGTTTTGCTGTCTGCTGCCAATGAAGGCCAGTGTCATCTAAAAGAGAGGTGGTTTGGAACGCAATACAGCGTGGAAGGTAAAACAACGGCAGAAACTTAGAGAATGTCTGATTCGTGCAGTAGAGGTATTAAAAGTGTGACAGCACAAAATACGACCACAGGGAAGTAGGGAAATGAATCCCCAGTACTAAACTGACCTCATCATTAGTCAAATGCTCTGTCCTACTCAGTAATTGTTCTTCTTTGTTTGGTATCAGTTGATTCCCACTCCTTAGTTTACAATTGTTTTAGGAGGCAGGAATCCCAGTGAGCCCTCCGCTTGGCTGCCATTCAAGTCCTGAGCAGGGAAAAGAACACAAGCAAGGACAGGGCATGTTGGTAGCTGGACTACTAATGCAGGCAGGTGTGATTTACTTTTTAATAGAACTGCTTCAGTCCTATTCCGGGGGAGTTCATAGGAAGGGATTTAGAAAGATTCATGATGAACCAGGTGACATTAAGAAACTCCTATTGTACTGCAAATCTTCATGGTGAAATCTTCATGGAGGTAGCTAAGAGATGAGATGGCTGGTCTAGAAAATAGGATAGCATTACCTTCCTGTTGAACTAAATGCATTTCATGTTGTTTAATAGATATTGACAAGTACTGGAGTGATTTATGGGCCAGTGACTTTGAGTTAAATCAGGATTTACACCTTCCAGAAGAAAACAAATACATAGGTAAGGCACCTGAGCATGAGTGAAATCTTCTCCCGATAATTTCTTTGAGAATTTTCTGTGGTTTAGAAACAATCTTTAATTTCCACCTGAACATCAACCTGGTTTTGCAAGTTAAAAAATATGGGAGCTCTGTTCACCTGAATTTTATTTAATATTCTTTTATTTATAAGAACTGAGTTTTTCTAAGGTGTAGACTTACAGATCATATAGCCATAACAAAGCAGGCCTCACACAATCAGTGAGAGTTAACATAGAGCTGCGGACACCTGAGAAGAGCAATTTTATTTGCTTAATCCTGCTCTTTTTGAAAGCATCTAAGTACCATCTGGCTTTGTTGCCAAAACCAAATGAAAACAAACCCCTAACTTGTATCCTGGATGGAATGCAGCATCACCGTTTCTGCACTGTTTCTGAGCCACTATTCTGATGTGGAACTGAAAAATGTTCTTTGGGTCCAGGGAAGCATTATCGTGTGTAATTTAGCAAAGTGGGAGGGGAAAAATGTATTTTGTTGATAATTTTGAAAACTTCCATGCATGTAGCTTGGCTGTGTCTGTGAAACCTACTAAATTCTGGGTTTGGTTTGTTTTTTCTTTTTGTTAGCCACTGACTTTGCTTTGAAAGTTGCTGACTGCCCTGAGACAGAATATCCAGTCAAAACACTAAGCACTCAACAAGGGTGTCTCTGGTACAGGAAGGATGATAAATTCAAAATCCCAAAAGGTAAACGCCATCGGGCTTTCCGAAGAATAGGAGGTCCCTGATTTTACCAGCTGGATTCGATTTGAAGGCAAATAACCCGTGATAGTGTTCACCGTTTAAACTCAGTGTTTACTGTCAGGTCTTCCGTGGTCCTTTTGATATGTTTATTAGCTACAATAACAGAGAAGTAGGTAAACTACCTTGCAACAAAGAAACCCTGCTGATATCTCATGTTAAAAAGTGGAATCACTGAAATATACTGACTTCTGAATGTGTTTGGCTGTGGACAGAATTTGGCAGACAGAATATGATACTGAGACAAGGACTTGAAAATGAAGGAACACATGAATTAGAAGAGACTATAGTCTGTTCTACAGAAAGAGAAAAATATAGCCTGGATCTGAGACAAATGTGGAAAATACATTGCTGCTTTCAAGCAGAATGTCACAATTTTTAGTGTCTGTTAAACATGTTTTGTGGAGTTTTCTTTTTTTATTTATATTGGTCACACCATGTGAGTTAGTATTCTGCAAAGCACAGCTTTGTGTTTTCTAATATTTGGTGTTTTTAAGGGAAGATTTTGGAGTGAAAAAGAGAAGATGTTTGATGATGCCTTAATATAGGCAAAAATATATTCTTATAGCTGAATGACTATTTTCATTAGACTCAAATTGTGACCAAAGAACAACCTGATGGAAATATATTTGGCTTTAGAAGGATGTCACTTTTTATACAGTTGCTCATTTAAGTTTCTTTTTCCCCACCAGGTTATGTTCGGTTCCATCTGATCTCTCCGTTGATACAGCAGTCTGCAGAGAAGTAAGGATTACATTATTTATGCTTATCTTGCAGAGTAACTAAATTGCTGTACCTAGTGAAAAACCACAAAGAGAGATTAATTTTAAACTGGAATAGAATAAGGCTTCCTTTTCTCATTTCTCACACTTTCCTCATGGTTTTATCTGTAGTTCGGCGAGGGCGGTTCTGCAGCAGGTCGTTACTGTAGCAAACAGATGCATAGGAGTTTCATGGTGCGTTATTCCCCAGTGCAAGTTTTGGAAAAAAATAATCTAACAGCAGCAGTGCACATACCAGACGGAAGTGCTTGGATTAGGAGTCGGTCCTGAAAAGAGCAGTCCACAGTTATGTTCTGAACCAGCAACTCTTGGGATTCACCTGGTAAGAGCAGGTGAAGAGACTATCGGCAGCATTTAGAAACCAACTGTCTGTTAGACAGACCTCAAGATTATAGCTCTGCACGTGCTGCACTTCTGCTAGTTTTCGGCTAGCATTGCCATTTGTAAGAAATTTCGTAGTGCTTTTATCATAAGCCTGCTGAGACCTTCACAAGTAGTGTTTTGGGAAAGCCTTTATAAATCCGTTTTCATCTTTGTTAGTTTGAACTTTGAATCAGAATCCAGGCAATAACAAAAATCTGAAAGCACGGACTGCAATTTCCACATTCTGTAGCCTGATTTGCTATAGCTTATTATTATTTTTTTTATCTTGTTAAATGGTCATCTCATTACTTAAGTCTTCAGCATAACTGAGTCCATCCGTCCCCCATTCCTTTAAGCAAAGTGTAATAATCTCATTTTCTGTGATTATTCAATGTTTTGAGCATTGGCGTGTTACAATGTGCATTCCTACCTTGAAGAAATCTTAAATTATGTGAAGCTGGAATCGTAACTCATTGCAAAGAATAGTTGAATGTTAAAATAATTGTTAAGTAGTGTCATGTGCTTTCTGGACGAAGGGAAACTTGCATTCTGTATTTCCAGGTTTGTTGAAAATTTCTTTTTGAATCTCATTTTACTCAAGTATTCATTTCTGTTGGAGAATTTCTTGTGTGTACCATCAAACTCATTGGGCTTGATTTTTATCTATCTTCTATTCCTTCCTTTTTTTCTTTCTTTTTAACCCTCTGCCCTTTTCTCCATCCAGCATAGTTTTGTTCGATACATTTGTAAACATCCTTTCCCACAATCTTGGTGAACCAGCTTATGAAGCAGACGTTGCTCAGTTGGAATACAAGCTAGTAGCTGGAGAGCATGGCTTAGTCATTCGAGTGAAAGGATTCAATCATAAACTACCTGTACGTACTGCTGATCTTCTAAATACTTTTATGCATGCTGCTTTTCAGTGTATGTGCTTTTTGTCCTAGCAGCTGGAGCCTAGCTGGCTGGAGCTTTGCATGTTTAGATGGGGTATTTTAAATTGGAAAATTTGTGTCTGTTCAGATACAGGATAATCCAGCAAATGCTTTTCCATGTGCTTAGGTGTATAAAGATGTAGTTTTATTCACTTAAATAAGCTCAAATTACTGACCTTAGGCTGACTTAAGAGAAATCTTCCTTTAATTAATAACTGTATCTCCATTAAGACTTTAACAGCTTTTCCTTTAAAAAGAGCTATGAGTCTTCCATGTCCCTTTAGAGTGTTAGAGCCTCTCCCATCTATAAGCTAAGGGAATTTGCATGCCGTCTGGAGAAGTATATCTGAAAATTGGTTTTGTTTACAAATTGACTTTGGAGATACAGCTTCTGAACATACTCATTTTGGGTACACTTTTTCTTTGTTGGGCTGCTAAGAGCTTACCTTGTGAGGATTGGGGGATCCCTGTTCCCATTTCTAAACGCTGGCCGTGTAAGACATGGCAAGCACAAACAGAGAGGATGTAGCGATCGAAGAGGAGAGAACCGCCAAGCTTCCTTAGACTTCCATTGCAAGAGCTTGACTGGAGCTTTAACAAGACTGTCAATCATCTGTCAGGCTTATTAATGTGAGGCTTAACAGGAAAAGCCAGAGGTGCAAATAGCGTGGTCTTGAATATTCTTTTTTAATCGTGAATGGTGCTCTGTTGTAATGTCATTGTGCTGGTCAGCTGTAGAAGGAAAAACTGGAATATTTGATACAGAAATGTTGGAGTTACAGGCTAGGTTTGTTTCAGTAGAATGTGGAAACTCCTATTGATTTGGGATATTGAGCTTATTTCATTCACTTTTGAAAAATGCAGTCCTTTTGAAACTGGCTGTAATTCGGTATAGAATTGTTTAGTGAAGAACAGCTAACAGAATTGAGGAATGTGCTTTAGTAAGCCTGCATGTCTCTTATATTGACCAAATAATGATGATATTATTATGATGATTATTATTATTATTATATAGGATTAAGTTTGTTTTAATTGGTTTTTTTTTTTAAAAAAAAAACCACAACAAAAAAACCTGACTTCAAACTGTTTTCTTTACAGCTTCTATTTCAGCTCATCATTGATTACTTGTCTGACTTCAGCTTTACTCCAGCAGTTTTTGAAATGATAACAGAGCAGCTGAAGAAAACATACTTCAACATCCTCATCAAACCTGAGACTCTGGCCAAGTGAGTTCTGGGGGAGGGCAAAAAGTGGCTGCACAGTGAGTGTTGAGGCTGAGCTGAAGAGCTCAGGAATCGCTGCTCTGTGCTCGTGGAGGCTTGTTCCAGGGTTAGCTTGTGGCTTAGAGAGCTCAAGCAGCTCTGCAATCAGCATATCAAACATGTGGGTCAGATTGGACATCCAGGTAGCTACCGTTCTGAAGCGACCTGTAGCCAACAGCAGGTGCTGAGGGAGGGCAGGATCAGCCCTCAGCAATGCTCCTGGGGACCATCTTCCTGTCTCCAGTATGATCCAGAGTCAGAAATGGGGTCTCTTACATTAAACGGCTCTTGACGGCCTGTGGTTTTGTTTTCCTTCTTGCATTACAGGGATGTGCGTCTCCTGATTTTAGAACATGGCAGGTGGTCCATGATAGATAAATACCAGACGCTGATGAACGGCCTTTCCATTGAGTCTCTCTTGTCCTTTGTTAAGGCTTTCAAATCACAGCTCTTTGTAGAGGGTCTCGTACAAGGAAACTTCACGAGCAGAGTAAGTACAGCTTCAGCAGCTGACACGCACTGAAACTTGTTCTTAAAATGTGCTTTAATACAGTTGCCCCAACTCCAGCACTCACCTGCCAGCTGACTGCCTCTTCTGTACTGGCAATCTGGAGGCTTGCTGGTCCAGGGCAGCTTCATCTCTAACAACTCAGGAATGCTCGTCTGGATAAGCCACTGGGGAGTCCATAGTTGCCGATTAGAACAGAGAGGTTTTTTTCGGGAACTTGGATTTCACCTGCAGAGAAGGGACAGTGTGGCGGAAGTACGCCTGTAGCCTGTTGCCCCTGCTACCCCCGTTTTTTGTATTGCTTGCTGTATTGATATATTTGATATTGAGAAATTGCCATGGTGGTGCCACAGGAGGAGGCTTCTCTCAAAGTACATTTGTCCTGGAAATTTGATTGCCTGCATGGTTTGGTCAAACCTCACTGAGGTCCAGTCATCTTCAGTCGTGTTAAACACCTGTAGTATCCATCAACGTCTTCTACCCTGGGACTAGGCCACACATAGTCCTGTCAGGCTTTTTAAAATAGGGTTGTTACGGGGCTTAGCTCCATGTATCCAGCGTCATTGGGTGCCTGTGTGTGGCGTGGGAGAGAAACCTCCTGCAATTATGATTTGTGCCAAGAAGTTTGTCTTAGCTGATGATGGTTGTCCTCAAACTGTTCAAAGCCTCCTAAAAAAACGTGCTAATGTCCTTTGGGAGGTCAGTATGTCAGCTGTCCCCTCCAGAGCTGTGGAACAGGAGGTCTGAGAACCTAATCATGATTTGCTAAGACCCTTCATTCAAAATGCTTTTATTGCTGCAGCCTCTGTGAGCTAAGCTTCTTTCACAGTGTGGCACGTGCAACCCTGTAACTCCTACACCAGTTCTACTGCTTCTCTTACTTCCTCCCATTTCTTCCACTTAAGCCCAAGAGTCTCCTTCCTAGAGCTCCAACTTCATGCACAAGAGAGGGGCCTTATCTCCTCCTATGTGCGCCCTTTGATGTTGTGATGGCTGACGCTATTTCTCTGGCTTCTGCATTCTCCTTCTGGAGAAGTTACAGTGCAAGAAACTGCCTGGAGACTCTTTGCTTTGCAGCTTGCTGCAGAGGTGTCCGGAGGCACTTGGGATAAGGCGAGGGGGCAGGGACGTAGGTGGCACGACAGACCTCGGCTGTTCTTTGCTCGGGGGGGTCACTTTCTCAAGCAATGCACTGTGGTGTGTGGTTGTGAATTGGGGTAATAATTCTCTTCTAAATAAAACTTATGTTTATGCTTTCTCTCCTAGGAAGCAAAGGATTTTCTGAATTACGTCGTTCAGTGAGTATCTCTTGACTCTTGCACCACTCATTATGTGGAAACTATAATCAAGTTAAGATTCTTTTCTGGAGGAAGGGGCCAGGGTGGGAGCGATGCAGAAATTCCCTTCTCCCCTCCTGGTTACAGTGCTGCCGGTGTTTGCAGGAGGTGACCGTTCATCATGGCAGTTCAAGCAGGACGTTGTTCTGGTTTGGGGAAAGGGAAAATAATGTCAGACCAAGTGTGTAAATGCCTGGGTGTTGTACTGGTTTTGGCTAAGATGTGAGCGGGTGTTTGACTCTCTGCTGTCTGTGCTCCCTTCAGAAAGCTCCAGTTCGCTCCTCTGGCCCATCCCTGCCCTGTTCAGTTCCGGGTGGTGGATTTGCCAAATACGCATCTGCTCTGTAAGGTGAAAACTCTCAACAAAGGTGATGCCAACTCTGAAGTGACAGTCTATTACCAGGTAACGCATTAGCTTGGTGTGTACTGGTCTATTCCCTCTGGTGGCTGCTGATCCTACGGTTGTACTGATGTCACAGCCTTGAGAGCAGTCTCTGGACAGGGATGTTGCAGAGAGTGCGCTGAAACCTCGTGTAAGCACATGCCCTTGGCCTAAGAGGCTAAACCCAGGTGGGCTTTCACAGTATGCGGTGTTCCCTGAAACCGGTATCTTCCCCTCCTGGCCTGTGCTAGTAGCTGGGTTTGTGCCTTGGCGATTTCCTGGTGTCCTCACCACTGATCTCATGGTCCTGGGCTGAGCCCCTCACCTCTCTTCGGAAGGCCATATTGAGGCCCCTATGGAAAACAAGAACTTTCCAGCTGTCCCTGCTGTGAACTGTAATTTAGTGCTGCAGTCCAGGCTGAGGTGTGTGCCACAGCTGTCACCTTGGTCTGAACTATAGCATTTAAGTCCACGAAATCACCCTAAATTCTTCATTTTCTTTCCAGTCAGGTGCCAGGAACCTAAGGGAATATACCCTTATGGAGCTGCTTGTGGTAAGTTAGTGTTTGTGTCTCCTAACTCATCGAAGTGTCTTCTCTGAAAACAGTGCTTGGAGCTAAGATAAGGCCATGGGGCTAAATGGTACAAAGGGGACGGCATTTATCTATTGCTCATTCTGCTTAAACTTCTGAGTGTTTGGGACAGGATCCCCAAACTGCTGCAGTGATGGACAGCACGGAAGACTGTTCTCAGCTGCCGACCCAGAAGACTGAGACCTCTCTTAATTCAGTGGGTGTAGTTGGAAAGGCAGCACTTCAGTTGTTTTCACGTGTTGTGATCACGTTTCTGTGTGGACCCCGAGGGGTGGCTGCAGAGGAGCATCACTTCTGCTGTAACGCACTACTTGTGCTCTGTTTCAGATGCACATGGAAGAGCCTTGCTTTGACTTCCTGAGAACCAAGCAGACCCTTGGGTGAGTTCACTGTAGAGGATAGCTCCTACGCACCTGCTTTTGCTGTTCCCTGGTATTTTTACTCTGGAAACCCTTCCAGCACAGTGCCTAATTCCTGAATTATTGTAATGGAAACAGCAACATAAACACATCAAAACCAAGAGCAGGCATCGATACAAGCTGCAGCCAAGTTGCTTTGGAGTCCTGTAAGAATTGCATCTATTACCAGTGTGTTAACTCAGAATTACTCAGCATCAGGTTGTTCCTTCTACTTCCTAAATCAGCCCCCCGTTCCTCAGGGCTGTTTTCACAGCGGCTCTGTGGTGCGTAGCAACCTCCCTCAGAGGCACCCTTCTACCTCAGGAAACTGGAACAAGCTTTTCACAGCTATACGTCTGTCACTCCGATGAATTAGTTTGCAGGAACACAAACACAGATACTCTGCCAAGCTTAAAAAGATTTCTTAAAAATGAGAAAACTCTGAAGTGCAGGGATGCAGGAAATAAAGGAAAGACAGCTATTGAGAATTTATATCTGAGATTTTTCTTTCTAAAGTACCAACGCTATTTTAACTTGTAGCGTGTCCTGTAAATGAAAATTTAATTGTGCGTGTGAAATAACTTTATTGTTTCTCCCCCTTTTTTTTTTTTTTAAAGCTACCCCGTGTATCCTACCTGCAGGAATACTTCTGGGATTCTTGGCTTCTCGGTCACAGTAGCAACCCAGGCAAACTAAATACAAGTAAGTGTGTGCTCCGTTGGGCCTGGTAAATAACTTTATTGTTTCTCCCCCTTTTTTTTTTTTTTAAAGCTACCACGTGTATCCTACCTGCAGGAATACTTCTGGGATTCTTGGCTTCTCGGTCACAGTAGCAACCCAGGCAACTAAATACAAGTAAGTGTGTGCTCCGTGGTTAATGTTTGTCACCGCTCCCAGGCTTGGGCCACGGGAGTCGCCCCTCAGCTGCCAGCAGCCATTTCTGGTGACCTTACTGAACTGCGTCCACCGCGTCCTCCCGGCAGAGGCTAGGCAGCAGGGCCTGGCTGATGCAGACCGCCTCTGCTCGAGGAGGTGTCTCGTGGGTCTGCCAGCCTGGGATTCGAGGAGTCAGCTTGGCCGTTCCTTGCTGTATTTTGCTGTGCAAAGCATCTCTGTAAATGGCAGCTGTTGGTGCTGTCGTCTGAACAAGGAGGACTTCAGCACAGGAAACTTATGGCAACTGGTTTTAGAAAAGTCAAGCTTAACAAGGTGGCCAGTGGACCTTGCATGTACTCAGGCACTGAACATCTGGGCCTCGTGGGATATAGTGAGGTATCAAAGTAACTATGTGACCATGTTTACGTGTCTTATTTTGTGTAAGTGGTGTATTCACAACATCCAGCTGGAGAATTATTACTGAGAGTGCTTCACTTAATATTATACTTGTTCTGTTAGGTCACAGCTGACTTCAGTTTGCTTTTGTTTGAGGTTTTCTGTGTGCCTGCTCTCATTTAAGAGTTCACACCTGTTTGAGGCTGTGGAGGGGTGGGGTTTTATTTGATGAGGGGAATTCGAAAGGGCATATCGAAAGAGTAGTCATGGCCTCAGCTTGTGACACTGCTGACAGCTGCGACATAGTGACTGAAAAACCACACCTAAATAAAGCAATAGCCTTAAGCGTCTTAAAACTGCAGCAGTCCTGACTTGAATAGGGAAAAGTAATCCACAGACTAAGTAAAATATCCCACTGCCCTTTTGAAGATACTCTGCCAGGAGAGCTAAAGCCGTTGCCGGGTAAATCCCGTATACCTGTTCTTCTGGCTCAGTTTCAGCAGACAGAACAGTATTACAGTTTTGTTCAAAGCTGAGGCTAACTTCAGGTGTTTGACCTGCCAAAGTTGAAGGGGCGTATGAAAAATAATACTGTGTCAGTGGAAGTTTAATTAGCACAGAGTACTGCTGCCTCTGATTTTTACATTTGGATGACACTTCTGTTAGCGAGGTCTGTGTCATCTGTGAAGGTTCTGATGTTTCAGAAATTTCACAATCCATCACATCACATTATTTTTCTTTCTTTTCGTCTTAATCCGGTAGAATGTAACTGTCTCTGTGCAGGGCTCAGGACTGCAGCTGGGGTTCCCGATACAGCACGCTGCAGCGCGCGCTGCCGTTGGGTATACCACAGCTTAGGTCCCTGACCGCATCACAGCAGCGCCTCCTCCTGCTGCTTGGTTATCTGAAGTCCCTGTGTTTGAACAATACTTAATATAGCTAAAAATCAGAGCGCTGGTTTTCTTCCCCGATGCTAGGGAAGATAGAAGAGATGGTGTTCACAGATGTGTGAGCTTTTCAGGGGAGGAGGGAAGCGAGCCTGTCCCAAACATTCCCTTGTCATTTGGGGGCTATTCTGCTACTTTACTCCTCGGTATTGGTTTTCTTCTTTTTCCTGCCTGATTTAATTATTTAACTCTCTTTTAGTTCTGAATTGGTTGACAAGAAAATAGAGGAGTTTCTTGCTTGCTTTGAAGAGAAAATAAAGCATTTAACTGAAGATGCTTTTAGCACCCAGGTAAAACTTGATCTTGAAAAGCTCTTCCTTGAACTGCTAAATGACACCTAAACTGGAGGATTTGGTTACATCTATCTGACATATTTCTGAGGTTTTCTGGACAAAGGACTCGCTTTTAAATCCTGCCTCTTACTCAGTTCTGCAGTCATTCTCTAAACACTTGCTCTCTGGCCATTTACAGTTACGTTTGAAAGCCATGAACTACCTTGTTAATGTAACTTGGGTTTTCTTTCAACTTCAGTGAATGTGATGGTAAATTAAGGTAGTTTTAAACCCTTTGAAAGTAATTGTTGTGTTGTTTTCGAATGTAGGTTACAGCTTTGATAAAACTTAAAGAATGTGAAGACTCCCACCTTGGAGAAGAAGTAGATAGGAACTGGAATGAAGTTGTGACGCAGCAGTATCTCTTTGACAGGCTGGCCCGTGAGGTTGGTGGTCCCTCGTTGTTGTCAAGTGATGCCAAACGGAACACTCGCATGTCCCTTTTTGCAGCCTTTTTAAATGCAAAGCATAAATACTAGTAACACACTGGTTCTAAAACTACATGCCATTTTAAAAAGGTTCTTTTAGCTAATGGGATATAGTTTGTAGAGAAACCATTTTTGTGTTTAAAATGACTTGAATCACCCCTGTGCTACTTAAACCTCATTCCTGTGGGTTTCAGATTGAAGCTCTGAAGTCTGTTACAAAATCAGACCTGGTCACCTGGTTCCAAGCTCACAGAAGCAACAGGAAGAAAGTGCTCAGCGTACACGTGAGTGTGTGTCAGCTTCGTGTTGCCAACTTGTGAAATGCCAAACTTTGGTAACCTCAGAGAGCCCAGGAAGGGTGGGGTAGAAGAGCTCTGTAATCTAACTTTTAATGCGGTGGCTATCCACATCACTGTTCATGTTTGCTAGACGTCTAATTCTTATTGTCGTTTGAATTGCACTTAAGTATCTGTATTTAATTGTCAGGGCAGGTGAACATTGAATGAGATCCAAATGATAGAAGCGTAGAGCCAAACTTCTTTTTTGGTAACTAACTTTTTTCCAGGTGGTTGGATATGGAAAACACGAAGGGGACTCAGAGATTGCAGCTGTCTCCGAAGCACAGAATTCTTCATCCGGTGAAATACCTCATCTTATTTTCTTGCCCCCGTCTTCTTTGATGACTAATGTTACTTCCATCAAGGACATCAAAGCCTACACATCAACTCTGAATGTTCTCCCTTACCATAAAATATTAAAATAAAATTGACATCGTGCCCTGCAGTGATGTGTAATACAGGTGCTTTCTGCAACATAAACATGACAAACCCATTTTTATTAAGACAGGGCTGTAGTGGTAGCTGGGATGAAGACGTCCGTTCAGATACTGAGGACGCTTTCCTCAAGTAAGTTTCCAGCCACCCTTTCTCATTAGTCTCCCACGTTCGTTAAGAATAGGCGCAGCCAGCCCTGGCTTCTAGCCGGAGCGAAGGGAGCGTGAGTTTCCCCCACCACCAGAAAGAAAGATGCCACGTTCTCCTCTCCAGCTGTCTGAAGGGGAGCCTTGCGCCTTTTTGTTCAGACTGTCTTGTGCATCGTTCCTGCAGCGCTGGAGCAGTTACAGCTCCTCAAAGAAGGTATTCTCCAGTTCTCCTGGAGGAGTTACGGAGTGGGAGGGAGGGGGGAAAAAAGCCTAAGGCTTCAATCTCACACTGCCTTTTTTTAGTTTTTCTGTATGTTCAACATAACATAGACAAAATTGAGATGAAATCAAATAAAAGCTAGATTTAACTGTGGAAAGAAAAACAGCTTGATTGCTACATGTAGTTACTTACTTACTCAACCGTTATTTAACTTGAAGCAAATGCAGTGATTCCTAAAGTGCTGGTGAGCTAGCAGAGGCGCAAGGCTGGATGTAGATTCCAGAAAAATTCTGCTCCTTTTGCTAGTTCATTAACTACTTTAAGAAGTAGGTGGAGCTGCAACGATTCCAGTGGGGGGAAAAAATACTACTAATATATTTCACATAAAACAATTGATCATCGCTGAGCTGAAAAAACAGTCATGCTGCAAAGGTTTATTATGAAATAAATAAATAAAAAGTCCATAAGAGAAGTTTGAAAAATCTATTTTATGAAGCTTTAAGATGCATCGAGTAGAATTATCTATGGTTACATTTTAATCTCAAAATAACAAAGTTATTTTGGGCAAGACACTGAAATGCCAAAAGATTTGATTATCATACAGGTGGAAGATAACATTTACGTAGCATTTTCTAACAAATTGTCCCATCAAAGGAATCCTCATATTTACACATTGCAAACATCAGCTAGATTTAAATGACGTCTTGCATTTTCCTTCTTGTTTTTTAAATATGTAGGACCCAGGAATATGATGCAACTGATACCAATGCCATGGCCTTCACAGTGGTTATACAAAGTGTGTATGCCTCGTGGCCCAGATTCTCCATGCTTTAGAAGCATCAGTAACAGGGCTCCAACAGCCTGCCTTTGAAGCCCGAATACACTGTCAGTATAGCAGAGTCCAGTATACGTTACTGCACAGCCAAGACGTTTCTTGTTTCATTTAATTGCTTATCTGCATCAGTAAGTCCAGTATCCCTGAGATAGGAACCACTGTAGTTGGAGGGGTCGGGTTCTCCAAATGGTACATACGTGATAACTGATGACTATCTTGGTATCAGATGTAAACTTTGCTAAGCCAAGGCTTGAATGTTTTCTGGTTTTATAACCCACTTAATGTTTACTGGCAGCAAGTCGTTTCAATAGCGGCTCATCATAAACCCAGCATTCTCCATCTTCATGGAATAACTAGAAAAGAGGGAATAATCAGATGTAAGCTTTTCATGACTCAATTGGAAAGGAACAAATGCTACGGGTTAGAGGGCATTTACACTGTTCAAATAAAGCTCACCCTTGTTTCCCATGAGGTCTCGTTCTCTTTTCTGGCTCTGGCTTCAGCTCTTTGTCTTTCTTCAAGCGCGTGCTTTGCAGCTGTGGCTGCATCGATGTCTCTGATTTTTAAGTTGTAGGTTACATCTTTCCATAAGCTTAAAAAAGAAATTTGAATGGAGACTGCTTTATGGAAGCAAAGTGCTACAAGGTTGTAGAAACATATTACTGGCTATTAGTCATCGATATTTGTTTGAATTAAGGTAGGTCTCACTTTATCAAAAGGGCAGAAAAAACCCAATATATATTAAACCACAACTGCACTATCTATTGCCAGCAGTGAGGAGGCTGTAGTGAGGCTCTCCCGACCTCCCTGGAACATTTGGTCCCGATGAGGATGTGACCGAGAACTACAGGTCTCCTCTTCCCCCTTAAGACCCCAGCCTGCTTGTGCCTTGGCTCTGCCCTGCAGCAAAGGCTAATGAAGAGCACAGTTTGTCCATGCAGTGCCAGTGAAGTGTACCATTAGTCAGACTGTGTACTGCAAACTTGAGTCTAACTAAAAAAAAGTCTTAATTTGCCCATTTAACTGAAGTTCTTACCAGCGAGACTCAAAGTCGTCTTGGTCCTCCAATTTCCTTACCTTCTTCTTAATTGTAGGCATTTTCTTGGTATCTATAAAGACAGCATTCTCCTAGAGAGCGAGATTTAAAAAAAAAAAACCAACAACAAAACAGTTCTTTATTAGACTTAAAATTTATATACTCTCACACTCTAGTACACTGGTTGTCAGGAAAGACATGGAAAACCATCATTCTTTAGATTCTCCTCTTGCTATAAAAATCAAGTTACCTTAAGAATAAAAGTCCTGAATTTACTTTGTTAATTTATCCCAAATTCAGTATTCTTGTGATCTTTTGGGTAGCTTCACAGGAGCTCCCAACTATTAATATTTGTTTCAAAACACCACCACCACCCCCCAAAGAACTTTTTAAGCACAATCTTCCAATTCTGATGAAAAGGCAAAACAAAAAAAAAAAAAAAAAAGGAAAAAAGCTGCTTTACCCCTGTTGTGTATTTTGCGTACATGACACCATTCCATTCTCCTTCAACTGAGCAGAAGGGTTTCTTGTCATTAGGAGAACTAAATAGAAAGAAACAGTAATTTCTCAGTTGTATTACAGTAACTGAAAGACCCGAAAGGATCAAAACTTTATCCTAGTCGCTTTACAGTCTGTTTTATGTCAGCCTTTAAAATGTCCATCAGCAATACAGAAAAGCTGAGGGTTCTGTTTACAAGTGAGAAGTTTTGCATGAATTAGTTCAAATGGATAAACCTTAAAGGGAGCGCTGTTCCAGCATAAGACAGGTCTTGCCTTAGGGCTGTATCTGCATTGAGAGTTTAGGCAACTAGTTACAGGCTTTTGAAACAGATTTAGAGTGATGAGTTTAAGCTTAAAAAGGTTTCACAAACTCAAAGCTTCTTCCCCAGACTACTGGGAAACACAAACACTAGTTCATAAATGACATCTATCAATGTGTGTCGAGAAGTGATTTAAAACCAAGTTATGGATCTGCTTTTGCCAGCATCACTTACTGACATTACAGCAGATCTCCAAATAAGATGAGAATCTCCACTGAATTCTCTGCTCTGGGCACGTGCACAGGGTCTAACCAAAATCCACCAAACCACAGGTATAAATAAATATGTAAAAGTCTGCAGCAGAGCTTTAATGACACGCTATGGACAGCGGTATTAAAAGGCTTGCTTCAGTATTTTTATTTTTAGGAGAAATAATGATGAAGAAATTTCAGATAATTCAGGAGTGAAAATTTAAATTCCTTTTGGTCCACAGCTGAGAATGTTTTAGAGCAGGACAAGGTAGGATGCAGGCCTATGCAGGTTTCCTCTCACAAATCTTGGCTATAAAAATGGCGGCCCATGACCGGTAATCATGAGCTAAGTTATTGCATGTAGCTATTGCAGTATTTTACACTCCTGACTCTTGGGGGGGGGGGGAACAAAACCACAAAACCAAAACAAACAGTCAGCATTTAAGTAAAGTGAGATTAACTGAAGAAACCTGCTTACAAGATTTCAGCTGTAATTCTGTGCTTCTTTCCTCCATAAAATGGTTTTGTGTGGAATACGATGGAAGCATTATAACCTGTCTTTGAGCAATTAATACTGCATTCTCCACCAAGTTCTATCCATGGCACAGTGAGAATAGACCTGCAATTATAAACATATATACATATATTTATAACCTTTTAACTGATAAATATTAAGCATAAAATATTACAAGGCATTAAAAACGAAAATACCAAAGAGAGCATTTACTTGCCTTCCATAACCGTTAGGAAAGGTCAAAATATAGTGTTCATCATAATCTAGGCATGTGACACATCCTGTGAAAGAAAAATAAAACCAGATTTTAAAAACCTCCAGCAAAACCTCTACAAAACTTTTCATAACGATCTCCTGAAAGAATTCACTAAAAACAGGCACCATAAAAAGGAAAGGTGAAGAGCTTTATTTAGATGCGGAGAATGCCTAGCTTCTAGAGAAGGCAGGGAGAGTTGTGTTTACGTGAAAAACTGGGCCCTGAATGATTTCAGCAAAGAAAGTGTGCAGGAATCACCGATTCCTACGTACATAAGCAAATATTACATAAAAATCAAACAGTCCTTATGTTTAATAGGATGACTTTAAATAATTTCCGCAAAAATCCTAGTTGCAGAATGTAAATTTATCTTCTATTGTTAAATTTACACACACATACCTTGCCCTATGTTATGAACCCCAATAGACATTCCTAAGAATTTTGACTTGGTCCATATGTGAGCATTGAACTGTATCCTCTTGCTAAAACACTCTGCGTAAAATGCTGAAACTGAAGAAAAAGGTATTAAAAATAGCAGCACAAGACATTAATACTATTGTTTCCAAATTCATTCATCAGGAAATATTTCGAAGTGCTTCATACTTACATGGCAACAGAGTTTGCAATTTGTTTCTCACAAGAACACAGTTTATAGAGAAAACCTTCAGCTTTTAAATTTGGAGAGAAAATGTAAATCCAAGATTTAATCCAAGAGCTGACTTTACTGTCACTCCTAGCCAGCTGCCATCTCAGTTAGCAAAGTTATTGTCAACTTACTTGGAGGATGATGAGACACTTGCTCTGCCACAAACGTTACACTGCTTTTACTGACCCAAGGAACCGGTCCTTCTGAAACTGGCTCCTGCACGATAGTAGAGAGGATTTTCATCACTGACAGTGTTTACAAAACACTGGACGCTTCCATGTTTAAAGGCTTCTAACAATGTATTGCAGCAATTTTGACATATTTGTCAGTTTGTTAGTTTGATGGGGAATAACTCCTTACTCCTGAAACTACGATGTTTTCTAAAGAACGTGCAGCTTCTACTCTCTCGGTTTTAAGTATAAATGTATTTGGGGAGATGCCCCCAAATACAACAGTTAACTGAAAGAGTCGTGTATAAACCCAATTACAAAGTAATATTCAAATACACTTAATTTCTTATTAACTAATAAGAAATGGGTGGCAGAAATAGTTTTCATTTTTGCTTCTGATAAAATCTGATATGCATATTAATAATTATCAGATTATATGTATCACAAAACCATAAACCAACATTCATTTCCTGTGACAAATCATGAAAAGTGTAATTCATCATTAGAAGCAATGGAAGCACAAATACAATATTGTCTTTATGCCAGCAACCAGGAGTCCAAACATTCACCTCAGAAACACGAGAAGGATTTGAGCAACCTAATGGGGGGGTGGGGGTGGTAGAAGCAAATTAAATGGGAAAAATACATGGTTTATATCTAAACAATCAGATGTTTAGATATGCTACACTGAGGCTACATGAAGTATCTCACAACAGCACTTCCCACATCATCGTTTGCAGCTTTCCCAAGGTGAGAAGCCTAAATGAGGTGTTTAAAAAAAAAAACAAACAAAAAAAACCCAACAACAACAAAACCCCCCATACCAGGCTGCACTGCAAGTGCTAGAGCTTTTCTCTAGAATCAGTGGGGCACTGTGTGACTATGGTTCACGTGCATAAGTCTGATTAATCCTTGAGTCCCAATGAAACTTGGACAAACAAGAGAAAAGCTCATACATTGGTAGATGATTTCAGATTACGAGAGTGGCACTACTGTTACTGTGTCCTTCACTTCACCAGACATACTCCAATAAAGTACAAAAGGAAGAGTAACGGCCAGACACAGATGCACAACTAAAAGTATTATCCAAGCTCAGAATCCAACCTTCAGAAGTCTACAAAAAGATTTTAAAAGGAGAACTAAAAGGAGATTCAGACTAGATATAAGGAAGAAGTTTTTTACACTGAGGGTGGTGAAACACTGGCACAGGTTGCCCAGAGAGGTGGTGGATGCCCCATCCCTGGAAACATTCCAGGTCAGGTTGGACGGGGCTCTGAGCAACCTGATCTAGTTGAAGATGTCCCTGCCCATGGCAGGGAGTGTTGGACTAGGTGACCTTTAAAGGTCCCTTCCAACCCAAACTATTCTATGATTCTATAACTAAATATACTGGAGAAACTGCACTGCTTTCTAGGTTGTAAGCGAGGAAAAGAAACCCCACTGTTAAAAAACACAAGGGTTTAGAGAAATGATTAAAAAAAAACCAGAACTTTGGACAGAAAGGAATTCATACTCAGTGCTATGAAACAGTTCGGGAAAAAAGAGAATATTTTCAACATGTCAAATAGTTCTTAAAAAACTAATAGCTCAAACTCTGTTATGCAAGATATTTTCAACTTCTGTCCGAAGAAAAGGAGGAAGGAGGGGGGGGAAATCAGTTAAGAAATTGCCACGGTTTGTCGATTTTGCTACTTAAACATCGCATTAGCCATTTCAGTCAGTATATTAATAAAGTATATTATTTGGGAATTACTCGCATGCATTCTAGGCACCAAAGAACATACCACAAGAAACTAACCATATCATCTTCACCTTCAGTGCCTGGTAACACCCAATGACATCGGAAGATCTCGCCCAAAATGGGATTGTAAGGCTTTTTAGCAACTGACCCTTTTCTTCCTGCATGAAAAGCTGAGAGGTACCATTTAACCACTTGAACCATTCGTTCCTTTGGATCCTTCTGGTCACTAATGCTACATGGGCCAAAAGAGAGAAAAAAAGTACAGGTGAAATGAAATACAAGCAGGTACCTCAAAGACAGGAAAGCTTTTTGGATGTTTGGTTGTTTTACAGCTAGAAGTTTGACTACTTTGACTATTTTTCAAGTTTAGATCAAAACCCAAGCAATATTCTTCAAAACTACCAACTTACTTTCAGCAACCCACAAGGGCCATAAACAATATCAGAACCAGTTAATGCTCTACTTTAAAAATCAAATACCTGACAAATAAGTCCGGATGTGCAAAAAAGTCAGCATACATTTCCAACAGTGATCTTCTTTCCAGGATAAAAGTTGGAAGAACCACCTGGGTGAAGAAAAGCAACTCTTATAGATCAAGATACTTTAACACCCTGCACAAAAGCGTTCTACGTACTAACTGTAAATAGCATACAAAGCACCCAAGGCTTTGTGTGCCTGTAAGCTGATTGTGTTCTCAAACTTACCAATATAACTTACCTGACTTCTGACATATGCAGGTCAGTTGGCATCTTCCATAAAACCAAAGATTTAAGAGGAACTGTCTCCTACCTTACATATATTCTAGTCCCACTTAGAGCATATCCAACTACACAGCTCTTAGAGCATATCAAAGGCTGTTCTTAATTACAGTAACACTGATTATTTAATTTCATTTATATGTACACTGTCAATTTTCAGTTATAGTCAAAATCTCATCACATATAGTCACATCCTCTCATATGCCTCTCTATCAAGATGAAGGTTAATCTCTTCCCTACTACTTTTCTTCCCCTACAGCATTTGCAGGTTCCATTCTTGTGGATCTGCTGTCTGCTTCAGTGTGGTACAGACCACTGTTGAAAGCAGTGTTGATTGCTGTTGTTGACTTTAAAGTGATGCAGACAAGATGCACACTCATGAGGATTCCTGGCAGCTTAACTTGAGATCAGTAATTTTCAACTATTCCAGGAGTTCCCAAAACAGACACATTTTGGATCAATTCCTATTCAGAACTGCCAGAAACCTTCCGCAGTTTGCCTGTGAGCTGCTGGCTACTTCTCCAGAAAAGTTTTATCTTTTTATTGTCTATTGTGAGTTCCAGACTGGACAGTTAAAGTCATCCACTTAAGGAAACTAATGATAGGATTGATCTCTCCTACTCTTTTTCAATCTGGAATTATTTGTTTAAATGTAACCAAGCTGCCTAGAAAGATCAACACCTTCAGAATGTTGTTCATTCAACCTTAACACAGACACCAACATGAATCACATTCACAAAAAATCCAACTTTTTACTTGCCAGACCTACACATGGCATTTTAAATTACACAAGCAACTTACTCAACAAGATCCCAATTAAGCAAAGCGTTTCACTACGTGCTTAATTCCCTCTTTTATTTTATTTATGCCTTATTGAATGTCACCATACACTGGGAAGATCTTGTAGATCTTTGTTCTAGGTAGCTAAAGACAGGAGAAACATTACTACTGCATGGAGAAACATTACTACTGC
>NW_008824287.1:1681874-1710850 GCF_000699105.1 Pygoscelis adeliae | reverse complement strand
CTCCAAGGATGAGGTTCAAAGAGAACAAACAGCTACTTTCCATAGCAAACTATTTTCCCAAACAGATTTTAGCAGTTGAATATATTTATTCTGCATTCATTTTTCCCCTGCCAGTAACAATTCCAATTTTAAAAAAAAACATATTAAAGAGATTATAGCTTAACTAGCTCTTAGAACAAATATACAGTTAAATTATTACTTTAACAGTGAACTGATTTACACAGAATTCAGGGTTTACTCTCCCTCCCTTCCCCGTGAGCAATCAGCAAGTTTACCTTTGTTAGATCCATTCCTAATCTAACTTGTGACAATAGATGCATAATAACACTCTTATGTTCTTCCACTGATTCTCCTTCCCCATCATCATCTCGATCATCAGGAGGATCGAAGAGATCTAGAAAGACCAAATTGCTTTTGTTTTTCTCTAAACCTTCAAAGACAGACTGTATTTAATTAGCATATATATTAGCTGTCAAAAAGGTCTTATTTATAAAACTAAGGTTTTTAAATCCTACAATTCAACAATCTTCCACTAACAAAGAAACAGTAGATAAACCATTTTCCGTAAGTACCTTGGTTTTTTTTTATATATATATACATATATATGATCATACATGTATTGACACAGTATACATGCAGATTAACAATCAAGAGCTCCTTACTGAAAGTTCATGCAGTTCACTTACCAGCATCATTTGTCCCATTAGACATGGAAGAATTGAGGGACTCTGTGGTATCCGGACGTTTCAGACTACTTCCTGTGCTGCTCCGAGTCAGGACTGCAGCAGACCCTGAAGAACTGAAAAAGAGTAATAAATTCTCACAATTCACAATGAACTCATTCAGACCAAATTATTATAATTTGATATACATAGACAAGGAGTTTACTGATAGACATTAACATTGTGCTGCACACTAATTAACAGAAAACTTAAAATGGACTGTAGCAGAACGAATGGGAAAGCCTGCATTCTAAGATAATAACAGCTGAAGGCATAAACAGCTGACTAATTCCTCTTTGAGATGTGTAGCATCTCTTAAAAGTAATTTTCCGATTCATAAAAAAAAAAGAAGAGTAAATAGAGATTTTGGGGAAAGGCAGTCAACTTCAAAAATTTCTTTTAGAAAATGTGAGAGGAAATTGGCTATTTACCAGAGGCTGCAACAAATGCATGTGAAATACGCCATGGTCTCAGATTATATCTTGAGCTGGTGGCTTCCCAAATTTGGTTTATGTTAGAGTTATATATATATATATATACCTATACCTGATGGAATGGGAAGGAGCAGAGGAGGAAACTGCACCCCTCACAGACGACTGTGCTGGGGAAGGGGGTAATCTTACTCTGTTACACAGAGTGGCTTATTTGCCTCCCCCGCCTTTTTTTTTTTTTTTTTTTTAAAGCCAATGTGGCTTATTCGCTTATTTAGCTTAACTAACTTCTACAAACAGACAAGACATGCCCTTGTAGATAAAAATTGTATTCAGCAAGCACTGCATACTTTCAGCTACTTACTCCATACATCGCTTTGGGGAAGAACTGCTCTGATAGAATTCATCAGCATCATAGAACTCATCCTCACTGCTTGAGTAAGAAAAATCTGGGACTGTATTTGGAGACAGGTTGACATGGCTTGGTGAGGTGAGACTGCTGCTAGGTGCTGATGGCCCACTTCCTATGGAGTATCAAAAGTTACAGACTTAATAGAAACAAACAAATTATTTCAAAATCCACCGGTTCTAACTTATAAGTAGGATTGTTCAAATCAATAAAGACTAATGCGAACTCAGAAGGTATATCTTACAAAATTAGAAGCAATAATTAGTCAGGTTCATACAGAGTTTCATTTAACAGATAACAAAAGAAAGATCACAAGGAAAAAATCAAGAACACAGAACAATCGTAAAGTATAAGGACACGTTTTTCCCCCGAAGTTGTTGATTAAAGGCAAAACAACAATACTGAAAACTTGTATAGATTCATAGCATGACTTATGTTGGAAATGATCTTTGGAAGTCATCTGGTATACTCCCCATTCAAGGCCCAGACAACTTCAAAATTAGACCAGTTTGTTCAAGATCACATCTAGTCAGGTTTTAAATATCTCTCAAGATGAAGATTCCATAATCTTTCTGGAGTACTGTTGTGGTTTAAGCTCAGTCGGCAACTGAGTACCACACAGCTGCTCGCTCACTCCTTCCCCCCCACCCCAGCCCCCGGTGGGATGGGGGAGAGAATTGGAAGAGTAGAAGTGAGAAAAACTCATGGGTTGAGATAAAAACAGTTTAATAATTGAAATAAAATAACAATAATAATAATGCACAAAGTAAGTGATGCACAGTGCAATTGCTCACCACCCGCCAACCGATGCCCAGCCAGTCCCCAAGCAGCAGCCCCCCTGGCCAGCTTTCCCCAGTTTATGTACTGAGCATGACATCACATGGTATGGAATGTTTCTTTGGCCAGTTTGGCTGTGCCCCCTCCCAGCTTCTCATGCGCCTGCAGCCGTCTCAGTCAGTAGAGCATGGGAAGCTAAAACGTCCTTGACTAGTGTAAGCATTACCCAGCAACAACTAAAACATCGGTGCGTTATCAACTTTGTTCCCATCCTAAATCCAAAACACAGCACTGTACCAGCTACTAGGAAGAAAATTAACTCTATTCCTGCCGAAACCAGGACAGGAACCTATTCCAAAGTTTGAACCACCTCATTATAAAA
Source organism: Pygoscelis adeliae (assembly GCF_000699105.1). Classification (NCBI taxonomy): domain Eukaryota; kingdom Metazoa; phylum Chordata; class Aves; order Sphenisciformes; family Spheniscidae; genus Pygoscelis; species Pygoscelis adeliae. The sequence continues at coordinate 1,708,129 of NW_008824287.1, read as the reverse complement.
CCAAAACATTTTCTAATACCTACTTGGAATTTCCTTTCTTACAACTTGTGTTGATTGCCTCATCCTTTTGCTGTGCATCTCCAAGAGGAGCCCAGTTTATCTTCTTTATACCCTCCCAACAGCTGACAGAAGACAGCAGTAACATACCTCTTCAGCTTGATCTTTCTAAGGCTGAACAACCCCGTTCTGTCAGCCTCTAAGAACATCATGGGCCTCAGCTTCCTAAACTTGCTGCTCCATGTCTTTGTACTGTGGAACCCAAAACTATACATGCTACTCAAGATGTGGTCTCACAGATCCCAAGTAGAAAGGAACAATCACTTCTCTTAATCTGCACTTTACACACTCACTAATCCAACCTGGTATACAGCAAAACCTTCAGCACCACAAGGGCACACTGCTGACTCATGTTCCACTTGTTGCTCACCAGGACTCCTGGCTCCTCTTCTGCCAAGCTGCAGATAACCCCATGCAACAGGGCAGGCTGAGGGCTATGCCCATCGTAGGTAGGTGGAGGACTTTGCATTCGCCTTCATCAAACTTGCTGAGGTTTCTGTCAGTCCACTTCCCCAGCCATTCACAGCCCCTCTGAATGGCAGCCCTGTCCTATCCATTGTTCTCCCCAGTTTGGCAAGGTCCATGTCTAGGTTATCTGAGATGTTAAGCAGTACTGGACTCGGTATCAACCCCTGAGAAACACCAGTAGTCACTTGGTTGCCATTTGAACCTCATGCAACTGGGTGCAAGCCTTGGGCCTGGCAGTTTTCACTCAACTTGTATTCTACTTACCCAAACATCTTTTTCCAATTTAGCTACAAATATATTTGTCACAAAATCTAATGAATACAGTTTCTAAATTGGATTACATTAATCCAGTCTCACCACTAACTCACTGTTTTTCAAGAGAGTCATAGCAATAAAGACAAACCAGGTTAATACTGACATAGACGTTTTGTGGAAGCCTAAGTCACAACAGAGGTTATTAAGCAAGCTAAGGTATTTACACAAACAACAATCATCAGAAACTAACTAGAAGATGAGATGCATAGAGTAAGACTTAAAAAAAAAAGGAACTTTCTGGCAGGAGAAAAAGCCAGCAGTTGTATCCTTCATTTTTCAGATTGGGGCAAATACTATTTAACACATGGATTAGTGTTCGGGGGGGGGAAGGATTAGTGTTCGGGGGAGGAAGGGTAATGATAAAGTAACAACAAATCATTTACACACAAGCTTAGAAAAAAAACTTGGGAGGGAACTGAGAGAGTTTTAGCATGATTGGACAATATAATCAATACAACTGATCAGGAAGTAACAGTCAATGTAGACAGATAATTAAAAAATATGTTAAGTATGTAGCTATGGTTTAAAAAAAAAAACCTTAACAGTATTATGGGAATTGTAAACAGATAATTATAGCAACTTCATATATATTATAGCAACTTTTGCTTCGAAGCATCTATTGTAGTTTTAAAAAGCCCAATAAATGCTATTATTTAAGGGGGAGAGGACGGAATCAACGAATTAAAGAACCCAAAGGCCACACACGATGTATTAACTGCAAAGTTCTTGTGCCAATTACTGCAAGATTGCAATGATGGAGACAAGAAAGCAAGCTGGTAATACTCCTATGTATTATGTATACATGGGTGGAAGAAAGAGGAGAATAATTGATTTTAACACAACACTGAAATATGTGTTGATTAAAAGCAAGATGTAGGCTAATACAATGTTGTTTTAATAGCTAATTACATTAGGTTACAGACAATATATATTCAAGTTTTGTTTCTTGTACTTTAATAAGACAGTTACATAGAACTGTACCTGTACTATTTGGTGTTGGAGTCTGATTTCCAAGCGATGCTACTACAGGTCCCACTGGCAAAGATGAGGGTCGCTGCTCTGACTTGCACAACTGAGCAGGTTCTAGGGGATATTTTGTTATGTTAAACCCAAAATTCACATTTAAATATGAGAATTATACTTTTGTTGGGAAGGAGATTCCACATTATTTCACCTCACCTTCAAAAATGAAATCCTTTTCTATAGAAGCCATTCAGACAGAAAAACATGTTTCCGCCACTGTTATCTAGCTCTTTATTACTAAGCAAAGATGGCATTTTAAAACATTGCAGTTATTTAGCTAGAAAGCATCTGTCTCTTCTGAAAATTATAGTTTCATTTATTTTAAGAAAGTATATTAGAAATGCAAGCTAGTAACTTAGAGCAAGTAAAATATATCAGCTTATTCACAGAACTAGTGGCAGATTTGCCTGATGGCTGAGGAAGCTCCATGCCTCCCACTCCTTTCCCTTCTTTTGCACCACTGTAGTGAGTGTGCACCACTAAGTGCAGCGTGCACCTGTATTGCATATGTGACACAGAAGCTATCCACCATTATGCAGCCCCTCTATCTAGATTGCAGTTGCATCCTGCTTTGCTCATGAATATTCCTACTGAAGTTCTTTCTGTACACCCTACCTGGAGGTATAACCGCTTGGGAAGGCATTGTGCTGATCACTGGCTGTTCCAAAGGACTGGGCTGATATACTGCGTCAACCGGGTTTATAGTGCTCTGAGACAAAAGAAAGAAAAGCACATTTTTTCTCAATTAAAAAAAAATTATAATAAAGCATTGATAGCAAGAACATTGTGAGCACAAGAAATGCCCAAATGCAAGATAGCAAATTCCTGAGAGAGAAAGTAAAACACAAATTGACAGTTGAAGACATGAGAAATACTTTCAAAGTGGTAATACTTTAATTCTTTACAGAGATTTTACACTAAACTGAATTTGCTACAGATTTGAATTGTCCTATAAAGAATTCTTATTTCAAGTTCTAGCTTCCAGTATTCCTTCCAATGTTAGTTAATAAATATTGCATGCAAAGAGTGGGAAGTTAGACGTAAATTATCTGGCAAAAATTAGGATAGGTAATCTGTATTTTTTAAAACCTTTTTTTTTTTCAAAAATTAATTTGTCCAGACCATAGTAAATCAACTCATAAATTAAAACAAGAATCATCAGCATGCTTACAGCCATGACGTGGCTTTGTTGCCAAAACTCTTTTCAATGCAAGCTGACAGTTTTCAGTGCATCTCCAGTAGAGGACATTTCAATCTACTTATGAACATGGGCACTTTGAAAGTGAAGCACCAATTCAACTCAACACTCACAAAAGTCACTGACTTCAGTGTATGTTCTTGGCTTTTATACAACAAGCCTCTTGGAAATCTAAATTGCAATGTCTTTTAATCCAAACTAGCACGATTTTGCCTTGCTTCACTGGCCTGTAGTTTTGTTACCATCTACGCATTGTTTTTTATATATGTTTACATACAACAACAAGAACTTCTACCTTGTTCTGGGTTGTTAATTGGATAAAAGGCACGTAAAACCCTTTTCCGAACATCTTGCAATTTAAAACCATTGATCTAGGTCAGAACTGTGAAAATCTTTGCCTCAATTTGCTAGGAAGTCTTGCTACTGTGCTTAAGTTTAAGAATATCAACCACAGAAAGGTCATACAATACCGAGTTCTACTTTGAAAAAAAGTTCTGCTTTTAAAAAGGGTACATGAGCTTTGCCTTTAAATTTAGTCAGTACATTTATTCCTATCCTCTTTTTAGATCAATATTTAAAACAGAAGAGAGTCTCCAACTGTTCTTCCCTCCTTTTAGTCTATTAATTTCTATTTGCATGCAGATTGAGGGAAACAGGGTCATTTTAACCTTCCTCCTCCCATTTTCCTACAAAAGGAAGACTTCTTTCTTGCCTCCTTTCCTGGTTAACTGTAATTCTGAACTTTATCCTACATTAAAAAAAAAATATCAGTGAAGCATTAAAGATTTTTATTATTTTTTTATAGCACAGGATTTATTTAATTGAAAACAAAACTATTATTCCCTGTTTATCTTTAAAAAAAATCTCAAGTTTTAAAAGGAAAAAAAGCATTAAATTGCTTTCTACATTTTTGTTGGTGTTACTAACTAGTATACAAATAAATAATCCAGTGCATATACTGTTACTCCACTGTATTCCAGCATAAAATCAACGTCCCTTATACATTACTTCAACCGTTTGTGCAATTATGCATGCAACACAGGTAGGTCCCTGTCCCACATATTTCAGTTTAAAATCATGATCCCATTTTCAGAGTTAAGAAACTTAAAAATCAAGATGGTCCTATGATACACAGGATGCTTTTGCTATCTCTATCTCCCCTGCTTTTTAGGGAAACTAGTAATATATATGATACAGAACACTGGTGTGATAAAGGGGGGGGGCGGAAGTAACTTTGATTTTGTATGCAGGCTTGTAACCTTATCCTTAAACAATTCTCCACATCGGAACATGAACTGGAGTTTCTTGTTAGGTATTTTGGGGTTTGCCTTCGTGGTTTAGGAACAGATGAAGGCAGACCTGAAAGTTTCCTACTCTGAGTTTAATAACAACTTAAAAACAACCACACAGAAACAAGACTGTCATCCCACCATGGTGTCAAACTTTGATCATATTCCTGCCTAAGTTTAAAGTGAAATCCTGACCTTTAGCCCAAGCTAATGTTGACCTCAATAGCATCAAAATTTCAGTCTTCACGATCACTGATGCATCAGTTAATATATTCTTACAGAAATACTTTTTTTTCTCCCCAGCATAAGCCATCCCACAGACAATTAGAATAGTGGCTAATCAAATTCAGACTTTAGTAAGTTGTAATATCTATAAGCAATTTCTGAGTTGCAGATCTAATGTGCATACCCCTCTGCCTGTGGTAGTGTCTAGCTGCATAATCTCTCTTTTCCAGGGCACGCAACAGAACCTATTCCAGTACACTAAGACCTGAATTACATGACTCTCCACAGGGTAATCATTTATCTTATTTACAATAAGCACGAAACCAAAATCTGCATGTGCATCTTTACTCCAAAGTTCATACCAGAAAATCATACTGCTAAAGCTGTACATAATGGAAAGACAAAGCAAGCTTGGGAATTGTCAGCTGTAATGAAAACAAACTATGATTTTTAGAGTTATGTTTTACTGAAACCAATCTCCTATTAAAAGTATCTGAAACGTACTCAAGTGACAAAAAGAGAACGAAGAAAGAGAAGTCACACGTGACTGAAACCAAAGATGACAGGTTACATTAAAAATGCAGAAGTTATATTAAAGAAGAAACACTGCTTAAACAGACATAATACAACTTTGCGTCAAATGAGCAGCACTGTAGAAAAGAAACTACTTGAAGCACACAGATAGCTGATCTATTTCATACATAAAGATACTTCAGATGGAACACAAAACTATTTCTATCCCAATAATTTCCCTTTCATCTGTTCACATGGCAGATTTTTATCTAAGTGTTCAGTCGTAACACTGCCATTTAAGACACTCAGTATAAAACTGATCACTGTATTTTCTAAAGGCAAGGGTGTTAGCCAACCTCAGAAGCTAATGACTCAACAGTAATTTTAACAAGACAGTTGAAGCAGTAAATTAGAGAAAAGAAGAAGTATGTTGCAAAATGAGTGGAAATTCAGGTCTCTGCTCACATGTTCTGCAGAAATAAAGGGAGATAAAGATTAGATTTAAACTTACTATAAGTCCATCTGCGTGCTTCTCCTCATTATTTTGGTCCTTAAGGAAAAAATGTTAAAATTATCAACATAACAATCTTGTACGACTTATCAGTTCTGTGTTAAGCGAGAACAGCAAGTTTCTCTCAGGAATGTTTACATTTTCAGCCATAAAGTGTTCCTCATCATGTGATACAGTAACTAAACTTAGAAGAAACAATTCTATACATAGTCACTGCACCTCTGAAGATTACAGTTTTCCAAGGATCTGTCCAGACAAGTTTGAACAATTTTTAAAATATCCTTTCTGCACTGCAGAATACAGTTAAGCTTTACAGTGTAGGTTCTTCCTAAATAATTAAGAGCCCCCCAAAACATGGTCTGCAGCACCAATGAGTTCCTGAAAACCAAAAGACACAAAGTTCTCAGTTTCTGAAGAACTGCAATTAGCATACAAGTCAAGTTTTCTAAAGCACTTTTTGCTTTTGAAAGGCAGAAGTGCCTTTATAAGTTAAAAGTTTTTAACTTTTGCTGCTTGGTATCCGCTAGATTTTAAAATGTTTTTAGATTATTTACAATCTAGGATTTTGGGGGTTTTGCCTAGAAGCATTATGTGGAAGAGCAGGCAATGCATGGAATAAAACCGTCATCAGGGGAAATTACGTTAGCAACAGACAACTTAATGCCAATCTACAGTTAGCATAGTTTTAACACTGTACCAGCAACAGTATAAGTTTTACTGAAAACTAAGCCAAATCTCTTCACTTCTGCTGCAAAGTTCATATTACCAGTATATCAACCCATAACTTTTTTCAGTGGAAGCCTTAAGACCTGTCCGCAGAGTATTTCCCCAGATTTCCAGTTGTCTAAGTTAAGAGGAACAAGAAAAAAAAAAAAAGCTGTAAATAGTATTAAGAAAAAGTTGGCACATACTTATATTTTGATACTTTATACATTCTTCCTTAGCTTATACAGTTGGCGATAGGCTGCTCAAATTTCATGTCTGCTAGTTGACATTTCTTAAGCAAGGCTTTCCATGACAAAAACGACACTAAGGGTAATGAGTTCCATTGGGTTGCAAACTTACAAACAGAGAAGGAGGAGTAACACTGGAGTCCAAATATTTATTTTTTTCCCCAACATACAAAATTTCCGTGTTATGCTGTCATCTCTAAGACCTAAGCACAAAGGTGCTGCATTTGTACTGAAGCTTGCTATCCTATCTCAGTAATGCACAATCAGCAATGTGGCATGTTGATGAGGTAAGGAAGGCAGAAATGCTACAAAACTAGGCAGGCAAGATTGACCAGAAATGATGGCATGAAAAAGGAAAGGCAAAGATGCAAAACTAAATATCTAAATTATAAAAGCTACTTCATAAAACATAAGATATATATATATTTCTAAGACTGTAGTTTACCAGCTCACTGACAGACCACAACATATATTTCACAACACACATCAGCAAAGCTGGACATCTTCAACTGCCATACATGCAAAGGGGACAACACAAGCCAAATACCCCACCTACCCATCCCACTTAGTTTATTTTGATTGCTTTTTGATAAGCGACGTATGTATTATAACATATTCCTCTTTAGCTGGTATTTACTTCATTATTTTGAAAATGCCTTGGGTCACCTCAAGTACAAGTAGCATGATTTACACACTTGATTTACCAGTAAGTTTAATGAAAATTTAACTGTCCAAGTCCTAAGGCAGGTTGCTTTAAGAGCCCATGAAACAGCTCAACTTAATACACAATAAAAATAAAACAAAAAAAAGCCAAAACCACAAAGCCACCAAAAACACAGGTTTGCCTCAATGTACCAAAATCATCTGAATAATAAGTGGCTGTGTGAAACAGAGATATGTTCTGAGTATATAGAGAAGCGATAACAATTTTCAAGGTATGCAAACAACCAAAAGGTAATTGTGAAGTCTGTCTCCTAACGAGAAAGACACTGTAGAAGTAAAAATGGGGGGCAGGGGTGGTGTTAACATGATTTATTTTCAGCAGTGTAAGTCAGCAGCCATACTTGACTTACATTTTTTGGAAAAAAACTTGCAGAATCTTAAAGGTTTCTATACTGGAGAACAGAAAGCTATCAGTCAGACACAATACCTTTTTACATATATAATGCTTCATACACATGCAACTTACAGAACTGTAAAAACAAACCAAGAAAACTGTATTCTTAATTTCCTACAGTAGTGAGAAATCAGGATACCAACAGAGTTTATGGAAAAGGGGGCAGGAGGTGGGAGGGGAACAGAAGTGCCATGTAGTCAAGAAGTATAGTTGCCTAAGATAGAGAGAGGGGAAGAAGACAAAGAGATGAAGCAGAATAAAAGGTCATTAAAATAGCAGGAAGTTTTATAGAGGGTATTTTTCACTATATGTGGATCAACTTCTTCCAATTAGCTATGCATAAACTCCTCATTTAAACCACCTTATCTTCAATAGCTCTACAAGAGTTTTAGATATGGTTTAGCAAAAAAAACCCCCAAAAAACCACACCAACCCCAAAAAAACCACCACCAAACAAAAAACCTCTGCTCCCCAATGGATAAACCCATCTATTTACACTGGTTAATTTTTACTGATACTGAAAGGAGGACTTCAAGGTCTGACTCAGTGTAACAGAAAGCACGTCTTAGCATCTTTGGGGGACCCAAATTCCACCTACCTTTATGCTTATGTGGTAGTTGGAGCAGTAAAACACTGAACCTAATCAAAAATTACTGCAACTGGCACTACAAGTTCAGTTTTGTCCATTATCAGCAAACCACCTAACCAACTTCAAAATATGCTTGCATCAGTGCAAGATAAGCAATCATATTTATCTATCCCCCAATAAACTTACCCATAGCAGAAATGGAATTTGATATTCAATAGAAACAAGAAAGCTAACTCAGCCACCTATTACGAGCTTTGATCAAGAACCTGAAAAGCAGATTATAATTCTGCTCTTTCAGATTTGCTAATGCATAGCAAAGCTTTTTAAAAAAGAGCAAAATTTCATAGGAATCAAACCTCTGTGAAAATAACAACTATTAAATACATTTATATAGTAATTAACAAAAAACGAGCAAGTCATTTGTTGCACACAGTTTCTCCAACAGCTACCGTAATACAGCAAGTCACATATAGCTGTGTAAGAAAACTAGCATACTGCTATCTAATCTATCTACAACTGACTCCACCAAATCCCCAAAGAATGACATATAGCCTACTGGTTTCACTGTACTAAAACAATTCTAGATATACCCAGTACTAACTAACAGCAAATTATTAAGTGCTGACAAGGCTTTTCTTGCTATCGCTACAGCGAAGGATTCAAATAGTATCACTATATGTGAAAGACAGACTGTTCTAGCTCTAGATTCATGTGGCACAAAAATATTTCAGTGTACCCCACTACTTGTAAAATATTTTTGGTTTTGTATAAACCTGTTAACTAACAAAACTTTTCTTCAGAATTTTGAAGCTACTGATATGAATTTGAATTTCACAAAATATGCACTGATCCGTTTAGTGAATGACTTCTGATCCTGCAAGGTTCTAAATACTTCAATTTTCACTGGCCTCAAAATTTTGTACAATGTATCTGGCATCTAGAATGAAGACAAACAGCAGTATTGTATTTGAAAGCCACAAAAAAGAAGTTGATCTAGACTACAGAAAAAAAAATTGAAGAGCCTATGCTTATTTCTGAATAAGTCAGAACGTGTTCTGATTAAATTCAGCCTTAAATTCTGAAATTACCATAAATTAATTTCTTTGCAAAACACTGTCTTCCTTCACTTTGGTCGCAAGATATAAATCAGCAGCTCATAATTAACATATCCTAAATACAGTACGTGAAGGCCTGTAAGAGCAGAACTTGACAAAAAAAATCCAAATCTCACTAAATTTTAAAAAGCAACAAAACACTTAAGTGAAAAGCATAAGTGCATTACCTGTACTGCATTCTCAAATAATACAATTCGTACTTCAAGATCATCATGAACTTCAGACCTATTAAAAACCTTGCCAAACCAGTTTAAGACTATTAACATCACAATTTTCCCTTTTTCTATTTATGTTAGTCACATTCTTAAATGAAACAAAAAGAAGAGTTTTGTTAAGTTTCTGTTCTGTCACCCTTACGTTTGTTGAAGTTCTTATTCAGTCTAATAGCAAACTCTGCAAAAGAAAGTTTATTTCAAAAGAAAAGCTTTCTCATCAACACAACTGTTACCACGAACATTAACAGGATTGTCTGCTATGGAACTCAGTATTTCAGGAACTTCATTAAAATAGTAGCATAAATCAACTTATACCAATTTTTTTATATATATATATATCCTAGATCATATAGGAGGCACTTTTAGATTTCAATTGTTTTCACACAGATTAATGCTGTATAATTAGAATTCAAAATAGTTTATAGTGTACTTACTTTAGCAATCTGTAGCAACACAATGCAGTGTTTTATTGATTCTACCATGCTCTAGGAAAACAAAAATAACAGGGGAAAAAAACAACTTGTATTACTATCCTATAATATTTTGTATTTACAGGTTTTTATTAGTTACACAATACTAACTGAAATATTGGGTGAGAACTAAATGGACACTCACTTCTGTAGAACCCCTACTTTCCCTTCCCTTTTTTTTTTTTCCCCCAGAGACAAAAGCACAGCAGTAGAAAACTGAAATTTCCAAAAGCCACATACAACACAGGTTGTCAGGGTGAAATGGAGGTCAGCTTCAAACTTTCAGAGCGCTGGAAGCAGGTAAACTGTCATGTGAAAAGAGGCTGAGAGAGCTGGGATTGTTTAATCTGGAGAAGAAAAGGCTCAGGGGAGACCTTATCAATGGGCATCAATATCTGATTGGGATGGCAGGGTGTAAAGACGATGGAGCTAGACTCATCTCAGTGGTGCCCGGTGACAAGACAACAGGCAATGGCCACAAAATGAAATACAGGAAATTCACCTTAAACATAAGAAAACACTTCTTTACTCTAGGGATGATCAAACACTGGAACAGGTTGCCCAGAGAGGTTGTAGAGCCTCCATCCTTGGAGTTACTCAAAACTCAACTAGATTTGGTCCTGGGCAACCTGCTCTAGCTGACTGTGCTCTGAGCATGGGGTTGGACTACAGACTTTCAGAGGTCCCTTCCAGCTTCAACTGTTCTATGATTTTATGATTCTAAGGTGCTAGACATAAATCTGAATACAGCACCAGAACCAGGCTGCCTCTGCCATCACACTGTTGGACCTAATATGGATTCCCACTTTTCTGTAAAAAGCTTTAGAAACTTTCCCAAGAAAATAAGGTTAATTTCAGTATCTATGTATAATAGATATAAAAATTAAAGAAACTTACACTGGTTGTCTCTTTGAGACTTTCAATTTTCTGTAAAAGAAAAATCAAAATAGTATGGTTAAAGACAGAATTTCCAGCATCTAGTTTGACCTAAATACTGTACAAACACTATATTTTAATCTTAAATTGGGGAGGGAAAAAAGCAACCAACATATTAAAGACTATTTCTGTATATAGACACAATTTTCATTTTGTAATTGATAATACAGAAGTCAAACTGATAATTAAAGCTTAAAGATGACAAGGTCAGTAATTTCTGAGCAGTGACATTATACGTATTTACCCAAAGTCGACACTTCAGTTTTACATAACATCAACAAAAATAAAATGCAGTATGATGATTGACTCTAAGTTCAGTTTGCATCCTTACATAGTGTACTGAATGGTGGCACATTCCAACGATCAATATTACTTGAAATTACCATCATTCAAGTAAAATAAACATATGCAGTTAAGCACAGTTTAAAAAAAAAAAATCACAGAAAATAACAGTGCACACATGTTCTTGCTCTTTCTAAGCCTCCAGTAAAAGTGCATCTGGAAATCTGCCTACTCAATTTTATCTAAAAACACTGGTTCATAAAGATTTCCTGTGTGGAATTGCACTTCAAGCATGCAAAAGGCATCTGCATGCCATTGTACACATAAGCATGACCTATCTAAGAAGCATATGCATCCTGTTGATGTCCTTGGGTCTGTCTGCAGAAGGCAAAATTATTAAATTGGACTCAGCACTGAACCTCTACTAATTTAATTACAGGACCTCTTTGTTTTGATTAATGAGTGTCTCATGTGACTTGAGTCACAGTCTTTTTTATTCTTGAATAATCGAAGTGTGTAAAGTAACTTTTAACCCCACAGAGCACTGCAAGCCAAATTCTACACCGTAAGAGAGCCACATGCATCTATAAATCTACAGGAATGAACAGTCTCAGCTCATGGATTAAAAAAAAAAATAAAAAATGCAGTGATGGCTTCCCAGCCAATACCTGGGGAAAATTTTTTCAGTTATACTCTGTTCTATATACTATTCATGAGGATGCTATATGTTTTCTTCATGATTAATTGGCAAGAGGTGGCCAAATAGCACCTAGCCTCAGCCTTTTCCACTGGAAAGACTGGACCAAGCTGATCCAGGAAATAGCATATCAGGGATGTTATATCACAAAGTTGTATTATATTTACTTCTGTTGCTAGCAGAGAAACGTGCCAACAGCTAAAAATTCTTTTGTTTTGGTTTTTTTTTTTGTTGTTGTTTTTCATGTCTTTATTATACTTCCACTCCAAACTTTATCAACACATATTGAAAAAGGCATTTTAAATATAATGACAGCAGTGAAGTTTTTGGCCTTTTAGCACCAAAGTAGAACAGGCAATGTACCCAAACATACAGATCTTGTCAGATGAAAGATTATGCAGCTGAAATAAGTCATTCAGTCTCAAAGCTTTATAGCCAACTGTAGGCAGCTGTCAGCAGTTTTGATTATTCTTTACCTATTTTTTTCCCCAACATGTTCTAGAGTATTTACACTGGTAAATTGGTATCTCATTTCCTTCACTGATATCATCTTTGCTGAAAATCTGAAAGTGATGTCAGGCCATATAATGTAATTCAGTCACACTGTTTGCCCCCCACCCATCTGTAATTTTCCAAGCAATAGACTAATTAAGACATTGTTATTCTTACATATAGGTACAGACAAAAGGGTAATTTGTCCAAGATCACACAGAAGATCTGAGATGGGAAAAACCTCAGGACACCTGGTTTCCAAGACCTATCCACAAATTATACAATCATAATTTTTTCCTCTATGGAAATGAATTCTTTGTGAGCTGGCCAACTTAAGTAGTAACAGTACGCATTAATCCAATATTTTTCACATTTGTGCTGTATGGCTACCTTGCAAGAATAGAGCACATGGAACTGGAACATTGTCTTCTTCATATGTACACAAAGTTACGAGAACAATCCAGGCAAGTCAGACAGACTCAGTCCCTGGGAAGACCCTTCTAAAGAGCACCAGCCCTGTTCTTTAAGGCTAAGCAAACACTGATATGGAAGTCTCAGGATTTTCATGAGCAATGTGTTATTCTAGAATGGTGATGTAAGCAGCCATAAAATAAAGTTTGCAAACTCTCCCCTGTAAGATCTTATACAAACACACTAGAGACATGACACCAGGGAGAAAAAAAACCAAGCGGACAATCACTAGCAACAAAACTGGCATGCTTACAAGAGTGGTTGGTTTGGAGAAGTTAGGCGAATGCTTGTACCTCATCTCATCAACTGTACGGAACTACACTGCTATGTATACATGGTGCTACAATCCTTGTAACTTCATTCTTATTATATTTTGTTTAAACTTACATTAAAGTAACTAATATAGATAATTTAGAAAATACAAAATTGTAAGAAAAATCATAAGCAGGTAAAAAAGAGGTATGTTGAAGATAAAAAAATATTACCAAAAAGATAAAAATCAAAGAATATAATTTATTACTAAAAGTTATCACAATTTTCTCTCTTCAACATCCCTACTCTTTGAAAACAGATGAAGATAAAATTTTAATAAGACAGTTTCCCTGGTTTTAGGTAATGAATACACTATTTTCAAATGAAACATCCATTTCCTGAGGGCTTATATTTGCAGAATGCAGCCACATGCTATATCTAATCAAATTGCAGGCTGCCGCTGAAACTACTCCATCTACTTGCTGCTTGTTGCACCTTCTCACATCTGATTTTTTTTTTTTTAATGAAGCCACTGGTGATCCAATAGAAAGCTAATTTTATTTCATTGAAAGTGATTTTTGCCTCATTCAACAATCATGTGACTACAGAGAATTGGATCAGCTCATCCAGCAATAAGAGGCAGCAGAGGCTTGTAGGGGCAGCTGACTCATGGTCAGAATCCATACGGTGCAACCTGAATCCGTGTGCTCAGTCTTGGATTTACTTCACAAAAAGTACTTGTTGTGAACAAAACAGCTTGAGCAGGCTACACTTCTCTCCAAAATCTTGTTAAGTAATGTCAGCTTTGTTCCAGCCTGCCAAATATACACCTCTTCACTATTCTGATACTTTTGAATGCTTACAGTTTTGTTCTCCCCGATATGTGCGGTCAAGATAGTTTCACAAAACCGAACAGAAAAGTTTACTTCGACTTCTCACCAATAATATTGCTAACACTGCAAGAAAGCAAGGTCCTATCCTGTCTTCAGCTTGAAACGCCAGTACCCTCAGATCACGCACCCTCCCTTACTTCCTACATAATCGGATATATACATTGTACCCCATTAGTAGATTCAGGAAAACTGGCAGCACTGCTAGTTATAGTATGCTTACAAGACAGCATGATCCCACTATACAGTGCTAGTTGTAGTTCTGCCAGGAGTATCGATATAACACAGGGAATTCATGATAATCACAGTATTTCTCAGTCTTCAAAATTCAAAGTCTACATCTGCACTGTCTTCTTCCAAGTTCAACAGATTACCATGTCTCAGAAAGAAGATATCCGAGAGATCTTGAAGCATCTCAGAACACCTATACCCTATACCATTATCTTCAAAAGACCAAATATTCTGTAACTAAAAACCAGCTCATCCAGTGCGCTGTACACTTGTGAAAACAATAGCTCAGGTTTTAAATGCCTGGCCATAAAGAGTTGCAGAAAACAGCACTCAGCTAGTCAGGAAGCATCTAACTCTCAAATAACCAAATCTTGTTTCCTCAGAGGAAAAAAAAACTACGGGTTGGATGGAAGTATCCTGCAGGTTACACTCAGCTCATAGTCTGATAGCTGAACCATACTTCATAAACAAATAGGAAAACTGCTAAATACAGTATCAAAAAACCTCTTAGCTGCTTTTGTACAGGAAGAGACATGATCCAAAAAGAACTTTGCCAAGTCATCTTAATTTTTAATAGAGAATAAATGGAATCTATAGTAATAGCAATACTCATCAAGATTTAAAACCAGAGGAAGCTGACCTCTTCTAAACAAGCCTCCTGCTTTCTCTATAAAGTCAACCTGTCTGTTCCATAGATACCTTGCAGAGATAAAGAAAGAAATCAGCACAACATGCGGAAAGTCTCCAGGGAGTAGAAGCACTGTCACAGGGGAAAAAGAAGGTACTGCCTGATCTGCAAAGTAACATCTGGAGGGAGGTCAAAATTGAAGGACAACTCTTCCCAGTGAGACACACTGAAGGAGAAATACAAAATCTTTAGATCTTACTCTCCTGGTCAGTTGTCTACAGATTAAACACACTTACACAGAGAACGCTTGTACTTCAAAGTTATTTTAAAAGCCCGTACATGCAAAAGAACTCCAGAAAGACCATCACTTGTGAAGTCCCTAAGACACCACATAACACATCAAACAAGATGGGTAACACGTGAAAGGTCACAACCATTATGAAGTAGTAAACTAATCACACAAAGCATCAAACTGTTCTCAAAACTGAAATCAAACACCAAGAGAACATCAGCTTGTTTTTCACAAGTGAAATTGGGGGGAGGGAGGGAACTAGGATGAAACACACCACTACTTTATGATATTGAAATTACTGCATTTGCTGAAAACAAAAGCAACTCCTCAGTAATAAACCCTTCATAAGGAATTGTTAAATCCCTCCTCCACACCACACAAATTAACATACAAAACCAGCATGCTACTTAATGCCAAACCCACACCACCCAAGGTACGTGCTAGCCTTTCTTAAACATCTTGATTGAACACTGACCTACAAACTTGACTTTGAAATGGAATAGGAGGGGATGCAAAAAAATACACAACACTTAACTGAATTACAACCTCACTAAAAAAGTAGGGCTCCCCACACAGCAAGTTGCATTTTTGGCATCCTCACCTAAGGTGAATGAATTATGGTATTCTCAGACTTCCAACATGTGGTATGCTAGTCACAGAGCTACACAGGATGCAGACTGATTATGTGAAATACATGATTCTTAGTATCTACTTTTTTCCTTCAGAATAGCTTTGCTATTCCTACAAACAGTAAACATTCATCCTTGTTAAACATGAAAAAATAGTAAATTTAAGTTAAAAGTGCTTTTGACAGAGTCATTATTTCCTACAGACTGAAACCTTTTCTAATGTTATGACACCCAGTATTACCAAAAATTCTGTTTACCACCTATTCACAACAAAAATTATGTTATCAGTTATTCAAATTGCTTTAAGTGATTTTGACAAATTGAGGAATATGAAAATAGACCAAGAATGTTTAAATTTTTATAGACTATAGCAAATTGACGCACAAAACCCTCTGATTAAGCAAAACAAGCAATATTTAAGCAAAATGTACTTGCTTTTCTCTGTTCATCATCTTTGCAGTTCTGGAGTTTTTCATCAAAGAGCTAAAAGAAAGAGATACTTGTGAAAATACTGAAAGTGTTATTTTTCCATATCAAATCAGCCAGAAACAGAAATTTCAAAACCAAAAGCATTTAATAAGTACTTAAGTTATATGATCCAGGTATTATGACCCAAAGCAGTTTTTGCCTAACATTTCTTTACAGCATTTGTGATATAACAAATTTGTAACTAATTTCTCACATTATCCCACCCTGCAAGAGACCAAATCTCAGATCCTGGCTTGTTCCACAGCTCAGCCTGGCATGATTCCACCATGGTTTGCACAAAAAGGTGAGGTTAAGTGATAAAAGCGACACTCATCAGAACACCTCAGGCTGCCTTTCTTTTATTTCAGCAAAGATTTTTGGGGCATACTGAGTGCTTACCAAAACAGCCTCAACCCTTAGCAACCCTTCCAGGTACCTTATTATTCAAGTACATGATTCATATCATGTAAGATTTGTAAGCACTTCTTTTGGGAAGATACACAGTAATTTCCCAGCATTAACTTCTATTTATTTTCTTAAAAGTGGAATATGACATACAGCTAAGCAAAGTGAAACAAATCCTTACTGAAAAGCTTGCATGTGTATTTTACACAAGCTGAGCTGAAACAGTTAAAAGTTGCCTCCAAGAGCACTCTAAGGTGCACATACAAACAACCATTAAGTACAAGATGTTCAAGGAAGAAAAAAAAAGGTTAAGGGTAATGCTCAAAAGTTGTTCACATCCACCCTTGCTCAGAAAAGACTAACTTTTAGTAGGTGAACTACAGTTCTTCACTCAACTGCCTGCCTAAAACCTACTCATGTGTTCCCTTTCCGTTGAGGGCTGATTTCTGGTTCTAAAAAAAAAGACTGTAGTCTTGGTCTCTGTCCATCCTCAAATTCACTCTTCTTTCATTATTAATTCATTCCTATAGCCCCTCCCCCCCAGTTGGCCTGAAATAACAATTAGAAGGTGTAAAGATTTAAATACCTTCCTTCAGCGAAGCATGCTAGATGGCTCCAGAGCGGGAGACAAAGCTAACTCCTGATAAGTCCTTTGCAGTTTAGCTTTGAATTTTGTTTGCATCTCTTTTGCCTACCTCCATTTTTGTTGGTATGCTCTTCCCTCTCTCCGCCCTCCCCTGCAACTGAATTTTTGCTGAATATCCCACATGCAATACTTGCCCGTTATATGAGGAAAAAAATTCCAAACCAGCAGAACTGAAGCAATCTTAACAGCAATTTTAACCTGCTGAGTCATGGGAAAAAGTGTCCTAATCAGCAGCAAAAACTGTTTTTCTCAATCAGGTGAGTACTGAGAGGTATGACCTCATCATTCCTCACCTTCCCACCTACTCTTAAAATACATGTACAAATCGTAAGAGAACTGTATTTGTACAAAATTTCTACAGAATATTTTCAGTCAAGGACAAAGAAGAGATTATATCTATCACTACTGCAACAAAATCTGAAACTATCTGCGACTGTAGTTAGAGATTACTTGACAAAATTCTGTCAAGATAAATTCCAAAATGCTATGAGCAATACAATGATTTAATTATGTTTCAAAGTTAAACTTAAGTCATCTCTGCCATTTCCGTGAAGCTATATATACAAAAGAATGTTTCGGCCATTGTAAGCCATTCTATAAAATCTGAGCTATTTTAATTTCTAACTCTATTTTAACAATCCCAAGATCCATTCTAAGAGAACCATTTTCAGCTTATTTCAGCCCTTAGCTTATAACTTCTAATTTTTATACTTCTAGTAAAAATCTCTTTATTTCAGTAGTTGGAACTTATGTAACAACCCTAAGCTAGGGGGAAAGAGAAAATAAAATTCTATCATCAGCAGACTTCATATATAAAAAAAGGTTGTTTTCTCCAGTTCACAGTCAGCTCAGCCAGATGAGCTCTCCCTGCCTCCCACATTGACCAGAACATGTGCCAAGCATAAAACAGGACTCTCTCCCCCCTGTTGAGCTTCCTTTCAACCAGACCTTGAAAAACCACACTGACGAGCAGACTCCCAATACAGTAAATACACCAGTTAGTTACCATACCTTCAGTTGGTCTATCAAGATCTGTAAGTAAGCATCAGCCTCGGTAAGTTTCTTGTCAAAATCATGAACACTGGGAACAAATCCTGAATCCACACCCTAGACATAAATAAATAGAAATAAAATATATAATTAGAGTTTCAGAAGAGGAAAAAAGATAACAAAAATATGGATTTGCCTGCCAACTGACTAATAAAATGTTGCCTTGCCTCTCATCCTGCCATGTGCAAACACAGGCACACAGCTGAACACATTTGTCTTCTATTTGCAGCTAAATCAGTAACAGTAAATCGCTACACATTTTCAGCAGGCATATAATCATCATATACCAGAGTATTTCATTACTTATGATTGAACAAAACCCCTTACATTACACTAATTAAAGTTTCTTTGGAAAATATAAAGGAGAATTCAAGTTTTTCCAAAGACTGTCTTGTGATTCCATATTCCTACATTTCAGTTAAGGAAGACAAAACCATACCAAATTGGATGACTGCACTTTTCACACTTCAGACAACATTGCTCAACTCACAGCTTCTTAGCTACGAACTGAACTAATGCGTGCTAAATCTCTTCTTAAATATGGACCCTCCTTTGAGCTGAAAAATTCAAAAGTATTATTCCTGGTTGCCCTAGTTCCTTTACAGCTATAGTGATTTGCATCCTTGTCACTATATTCGATTTCTTGCATTTTATTGCACATATGCCAACAAGGACAAAGTATCAGTGCCATAAGAATGATTACTTTTATGTTTTCTTGCTTGCAAATTTGTTTCCCTTAATAATGTAAGGCTCAAAGCACACTTCTGCATATAACAATCCCTACCTTTAAACTGATAACCCATGTATTTAAAGATCTGAACAAACTCCCACTGGGTTACCACATCTTTAATTACATGAAAGAAAAGAGAGGATTCTTGAAATTGATTACTTCTGACTTCATGCACATTTAAGGTTTACTTATATAATACCTTTAGTGCAAATGGAACTGCGAAACAAATATTGAAGCACTCCCAGCTTAAAAAAATTGTACAATGCAAGTTAAATACATCAGAGGAAAAAAGCCATGAAGGATAAAGAAGCAAACATCAGTCACAAGAGAAACACAATCCTGAGAACATCACAGCAGTGACAAGACTTTCCTACTAGCCTAAATACTTTCACCTGTATTCACATTGATCTAAAATATGACATCTTCACTTCAAACGCTTACAAAACCATCAACTGTGCTGTTTTGACTGCTGAGAATCTCAAGAGTCTGAATGTGTAAAGATTAGCCAGTGGGGGAAAAACACTTCGTATGGGGGAAGATGAGCAATCCATATTTGTAAAATTCCATATTAGTATAACATTTTCTTTGACATTGTTTGCTCTGTCAATACAGATAGTTTCTTTTATTTTTGTTTGATAATGGGCCATCATATTAAGAGCTTTACTGATGGCTCTTTAGAGGCGTGAATGTTTGTGTGCAATAGAGGAATGACTTGCTCTTACATCTGTCAAGCTGTGTGCACAGTATCATGCACACCCTAAAACATAAAGCCATCTACTGACTGTAGAAGATATTACTCTTTATTCATTTGCCAAATCTTAAACTGTGCTACAAACTAACACCCAGATCTTGACAACAGTTCTACATGAGTAAATCTATCCATACAGATTAGTTTGTAAACCAGCACAAACAAAAAAAAAAAAAGATATTTCACCCTGTATTAGACAGTCCACACCGGACAAATTTAGAAATAGTGTTTTGAAACAAGGAGGAGGGAGGAGACAAGAAGAAAGCAACCATTTTGACTATGCCAAGAAATTAAGAAAAGACAAAAAACACCCAGTGTAACAAGTTATCAAAAAACTACGCAGAAGGGAGAGTCCTCTCAACCAAGAAACTTTTGACACTCCCTCAAACTAGTCAAGTTTAAATTACACTGAAACTAGATCTGAAACTGTATGAAATTAGTATTCTATTTCCTTACTGAAAACTGAATTGTCTGTACAGCAAGCAGCAAACACCATCATTTCAGCAAATGGTCTAGAATGCTCAGTTAAAAAATTCTGGAGGTCAGGTTTCATATATCAAAACTGCATGAAGTACACAGAAAATTTCTGCTGAAGATACTACACACAGAAATATAGTTTATGGTGCAAGTTATCTGTATGCTGCATCAAAATGCTGATTTTTATTTCAGTCATCAGTCTCCGACTACTAATATGTAACAATCTGGTATTTTTAGTGGTAGCTTAAAAATAAAATGCCATTCTTAAATTTCAGCCTCTCAGCACTAAGGGAAAAGCTGATTAAAACATTTAGTGTTGCAACTGAGCAGACATCCACGTCAAACACAGAGTGAAAACTGTGACCTAAAAAGTTGCATTAGAAAGTTAAAACTTCAATCAGCGTAAAGAGAAAGCCATAAAACCAAGCATAGTGTCAAGCTGAAAATGAAACACAAAAATAATTTTGAAAATAAACACAGGTACTTAAAGCTGTAGCACTTCACTAGTTTGCTCTTGGTTTGTATAAAGACAGTTTGGATGAAATTTGATAACCTACTGAGCAAATTTACTAGTCTGTGTTATATGAGATTAGGTTAATAATTTTAAGTTCTCACCTAGTTTTAAAATTGAAAACCAAAAGATAACTGGGAAGTTAAAAATATCAAGATTAGCAATAGCACAGAAAAAAACACTGTATAAATAGCAAACAAAATGAATCAATATTTCAAACCCAGCAGTAATTTAGAAAGAGCAGATATACGAAGTACAGATTTGCATAACAAATCCTTATTTCTTCATTATCTGGTCACCCAAAGACCCGGTAGAGGAAAAAAGAGGGTCCCTTTCTCTTTCTTCCCTCCCCTGCCATGTAGGAAATGAGGCTTCAAAAGAAACAGGTGAGCAGAGTCAATAGAATGGCATTTAACAGCTTGTTAAACATGTAAATTAGGAAACTGCACATCTGAACTAGCAATCAAATTTTTATGAGACACTTGTATTATATGCTGCTCACCTATTCATAAACTGACAAAAAGAGGCTGCCTGCAGATATTGTTGAACCTCCACCCTCAGAGGGCAGAGTTCAAAACTCAAATGGATTTGACCCTAGACAACATCTAACATAGAAGTTGGTGTCACAATGAGAAGGGGCCTGGACCAGGTGACTTCCACAGGTCTTCTCCAGCTGAAGTTATGCTGTGATTCTAAAATAAATATCTTCAAATTACAAAAAAGAATAGGAACCCAAGTATTTCAGATCTTCAGAAATATACTGATTCTTTCCTACTGTCAGTACCAATCCAAAGTAATATCACCTGGTTTTCCATTGAATAACTAGATCTATTGGTAAGTACACTTTATTTCCCTCAAATAATGACTACTCTATGCTCATATAGGTTTTAAGGAATTAACAGATTATATTACCAGAGGAAATAGCTGCAGAAGCAAGTAATTTATATAACTCCTAATCTCCCCACCACCTCTCAAAACAACACTGGTCTGGGCTTCAGCGAAGAACGCTCATGCCAGGAGTCCTGCAAAATTACTCCCTTTGTACCCAACCCTTTTTTTGGAGGGGGTAAACAGGAGGGCAACAACAAAATATAAACCAATTAAAAATACATATTACGAGCGTTATTCCCATTACAGAACTGCTAGCACTAAGGGAGTTTATATGTTGTTTCCTTGTCCTCCAAATGAGAAGTCACCCATATCACTAATGCATTTGTAGTCAAAACTTGTCCATGCTGAGAAGTAATTCCAGACTAATTTAAACTAGTTCTTTCAACCTAGGATCGGATGAAAAGATTGCATCATCCTTAGAAGCAGCATACCAGAAAAATTCAAATGTATTTCTCAAATAAAAGCATTACAATAACGACCTCTGTGGAAAACGAACAGTAATGAAGGCAGGGAAACAAAGAAAAAGATAGAGGCAACAGCAAAGACTTGACAAGAGCTGTCCTTGTAGAATAGCTTTACTGGGGGAGGAAAAAAGAAAGCTGTACAGAGCGGACTTTTTTTTTTTTTTTAAGATACTTACACTATATTCTTCATTTAATTAGGATTTCAAGTCCAAAAAAAAAAAAATCTTGTGGAAGTTAGTTTAAAGAAGTGAATAAGAGTGTTTTCCCTCCATCTGCAATACACCATCAGAAACATATGCCCTGCCTACAGCATGTTTGATTTTGTCAAGTAGGACATTGCCTGTAAGAACCACTGATAGAAAACTGAAGAAAAACAACAAATCGACTAGTAAGCCACTAAACAATGGCACCTTCTTGTCTTTTTATTTGTGGCAAAGACAACTATATTTCTTTCCCCTGCTAGATTTTTGAGCAATATTTAAAGCTCAGAATGTAAATGTCTCAAAATTAGTTTAAAAACAAATGTAGGAGTTCTGGAAGGCATACAAGCCTTCCAAACAGTCAGAATATTACACTTCTAAAAAAAACCCAAACAACAAAACAACAAAACAAACAAACCTATTTCTGCATTGCAAAACACAAAATGTTTAGCAAAGACTGTGTAGCTATAGATATTATCAGGTCCTCTAGGAAAATAGAAAGAGTTCAAAAAACTGAAGTACTTACATACTGATGCAAAATTCTGTCTTTAAAGCATAGGTTACAATTCCGAAACCTCACAAATACTAAGTATATCCTAGAGTCCCATTCATCTACCTACATAATTTGTTATGGATGCAGATAATGCACATGCACTAACGTGCTTATTCACTATTGTAGTTACTTTGTTAGCAAAATTTGAAAAAGGGCAGCATGCCTGTTAGCTCTATGCCCCTCCACCAGCACTTGCAACACATCTATATAGGCTATATTCTTAATCTAAAAGAACCTGTTCTTAGTTTTATGCAAGCATTCTTGACTCACACTAGAACGAGCATTGGAAAGCCAGTGAGTAACAATATAATATACTTAAGAGAAACATACAAGAAAGTTTTACTCTATCCTTTATTCTTATTTGCAGCTTTAGAACGGTCATCAAAAATCCTGGGTAACGTGATACTAAGTGAACCGCTACTAGCAACACAGTTTCACAAACACTTTACACCAGCATAAATGAATGAGAAACAAATCAGTTCCCCTGTTGTTTATTCTCACCCTTACTCTGCTCGCTCTTTTGAGTCAGCATAAACATTTACCTTGCCACATAATCAACTCAATGTGGAAACTAATCCAGGTTAAAACTAAACTGGTCTGGGGAGGGAGGGCAGCCAGAAAAGTAGTTTTAATTTGGGCCAGTTCTGAATCCAGTTCCAAATTCAGCTATTCTTGCCGCACTGCCTCTTCCCCTCTGCTAGGAGAAGCGAGACAGGACTGCTTCCGGCAGCAGTACCAACTCTTAAGTATTGGTGAAGCCATGGTGTAACTCTTAATATTTAAGCCATTGTATCACTCTTCGCAGCAACAATCCCAGATCCACTTCTTAGAATATAGTTTTCTTACCCTACTATTTGCTACTTATGAAGTAAACATCTTGTTTAAATTATGGAGGTATCAAGCTACAGAGCAATTATATTTTTTTTAATTCCTTTCACTTTTATGGTGATAAGAAATGGCCCACCTTTGTACTGACAGTAATTTCAGTTCCTTTGTCTCTACAGTGAGTCCACTTAGAGGCTGAAATAGTTTGGGGCATTACCTGAAGGGTTTTCATAAGTTTGGGTAGGAAATCCTTTGTAGTCTGCAAGTATGTAAAGACTCTCTAATGTGGATTATCACTGCCATATCTACTCAGAAAGCATGAAAGACATCTTACTTGCAGAATATGCAAGTTTCAGCTTTGTATTTTTATTTATTTTTTAAATCAAGGTGGTAGTTAGTTGTGTTTTACGCAATTCTCAACAGCCTCTTTAGTTACCACTTTAAGACACTTACCAAGATGCTCTAGCAGCACTAAAACAGAAGAAGGAAAAAGTACATTTCAATACAAGGGATTTAAGGCAAGAATGAGTGTGAAAGCTTCAGCTAACAGGAGGAACGGGGGTGGGGGGGAAGCAAAGCTCATCCCTCCAGCTCAGGGTGAGCATGGAGGACCCTCCTACAGATAGGGTCCTAACACTACCGGAATACAAGCACACATTCAGCCATTTAGAATTTAAGATTTATTCAGTTTTTTACTGAATTCCCTTAAGGCGTGAGAAGAGTTTAGTTACTGGTGGTTTTTAGGTAGATTCATATTTTAACAGTGATCTTGCACTTTTCAGATCAAAGAAGAAAGTCACTGTGGTCCTAAGAGACATGAGTTATCTTCAAGGGGTTTTCACACTGGAGAATTCCAAGGGCTTTTCACACAGGAGAATTCCAGAGCCAAAAAGTACACGCAGCACTACGGAGCCACTTGAAAGACACGCAAGGAAAGCAGGACATTTATGCTAAACAAGACGATGAGAAGCACTTCCTGTCTGAATGGGATTGCTGGTTGACATAAGATGCTGGTGAGGAACAAAAGAAAATCTGAGATAACTTATCACCCTCCTACCTCTGCCCAGACAAACAAGAAACCCAAGCCACAATATACCCTCACCTCATGCACACCCTTCCCCTTACCTCTTGTGGGTATGAAGCAACTGATGTGCTGCCACTGCAAAGCCTAGTAATGCCACAACAATAACATCTTGGGAGGGGTAAGGGGAAAAACACTGGTGGATTCAGAATGGTACTTCCAATACTATCGCACCATCTACTGTTCAAGGACTTTTCAATAGACAAAAATAATACTAGAAGAACTATGCATATTTTTAGTAATGCCTTTAATATGAGAACATACAAAAACACAGCAAGCAGAACAACGTATTTCAGTTTCAAAATTTAGAGAAATTAGACTACAGGTGTATCTGAAATGTTTCCTCCCTATTCTTGTTTCATTTGAATACAATGTTACTAATTGTCAGCCCTCTGGACAGCTAGAATACCTTTACTCATTCTACATATTTAGGACTCAGTTCTTACTCAGTTCCTTGACTGTAGCTCATTCTTGCGAGTGTTTTTTGGGGGGGGGGGGGGGGAAGCATGTTTTATTATTTTTAAGTGTTTCAAAAACACTTCCATTATAAAGACTGAAGGACAACACAGTAGGACATTTAGGCAAAAATAAAAGTAGCAAGACTAATCAGACTAGAGAACACCCAGACACCACCTCTCCACCTCGCATTAATTCCTTATCCTTTCTGATTTGGTTCACACAACACACAAACTACCTAGGTTTCAGTATACTTTCTCATGTCTAACAGATGTGAGCTTGACACTATGAAGAAAACTTAATCAAAGTCTGACTTTCCAAACTTGAACACTCCAGTAACAGAACAGGCAGACCGAAAGCGGCATGAAAATCTGAAAAAAGGAGTATCATTTTGGACAAAAACAGATGCGTAAAGGTTTTATATGACAGATAACCACGTTTCTGTTTGCAACAGAAACCAAGAACCTAAGAAAATACCCTTACAGAAAATAATCTCTGCCACAGCACTCAAACCCCCATCCATACCCGTTGAGCCAATAATCCTCCCAAAGAACTCATTTTACTTTATTGTCCAAATAAAAAGGAAAGCAAAAGAACATCAAGTGCATGAAGTGGCGTTTTGTTTTAAATGTTAATTGAAGCCAAGGCGTGTTTGTATACAACAGGCTCTTGTAACCGGATGAAAGCATCCCTCTAGGCACGCAGGGCGCACAGAAACTCGGCGGCACTCCGGCAAGGTATCAAAGCCATTCCCGGAGACTCCGCGAGTCCCCCCGCGCAGGAAGCCCGTGCCCGCCCTCCCCGCGGAGCTCCGCTCCCCGGGAGGCTGCCTAACGCCGATCTCTGCCGCCTGTTCCCCGGGGCTGCCCCGAGCGGCCGCCCGGGCGGGGCC
>NW_008824287.1:1678271-1681372 GCF_000699105.1 Pygoscelis adeliae | reverse complement strand
CATCCCGTCAAAGGCACCGCTGGCTTCAGCAGCGGCCGAGTCGAGAGCACGCTGGTAAAGCCCAACAGGACCTGGAGGGCTACCAAAACCGAGGGGTTTCTGCTTGGAGAGGCACCCAGTGCTCGCCCTGCCGGTAGCCTCCCTAACTTCAGCCGGGCTCAACAGAGCTTGTTCATTCCGCCTGCGCATCCCGCTCGTGAGGCACGAGCACCCTGCAGGTGAACAGTAATTGAAACCGCGCTTCCTAACTCATGAAGGAAAGATATTTTGCAAGGAGGTATAGTCTTGTTCCATTGTTAAATCAGTATCTGCTCAGCGGCTCATGTCAATGAAGATGGCGAGCCTTGACAGTTCCTGAATTGGGGTGTAAGTGAACAGTATTCCAGCTAGTCCAAAAATAAGGGCCTCCGAAAAAAAAAGGGTACATGACCGGCACATTGAAGAAGGTTCTTGAAAATGAATGGTGAGCACACAACAGTGGCCCACGAGGTGTTACATTCAACACTGAACGTATTTAAGAGGGATGAGGATATGTTTCTTAGCAATCAGTTCTAGATTTTTAATTATTCCCCCAAACATTACTAGATAAATTACTGAGGGGTTTTTTTATCTAAATATGCCTTACTTATTTGAAAAAGTCCTGGAACATGAACAGGTTATGTAACGGGAACCAGTTCCTTTATTAGCTGCAATCATGAAATCTATGTCTGCCAATAAAACTACAATCACAATTTCTAGAGAGCGTGGAAGTATACATTTTGATAAAACCACAGTATATTTTGGTGTTTCATTTCTGTACTCTGTATCTCCAAGCCATAAAAAAGTCTTCCAGGTGGAGAAAACTGCACAGATTACTTTTACTTCATTTCAGACCCTAAATAGGACTACTTATGTTAACCTATTCACTTTCTCTCTCTGAGGATAGAATGGGGAAAGAGGCATCCCTTGGGAGGCAGCTCAGCCCTTTTAAATCCATATGTTGTCCTCTAAACAATCTCTGTCTCCTCACACCCACTGCAGAGCAGAGTTTTTCAGCCTGCGGTCAGCTACTGTGTCCAGATGGAGAGATTACTTCTAAAATATCCATGACATGTTACTAGGCATATAAAGCTGATTGTCAAACTTGAATTTTTATCCAGGGATCTGCTATCCACCAGAAAATTTGTAGTGGTCTTTAATAAGTCAAAAAAAGTTGAAAACCATTGTTTAGCAGGAAATTAAAGGAAATTGACTAAGATAGCACAAGTGCCTAAAGTTGGATGGGATAAATTCAGGCTTGTTCTAACTCTTTAGATTGGGCAAACGTCATCTAAATCAGTCTTTATAAGCTGCTTATCTTTCTGTGATATTAGGGATTTTAATGTATCTTTCTTTACACAGTGTCGATCGTTAAGAGACCTAATTCTCTTGCCGTACTCCAAAAACATACCAAACCTTTACTCAACACAAATAATGAGTACCTGTTTTAAGATTTCTACACTGTCATCAGACTCCTTTGTGGCACAAATCAAGTATGAGAAAATCCCTTTCAAGAAGAGTTTGGGTTTCTCTCCAAGGCAAAAATAAAGGATTAGCAAGCCTTATAGTCATATTCAAGTCTCGAACAC
The DNA here is from genome assembly GCF_000699105.1 of Pygoscelis adeliae. Lineage (NCBI taxonomy): Eukaryota > Metazoa > Chordata > Aves > Sphenisciformes > Spheniscidae > Pygoscelis > Pygoscelis adeliae. The sequence goes on along the minus strand of NW_008824287.1, from coordinate 1,679,765 downwards.
TGCCAGAAACTAATCTTAGATAACTAGTGCTAAGAACCATCCTCAGTCCAACCATCTGTTTTCAGAACCAGAAAACTACCAATATCCAGCTTACACAGTGGATTCAAACATAAGCTATTTACCATTTTTCTCACCCAGAAAGAAGTTCAATGCTGCCATCTCATTTTAATTTCAAAATTAGGTGGTGTACAAGCACACAACAGACTTCCAGATGTCTCATTCTGCTTGACCCAAAAAGGAGTAACTCCCAGTTTAACAAAAACAAACAAACAAAAGAACTAAATGTGCAACGATCAGTCTGATACCACCAATTAAAAATTTGAGTTAACAAAAAGAAGTCATTTTTCATGATGGTAAGACAAGAAAATAGTAACAGAAAGACTCAAACCTAATCTCAGGTACCTATACTGATGTCATACTGTATCTGACTGTATAGGCGATAGAACAGCCAGATGTTATACAAGATATGTTTGATATTAGCAGTCATGCCATTGTATTTCATTGTTTTGAAAAAAAGAAAGTAAAACAAGCTAAAAGTGAAAGTGAAACTTGCCTGAAGCTGGAGGGTATGGCGGAGAATGGTGTCCTCTAAAGCATGAATCCACTTCTCTCTCTCATCAGCATCTCGAGCTGAAAAAGTATTCAAAAGATATTGTTAAATTATATGCAGCATACTAAAAGCCATAAGCAAACAGATCTGATGTCCTCACTAAATATGGAAATTAAACCATACTATCTTTGTTAAGTCACCATGGACATAATTCCACAGTTGTCTTAATATCCTGTTTATTTTTCTGTGGTTACAGCTCTGTAACACTATTGTGTTAATCTACTCTATGGTACTGGAGAGATGTTTTAAATAATCATGCATGCAAAAAGCTTTATGCTTTGATAGAAATTTTATTCTACTAATGACTCTGTACCATATATGTCAAAGAAAAAAAATTAAATATAAATATAAGAATATGATAAATAGAAGAAGAGTTCTGCATTATTGCTATTTGTGATTATCTGTCCCTTGTCCATCTTTAGGGGCGTACCTGAGAAGAGTGTTTGCACAGACATTCCTCACTTAATTCATTAGGTAATTTTTAAATTTTCTTAGTTAAGAGAAGCTGTTCAACCTGTAATAAATTATCCAGTAATTCTACTTCAGTGTGGACATAGTAACTTTGAATAAGTTAGCCTTTCAGGTATGGATTCATAAGACAGGACAAACACCAACTCTAACAGGTCACCAGTGTGAATAATGAAGCACAAAGAATAATCTGAAATATATAATAAACATTTTTTAAACTCAATACAATCCTACTCTAAAACTGAATAGAACCTGAATCATATGTTAATGACAACACACACAATAATGTTTCCATACTTCTGCAACAGACCACCATACAATTTTAATTAAGAATCCAAGTCAGCAAGTAATGACAAAAGAAGATGATTATGCTTCTCAGTTGCAGATGGTGATAGTTAAGAAAGCAATATATTAAG
>NW_008824287.1:1675189-1677616 GCF_000699105.1 Pygoscelis adeliae | reverse complement strand
CGGTGCGAGCGTGCGGACAAGGAAGAGAAGAGGAGCTGGAGGATGAAGACCAGACTAGACCAGACCAAGGACTATCATGGCCTTGGTTTTTTTTCTCCTTTTTTTTTTTCTCCAATATTGCTTTTCTTCCCCCCTACCCCCAGTACAGACACGCCACCTTTACTTTGCTAGTTTGAAAGAGTTCCTTGCTGTGCTCTAAGAGTGTTTAAAAACCACAGGAGCACAGTCAGTGGACTCCAGGTGAAGAAAGAAGAGAAAAATCCACAGTCATTAAATAGACTGTAAACAAACTAGCCCATATATGGATTTAGAATAGTTATTGACAATTGTTTCTAGTTCCTCATTCAAGTGGAAGGTATTTAAAAGAAACAGGAAGCCTGCTAAAAGCAAGGAAAGCTTAAGTGAGCTAGCACCTATTATGAATCACAGAACTAAGATTCCTATCTGACTTATTTGTTATGGAGTTCAGAGGAAATATCTGTAAGTTATGCTGAAATGTACTCTCCAGCCTCAAAATGCTTTGTTTTCAATGTTCCCTTTCTCACCCTTATGTTTCCATTGCTTTTATTCTTTGGAATTCTGCAGCTCAAACCCATTCGTACTCAAAACTACCACAGGTCTTCCAAATATGTTAAATAAACCCTCCTTTAGGAAATTATTTATTACTTTTTCACACATCCATTCCTATAAAGGGTATTTCATTGGCCAGAGGAAGGGATGAGAGAAGGAGAATCAGAAATCCACAGGAGAATCTCTTATGCCCCCCTGCCTTTAGGAGGAGGAAGCTATAGATTTTTCTGGACTCCCCAAAGACGACCCTATCAATATCAAGATAAACATACTGCATTGTTTACTTCAGTATATATACACTAATTATGTCAAATTAACAAAACCATCAGGAAAGAATTAACAATTTATGTGTTTGTGAGACATAAGTAAGAATGTCTTTTTAATATAGAAACTTGCTCCAAGTCTAACTGATGAGGTGGCCTCTCAAAGTAGTGGGGCAAAACTTCCATTGCAGGCAAGGTAAAAGTAAAAGCCTAGTTTGAAATCTAGCTAGTTTTTTTAAAAAATACATATTTTCCCAGTTACTACAAGTCAATCCCTATTCATTGTTCTTTTAAAATAGTAAAGTGTGATCAATTGCCACAGGTATTCTGGTAATGATACCATTAACCCGCACAAATAAAAACTACACACAAGGGAAAACGACTACCCAAAGCGCTCTCATATGCACAAAGGAAGCCTGTAGGAAGAAGTTAAAGTAATTAAATGTTACTTGGAACAGCAGGTAAATAACTTTCCTGCAGGAACTGCAGCAAGTATTGAAAAGCTGGATTTTGCCATCTGTAATACTCTCAAAAACTCATTAGAAAGAACTTATAACTTACAGGGGTTCCTCCTACTAGTTCTCTATATTTTAATTGAAAAGCTGAAGTAGGTGCTGAGGACAAGTTTATAATGCGGTGAAACTAGAGAGGATGAAGGAACAGAAACCCTATGAACTTTGCCCAGATGACTACATTAAGCCAAATATATTTTGCAATGTGCAAATTATAATTTTTCTTTTCACATTATGTACACACATGCGCACACAAACACCCTGTTCTTTTTTCACAGCATAGCTTACACTTTAACACTAATTTCAATTACTGAATTAGTCAATTAGAATCAGGTATATTTTCCTCTGACAGTAATTTTAATGCTTACTAGGTTATTTGGTTCTGCTTACTACGAACACGCCCCTTTGCCTAGTCCTGACAGACATATTAATCAAGCTTATGCCTCTTATACCAGCCACCACTGAACAGTAAACATATAAAGTTACCTGTGTTATATTAATCTATCAGTACTTCAAATGTATCAATACTTCAATTTTTCAAATGTGTGTTCAAAGTGATGGTGGTTAACATATTTCAATGTGCGTAAGTTTTCTCGGGTTTGTTTTCTGTTTTTCTGTGGTTTTTCCATCAACCATCTCCCAGTCCCAAAGAACATCTTACTGGGAAACGGGGGTACAAGTCACTGAGAAGCTAGTAATTCACGGGATACAAAAATCCTGTGTTCAAGTTTTTTGCCCATGATTATTTAAACTAAAAAAGGAACAATTAAGCTGCAGACCAGTGAATGAATCCTTGTATTGCAACAGACTTCCTATGACCTTCCATACTGCCAGCAAAAAGAGGTCACTGTATTAGTTAAACACTAATCTCAATATACAGTAGCCCATTAATAAACATTATCACATTAAGACTTGTATATGAAGCACGAACAGAACAGAGAAGGCTTACAGCAACAGGGAAGACCTAGAAACCAACCAATCAGAACGGTTCAAAAACTGAACTGACCTTCCCATGCTCATAAATAAACTAAACTTTTGAAGCTTCTATTCCTCCAATAGTCCTTTTTATAGCTCTTTCTACT
>NW_008824287.1:1652394-1675178 GCF_000699105.1 Pygoscelis adeliae | reverse complement strand
GAATGAAAAAAGCTGTATTTTTTCCTCATATACTAGCGATTGCAAACTTATGGCACAGCATGATCAGTCCTTAGGTAGAACACATGAATCTCATCAACCCTGATACTAAGACAGTCTCGGCCACAATAAACTCAGGAACACTGCCATGAGAAGACCGCTTACTGCACAGAAACACACGGCATTGTAACCTTTTAAGCACTCTCTGTTCAGGACACTGGTTTAACTTTCAGACCATCTATCATCAATAGCAGATTCTCCTGGCTCTCCTCCATATACTGTTTTAAGAAAACCATGAAGAAAACAGTAGGATGCAGTTTTTAGTAAAGCAAGCTGTGAGAAAAGTTATATTAAATCTAATCAAAATGGCTGCTGTGAGATTAGGTGCAAGTAAAAGCTCTCTAATGCTAAAAGCAATTTAGAACTGAACAGCTGCCAAAAGATCACTGATGAAAAAAAATCAATGGGAACATTCAAAAAAGAGATTAGCCAACACACTCAGAAACAATTTATGGGAAAAATCTACACACAATGGTCAGAGATCATTACCCCCCTATCTGTAGGGAAAGCTAGATAGCCAAGCCGTTTTTCATTTAAAGAGGGCAACTTTGGCCAAAGAAAAAGCTCTAATATCTTTTCAGCTAAAAAGGTTGTGATGCACACTAGGTAATATCCACCCTGCATCAGCAAATGCTGGAGCCTTTCTTCAGCAGATAGGGGACAAGAATGCCTTGCTCATTAGTCCTGTGTTCCTGTCTCAAGTACCCTGAAATCACTCCAACCTTTTTCATTATTTGATCAGGCTCCATTTTGAAGTTAATTCCACCTCCCCAATTCCTATGGGAAAGCTACTCCAGAATTTCTTTCTGCCAACATATTTGGGATAAGGCAATTATTATCTAGCCCAAGGAAATTCACTAGTGTCTGTGCTTATATAAAAATGGAGGAATGGTATCTGGTCCCTCCTGACACAAAACTTCTAGAAAGAGAAGAAGGGTAGGGGTCAAGAGAGAGAAACAAGTTACATTTTCCTAGGCTGACTCTAGAATAACAGTATTACAAAAGACAAATAAGAAACACTGAGACATCTACATGAGAAATATCTGGCATTTAAAAAACATAAAGGTGTTACTTCGGTTGTTTATAAGTGATTCAAATGTTTTTGCACTAATTAGAAAAAGAAATTAAATAGAGGAGCCCACTACGCTACATGAATATTCACTGTGGTTCTTAGTCTGACGGGTTAATGCAATATTCAGTTTGTCAGCTGAAATTCAAATTGTACTAGGGCATCAACTATCCACAAAAATATGAATACTGTCTGCAGTTGAGAGAACAGTAATAGTCCCTGTGCTTTTCTCTGTTTTAAGTGCCAGAATCATTAACTCAGTTTTTACTGCAATTTACCAGTGAACATTTGCACATGGAACCAGCTAAATCCACATAGAGCTATATATTCACTGCTGTATGCAAGAGGTTGGAATCATTAATGGCTGAAACACTGCAAATTTACCATGATTACGTCAGTTAAGCTACTGTTACATTTTTCTAATAGAACTAGTATTTATGAGCTAGATTACAATTTGTTCCCATATGCTTAACCTTCCACTTCTCTGGATCTATAGTGCATCCTTTGAAAGGTACCTGTATAATTTATTGTGACATCTCGGGCATGTCTGAGGCAACCACGGGGTACTTAACACAATCACAGTCCTATTTATGACTAGTTCAGAGAAGCACACTTGAAAAGTATATAATTGCATTACAGTGAGATTTAATATGATAATAATATTTTTAAAGACGTGCATTTTTTGCAATCTGTCTGGTTGAGCTTATTTGTAAGATATTTTAACATCCATTTTATACTAAATAAATTTCTGAACTCTTTCCTAGAGGAGGTGCCAAGAAAGAAAAGCAATTATTTTGCCAAGGAGAAAATTATAGAATGAAAAAAGTACTAAAGACAAGAATCACTTCTACTGAGGAATTTCTGTAATTCAGAAAAATGATATTTTACAACTCCTAAAATAGTCCCTTACCTCCGAATTTCCCAAACTGCCAAGCCAGATATGGCAGGGATTTTGAAAAGTTCTATTCTATGAGGATAAGGCGGCAAATGAAATGCAACTACATTAAATGCTCTCAGCCTCTATTAATTTCCCAAATAGAGAATAAAGTTTGTGATTTAGAGTTCCTATAATATTTACTTTGTTGGGAAGAGATTATATGTGTTTATATAACGTATACCAAATGTTAAAGTACAGCATAAAACAGATTACTTTTTCTAGCCTAAGCTTGATAGCATCTAAAGATTAGATACAAACAAGTTTAACAACTCTGCTCCACGACACAGCATTTACCACTAGCATTTCTAGGTCATGCACAGCAGTACTTGGAAGACAGAATATACAAAACATATCACCTCAGAATTACCATACTGGTGCTTTTTTTTTTCCTGTGTGCATCTACATGGGCATCAGGATGAAAGAAAAACCTCATGAATTAGTTAAAAAAAAATCACTAGATTACTTATAAATACACCATACTGTCACAAAGTGAAATGCATATTTTATTTTCATTCACTGTGACCTACTTACAGGCAGAACTCGGTAAAAAAAGTCTATTACACCCAGAGTCAATAGAGTCAATTATGCAGCCTTCATTCTGACAAAACTTCCACTGATTTTTATGCAAAATTTCTGTATTTTCTCAGCCAAGTGCAGAACTAATGTAGTATCTTTACAACAAATAACCAGACAATAGAAGTGAAATTCTGACTATATTAAGATCGATAGGATTTTTGCCACCATTCTCAATGGAAAGAGATTTTATCAGTAACGCCCAATAAGGTGTAAAAGTCACACATCAATGGGCTGTTCCGTGGATAAATAAATGTCTTTTTGAAGTCACTGAAGGCCTTTCAAACCATAGGAAAACATGCAAGATGAAGCAGGGTTTCATACAAGCCTACCAAAATACTATAGTTTCGTTGCTTACAAATACCCTTCTACCACATGCAGCTCCCACATCTGTCAGTAGGCTGAACATAGTTTCAGTACGTTATTTCCTCTGTATTATGATTTTGGAGTTGTCACAATCATTATTCTCCCTTCTACTAATCTTTCTCCTGATGCCATTCTCCACCCGCACATATAAATCAACCCTCATTTTGTTCTGCAGGTGTTTGACCACTCTGCTCTCTCTGTACCTGCTGAAGACTCCAGTGCAGTCACAAGAGAGAAAGTCTAATCTTGTCCAAAGAAAAAGCATCAAATGGTCTCCTGTGTACAATGTATTTGTAAGATCAATCTGTGATCTTGAGAAACCAACTAAACTGCTGTTTCACTGTTACCTAAGCTCAAAAGCTTTTTTAGCAAGCTTTATAATCAGCCCATAAACATACCTTCAGGTGGAAACTTGTGTGACAAAGGAAATACACAAACAACATGCTATTAGTTCTCTCTGGGAATTCATACACAACGTGTAATTTAGTAATTAAACATTTTTGAATGTGGGACAATCTGCAAGTATCTGGGTTTTCACTCGAGAATGTCAATATTTAAATATTAATAATAGCAACACTAAATAATGCTTTATATAGTGTATTCTGTGGAAATGGCTTTCAAGGTATGTTTGCATCAAAAGGCCTTTGCAGATCACACTGAACTAGCTCAGAAACTACTAGTTTAAGGTAGAAACCATATTTTGGCTTGAACGAAAGAAAAACAAAACCAAAAGAATAAAAATATAACCGTTTTCCTTAGCCAGTAATATAGTTCCCAATTTAACAGGTCAAACTCAAGTTTATTGCTACTTGGAATTCCTTGTTAAAACAGAAGGAAAAGAGTGTTGAACTTCTCATATCCCTCCCCTTCTTATAGTGAGACCTTTTCTGACCATTTCTCCCCTTTCAGAATGCCTTTTTCTCACACTGACAAAGCTCATCTTTCCAAAATAGTTGCCATGTATCACATATACAGTTCAGATAATAGATTCATATTGATGCCAAAAGTAACAAGCAATAAATATGCTGTTTCTTCCAGAGGAAGGAAAAAAGAAAACAACTGGACACATCACACAGATACTGTTTCAGGGTATTATTTTCTTTGCTAATCTCAAATTTAACATACATTTCGAAATCTGCTACCTCAATCTCAAGAAAAGGAAAACCAAGAAGTGTTTATATATGACCATAAAAATTGAGTGCAGATAGCCCCATTAAAAATGGCATACTCCTGGTATGATTAGAAAATAGACACTTATAACACAGGATGCTGGAGATGCAAGAAGGAGCTGCATGAAACCGTAAAAGCACAACCACGCACCATTCTCTGCACTCTGGTCACAAGTGCCGACTGCTCAAAATATTAGTATAATACATTAGTAGCAAAAAGCAGGTAGACAGAAAGGAGAGGAAGACAGAAAAATCATACTGCAAAAGCTAAACCTAGTTCCGGTTCGCAGAGGAATTTTTGCGGTTTTGCCAATCAGGAGAGGACGAGATGCAGCCCAGAACTTTGTGCAGCAGAGGTCCGGTCAGGATCACAAAGCAGAAGTTACATTTGTGTTATGAAAAGGGAGGAGGACAGGTAGCACAGCTCTGATGGAAATGTATGAAGAGACAAGGCTGGAAGTTTTACATAGCTGATCATCCTCCTCTGCAAAATAAAAGCACCGTTGAGCATAGCATAGAGGAATTCACTGTTTCAGCATTACCAGAACCCCAAAAGGCCATGAAAAATGTTAGCTTAGGGCAAACGATGCAGTCACAGCAGTTATAAACTTCGTTGAGGAAACCAGGACAGACCGAGATTTCACACCAAAATCTCTTTCTAGGCATTTTTCAATATCAAATTAAAAAAGCTCTCAAAACTTTTGGGGAAAAAGGCTGCAATTTATGAATTGTTATTTAAATTGGGTAATTTGATAGACTAAAGTGCCTCTTTATACCACAAGGGCAATCAGCTTCCTGTCATCTATTTGGTGGACAACGCTAAGGTTTTATAGAAGACAATAAATATTGACTATTTCCCCAAGTAGTGGTGAAATGCAGATCTAAAGCCATTATACTTAATTTTGATACTTATTACAAATACTTAAAATCTCAAATTCTGATACTGCTCAGCAACTAAGGCCTTTGTGGACCCCAGTATATCCTTAGTAATAGCTGTGTCCCACATTAACAAAAATTCCCTGCTTTTATAACATTAAAGCAACCTCTTGCTGTGCGTATCTCACTCTTTTCTCAGCTGGAACGGTAGGCAGTCACAAATCAACCTAGAAACTGGGGCAGGATGGGGAAGAAGGAGAAATCTACCTTTACCAGCTGACAGCTTTCATGTAATAGGAGAATAAGTTGCACAGCAACATTCATGCATCATTTCTCAGATACTTTTGTGGCAGGAATAGGAAAGACAAAAGCTAAAGCAAAATCATCTCAGATCAATGCACTGGACTGCTTCCAATCTTTCAATCCTTTATTAGACAAAACAGTGGAGAGAAGACTGATCTACCTTCCAAGGAACTGCGCTGCAGGCTGTAAAAATAAGAGTTGGGTTTTCAGGCAGGAGATTAAAAATCTGAATTCTTGTTTCTGCATACAATGTGTGTTTAGTGAAGTATTTCAGTCCAAATAAAAGCCATTATTGCTTCAGGATAGACAGCAAATCAAATATCAAGAAGGCAACAATACCCTTGATGGACTATCTTGAACATCATGTTCCCACTCTTGAATTTAAGCCACAAGCATCCTAGTGAGCAGAAAGAGCAGCTAAGTGATATGAAGAACTGACTTTCCAAATGGAAAGAGCTTATAGCTAGGTGATGATATGAAGATGTTAAAAGAAAAAAAAAACAAACAAACAAAACCACCCCACAGTGTTTGAAGGTTATGGAACATTTAGAACAGGGACATGTATTACAGCAAGAAAAAATACATTATCAAGAAAGAGCTTTCTGACAGGAAGGTACATTAGACTAAGAGTATTATCCCAAATGTGTTGCAGCAACTTGAATGGATTTTTGCATCTAATCTGAACAAACCCATGAGGGAGTGCTTTGAGATCTACCTAATTCAGAAGCCTTAGAATCAAGCCATGAAACTGGATATACAGCATGACCAAACAAGAACCAATCGGGAGATGAAATAATTATTTTTAAATATATTTTAAAATTTCTGTGGACATTCTACCACTCCCTTCCCCCTCCAGTGTGAACAGGTATCAATACAGGTGTACATAACAACAAAATAAAGGGAAAAAATCTGCTGGGCACTCTGGCAGAGCTGAAGTTAAGCTGACAGTAAAACCAAAACATGCTGTTTGTTTTATTGCCCATATTTATTCAATTCACTTCTTTCCTTTATACCCAGGTACTAAGTATATGGATACCATTTGATATTTACGCAGTCATCATTCAAAGCCTACATTTTCTTTGTAATAAAAACTTCTTGACTTTTACTAACGTTCAATACAGAGATGGCCACTAGGAAACACAGTTGCAAAAAGAACAGAGGGTGATTGTCACAGGCAGCAACAAAATATGAACTACACACTGGAGAGACTCAGAATTTCCCAAGATCCAGTGACAAGCAAATCTTAGTGGAAGATGCTGGAGGTTTAGCACTTCAGAAATTCAGTTACACACATACACACACATATGGAAACAACAACCCTGTGAGAAGTTGATCAGACATCTTTAAATTACTTATTTGCCCTTCATCTCATTACTTACATCTCTAGAGTGTTAGACAGATGTACAATTTTGAGCAACTGACGTTAAGAAATAATTAATGAATCCAGTATGAAGTTCTTCTTTCTTTTCCCAAATTCAAATTCTACCACTGCCTGTCAGCAAAATTTCACTGAGGCCAAAGAAGATTCAAGTCTTCACCAATCAGTACCTAAAGTCTGAGTACAAGAAAACGTTTTTCTTCTGGAGCCTGAAAGAGAAACTGTTCCACTGCAGATGGGACCCTAACTTACACACAGGTCAGCAGATCTTTGAAATCGTGGTAAAGTTCTGTCGTTTTCCCAACTAGGTTCCAGGTTGTTTGGATCCCTGGCTGTCTTTGAGAATGAAGGAAGGCAATAAGAAGGAAGGAAGAGATTGCATCTGTTAAAAAGTTGCCATTTCTGAAGCAGTCTTCTCCTGTACAAGACTTCTTTTATAAAGGGTGAATGTATTTATAGCTATGACTATATCGCAGAACAAAAGCTCGATCTGGATCATGTATAAAAAAATCTTAGAAAGAAACTGTTAGGAATACTGTATATTTTCTTGGATTATTCCCAGAATCTGTTCTACATATCCTATGTAGTCTCAGAATACATATTGTAGTATTTACATTATTACCCATTCACCATTCATGACTGATAGTGACCTATATTTCACATAAATTAAAGCCTGTGTAATACTGAATTAATTTAATATAATGAACAAACATTTTATATATATATGACATAAGGGTTGCATGAGGTGAGAATACATTTACAGTGACAGTAAGAACTACAGATATAGTTCCACAGAGCTGTTTTATACCGAAATATCCCAGCACTAATATCTTACCCATCTTTTTACATTTTGGCTCTACAGCCATATATACTAATACTGTGCTTGTATCATTACAATTTGCTGGATATCAGGGAAGATATCTTCATAATATGCTAACAGAAAAAGCATAATACAGAAAATAGTGTACAAGATCTTAGTTCTATGCTAAAGAAGCACACACGAATCCTGACCTGATATGAAATGCACACAAATTGAGATTATAAAGCATGAGTTGTTATGTGACAAAACTGGTGTTCAAAAATTATCAATATTACTTAGAGCAGAACATTACTTGTATCAAATACTATCAGTCTTCTTTTAAGACATCTGACTACCCAAAAAAGAATACAGCGTATAAGAAATCAGTGCAAATGAGACATATTAAAAAAGGTATAGCTTAGTAACTAAAGATGAGAGATTTCTAGATTTACCTGTATCAAGTTCTCAAATATTCAGCAGTATTTAGCATCATAGTACTGAAAGACTGCCACAGTACAGCATTCCATTCCTGCATTAGCAATTAGCTTGCATTTTATCAGTTATCCTTGGCAACAGTAGATTTAAGTATTACTGTGAGCTCAGCATTATGAAGGTATGTTTATGAGGCTTAATGCAGTGAAAAGCCAGAGCAGAGCAGCAGCATTTAGGAGGAACTGTAGCACAAGGAATACAGATACCAGTGACAATATGGTGTACAATTAATATTTATCATTAGAAATATTCTCACAAATGCAGCAGTGTTAATAGCTCCCATCTCCAAATCACTGATTTAAAAATACATATAGTACAATATAAGTTATAGAATTATTCCAGTTTATATAAATTAATATGACTGCTTACATACAAATGTGCCTCTTGGATATTCACAGTTTCCAGCTCTATGCAAAGCAATTAAATGATTTAGTCACTACAGTTTAGAGGAAAAGCAAAAGGACTAACAAATGTTAGTTGAAAAATATTTTCATCACACTTTCCTAGGATTTTAACATTCAGAAAAGAGAAGTTCTCTAGTCAATATTATCACAGTATTTTGTCCTACTGCAGCAGATAAAATAATTTAAGGAGTACATAACAATTATATAGTACCTTACCCTTTCTACCGGTGAACCATAGCATGCAATGACGAAACATAGCAGTGGCAGATGGCATTGGTGTTAGTAAATGTGAATAAAAGGATAATAGCAGAGAAATGGTGACTGGCAGACAAGACAGAGAAATGTAGATGAAATGAATGCAAGCTGGTAAATCTTGAAGCAAAGCTCCACCTTTAAGCCAAATGTTGCCTCTAGTCTCCTCATAATTGAGCATTAAGTTCTATTTGGATACAAATTGCAACCTTCAGACCAGTCCTGATTCTCTTCATACAGAAATGCATAATTGTATCTTGATAACGAAGATCAGAAACGTTTTGTAAGCAAAACCCATTATCAGAAGCCCATTACTTTCTCCCCTTGAGTGATTTATTCTTTACATTTTTAATCTCCAAATCCTGCCAGAGCTACAGTTCCTTTCTAGCACATATGTATCCACTGCAGATGTAAATCCCTGCCTAACCTGCAGCACCCCTGGATCCAGAATGTTCTCAGTGTTCTCATTCATGCTGTTCTGTTGCCAAACATTTAAAATCATCCATCAAATACAAGTGGAATCTATTATAAGGAAAAACAATCTCTTCTTTCAGCTCACCCTGAAAATGGAAGGTTTTCTGATCAACAGTTATTGTGAAGGTGCTGTCGTCCTCATCGTCTATACCAATCACAGCTCCCTGTGAAACAAAGAACAAAATCCTGATAAGGCAAGCAGTGACATCAGCAGCATACACTCTAACACTACACCACTGGAATTTAAAAAGCATTGACAAATTAGAAGCAAACTGAATGCAGTAAAGAGCAGAAAGATTCTCTATTTAGTCATAGGATGCAAGTTAGTTCTTTAAAATAATAAATTTTTAGTTGCAGAAAAAAAACAGTAATTATTTGTAAAACTGTGTTTTTCTGGATAATAATATGCATCTTTTATTTTTGTAATGGAGGTGGTTTTACGCTACAGCATCATTATAGTAAACAGTTTTCTACTACATTCCAACTTGTATTTTAAAGAAGAGTGGGGAGCAATATTTTATAAGTACTTTCCATATATAAAAATACTAATTCATAGATACTCTACAAAAAGAAGCTCTTGACCTGATTTTATCTACCAGTCTATTAAAACACCCCCAAACATTTCAGCAAAATTAATTTGGACCATCATGTCATGTCACTGCTACACTGCATGATCTAATTTTTAGTCCCTAAGTAAATACTATCAGTAAGTCAACAGGATATATCACAAGCAGCTAGCTTTGTCTTCTAATTCCTCATGAATTATTAGAAGGAAATGCAAATACCTTATAGAGTTAAAGGCCATCTATGCTCAGCTATTTACAAATCTATCCACATCTTCTTCATTCCTGCCCCCCCCCAAACACTTAATAAATAACACAGTTTTTCACCCAGGAGAAGACGACACTGGAAAAGAACCATTCCAGGCCTCTGCCAACTCGAACAAATTGTAACATTTAGTTCAAAATTCACCAACAGATTTACTCAGTTTCTCTTCTTCTTCTCCAGGAGACACAACATCAGGATCTGTTTTATCCTTCCCCCTCCCACAAACCAGACAGACATCACTGGAAAGTGCACATATTTAAAGGGTAAATTCTGTCCTTACTGTCCAAGTAAACAGCAAGCAACAGTAGTACAAGCACCTGTGAGTCAATTCCAACAAGTGCTTCATTTCATTCAGCCAAGTATCATGCAGCAACTGCAGAGTAGGGGATTAGGTAAATATCAGGCTGGCCAAAACATAGGAATTATGTTGGTACAGAAGGGACAGGGGCATCTGAATCAATCTTATTCACACACATTCTTCATAGCCCATGGCCAGGGAGGTTTCTGGCCAATGGTACCAGCTCATGTATGGCTGAGACTATCACAGGCACCAGAAGACTGAGTGGAAGGAACAGGTCCTATTTAAGAATAGCACCAACCGTACATAATTCAAGGCTATATAGCAGGAAAGGATAGCTCAAACTGGTTTTTTCCCCCTCCACTGCCAAAAATGTACCACTTAACTTCTCCAAAGGAGTACCTTCCACACAGGCTTTTCAAGGACAGCTCTGTGATCACTATAAAAGAGGCACCTAAAAAGTGTACCCAAGCCAGTATAATTCTGAATACTTCTAGTGCCACGACATAACAACAACCAGATGACTAGTCATTACATTTGGAGACTATCTGGTAATTATGCAGCATGCCAGTGACATGACACAATGGGCCAGATTAATTTTGCCAAATGATTTTTTTTTTTTAATAGACCAATAGATAAAAAATATCTGGCACTTTAAGTACATGTTTCGCTACACAATAAATCAGAAGATCACTGCAAGTTGTACAATATAATTCTCCTCACCAGCTATATCAAAAATCTGTAAGTCAGACACCAAGAACATGACCAAGATATTCTCCCCAGAGAATATAGGTAAAACTAATGTAAGGCTAAAAAGGTCAGACTAGGACAGCTAAATCCTGCCTCCATCCTAAGTGGTGGGAGGAAAATGAGGAGGAGGAAGAGCACACCACTGTCTGTGATCTCAGCACAAAGCCGCATAAAGTGCACACAGTCTAATTGCAATGCTGAGGCAAAGGGTCTGAGCGTAAGCATAGAAGATGCTTCTGTTGTCACGTAGATAATACATATGGACAAGTAAAAGAAAAACTAAAGTGTGAAAGTTTAAGTGTATATTCCAGAAAACTTAAGCAGGACCTAAGCATAGTCTAGATGACACAGATTCCTCTATGAACACACCTTCCTAAATACACTATGACAGCCAACAAAAGAATTTGAAGATGAAACTTCAGGCCTATGAAACGTGTATCAAGAGCAAAAAGGTGAGGAACAAGCTTTTAAAAATCCATTCAAGAAAAAAGGACGTATTTTAGCCAAATTGCTTAAATTACATGTTTGTTTATGTTCACACCTACAGTTACAAATCAACAATTACTCTAAACAGAAAAACTCTTTGATAGAATTTCAGACTGCAGAAGCCCATCTGTTCAGCTATCACTATCACTGTCATCTGCCAAAAGACCTGCTTTACAAAAGCAGAAAAAAAGAAAGATTCCTTCCTCCCTCACCAAAAAAAGAAAAACCAACACATTCAGAGAAAGGATGGAGAAGTCAGCAAATCTTCAGAAAACTCCAGAGTAATTTGGGGTGGGAGAGTGGCAGATGGGGGAAGAGAAAGGGATTGTTTTATGTTATACATATAAAAATGGATCATGCAATATTGAACAGATTGTTCACTTTCAATATTTCCTAAACAGAGGCTGAGACCAACCTCCACATTAACAGGCTCACAACGCTATTAAGGCAGGCAAGGTTTTTCCCACCAAATTTTTCTACACAATGCAAAAAACGTCCTCATGAATCTTTGGGAATGTAATGTTCTAGACAGCGGTTTGAGTTTACATTACCCTTAAAGAAATTCTAAATTAAGATACCAATACATTAGACAGGGAAAGTGCAAAAAAGTCACCTGGAATCCAGATGAATGGAGATTCTCTGTATGAATCTCAAAAGGTTATTGGTACCCCTTTATTAGGCCCACAGAAAGACTAGAAAGGAGTAACAACAGAAGGAAGGAATAACTGGAAGAAGCAGAGTTCTGCTGCAACACTCATCACATTGTGTGTCAGACCATAGATCACCTTCCTTATACTTCTCTTACTTCAAGACTCAAAATGTTCCCATGCACACCCATTATCCTCCTGACTCCTTCTCCTTATTTACATCAACTCTTCACAAGACCACAGCATACTAGAATCAGTGATTCTACGAGGAATGGGAAAAAATACAGAAAAAGGACTTGTGCAAGAGATATTTTTGGTACATACATGACCACAAAGTAGAAACTGGGCATGTGCAAAGACATCACAGCATTCCCAGCCCACTTTAGTACTGTCACTTCAAGCTACAACAGCAGCATTCAAGGTTAAATGTCCTAAGCTGGAGTGCCTCAAACAGGTAATGTTCAGCTTTCCCACTCCGCATCTTCTTACCCCTGTTTCCCCAATTGGTATCCCCCCCTCAGCTGATATTTCAGAAACTCTGCCTGCTGTGTTCTTCCTTCCCTTTCCAGTCCTCCTTTGTTTTACTTAGCTCAAGCACAGTCAAGTGGCAGGCCTAAAGAGTGTCCAAACTGGCAGAATGGAAGACACAGTAAGAGAATAAAGGCAAATCAGAAGGACAGAAGGAAACAGTTTTGCAATGACCTCTGTAGGTACAGGACATGTATGTATATACATATATATCTCCACACACAAAGAAATGAGAACTGCAAACAGCAACTTTTTCATAGCGTGCTACTACTAACCCATCTTACTCTGTCATATAATGCTTTTTATACAATGAATAAAATATATGTTTTTATACAATATATAAAATTATAGAATGTAATTAGCCCAGCGTGTCACTTGACCTCTAATGTTTTCTTTCTTTAAATACTTTCACTATTTCAGTATTTTGCTGAGTCGGGAATAGAGCCCAAACCTCAAAAGTCTCCTTGCAGTTCTCTCCATTATGCCATATTATACACAGTAAGTCATTAAGTACTGAATAAAACAACACTTACCCTGAGTCTAACACACCCTCGGCGTGATCCTCTCATCATTTTGTCTTTTGACTGAAACAGAAAAAACAGATCATTGAATTAACAAATACAGTAAGAATTGCAAGGAGAAAGTTAGTTACTCATAGCAACTGAGAAAAGAATAAAGCATTTTTGTACAATGTTTTATTGACTGATTAAACGAGATGCAGTTTCTGTTACAAAATAGGTTAGCTCTCACACAAAAGAAAAGTACACCACCATGGTATCAAAAAAGTAATCCTTCAAAAAATAAGAATACAATATCCTACTTCAAGAAGTTTTGTAGATACCTTGAAGAAATACTTAGAAGGTGCAGTCCATACCTTTACAGAAAGTAAGAAGAAGTGAAGAAAAAAGGAATTAAGAAAAATTAAAAAGTGGCAGTACACTGATTTACATCTTCCTCCTTTCTCTCCTACTCTCAGAAAAGTATCCATGTAACAAAATCCAGCTGTGCAGGCAGAATTGTACAAATGAAATTATCTCTCTGCCAGAAAGTTTCCCAGATTCATACCCCTTTTCATACAGATAAATTTAATGTTTAGACAGGTTTCTATGTCTACTTCCTAGATAGTACAGCCTGCTTTCATTAAAACAGAAAAGTTATGTTTCTAGCCATTTAAGCAGTAAGAGCCCAGATCAGAAAACAGGATTCCTATGTCCATAACCAGTGCTCAAACCTGTAGACTAGTCCACCTTGCAGCTAAATTGCTGAATCTCTTCTTTAGTATCTGTTTGAAGCACTGACAAGGGAATTCCGGGGAAAAAAAAACAACCCCTCAAATACGCAATTCTAAACAGCCACTCACTTCTAGCTTGAAATTGCGATATCTTGAACTTTCAGCTATTCACAGCACTGAGTCAGGTAGATTTGTCAGTAACTTTCTGCCAACATCGTGTTATTGGGCAATATTTGCAAGCCCAAGTAGCGCACATACAAACTCTTTCAGATAAAGAAAAAAAGAAAACATTTTGGACACCCTAAATACTTAGTTTTCTGATAGATGCAAAACATCTTCTGGTTTTTAACTACACACACGCATACACTTTCTGTTTTTTAAATGATAAATTCCATGCCATTGTAGCCTTATCTGCAAAGGTAGTCTTGTACAACCCCTTCTCTCTTACCATCCAAATAGTCAAACTACATTCTTTCAGGTCATGACAACACAGCTATCACTGGTGTCTCATGAACAGGTTCTCTTGCTGTCATCTTCTGAAATATCCAATTCTTTCCAACAGTATCTTAACAATTTCTTCTAGACAATATATTGATGTGATTATGACGAGCCCTATTTTCCCTAAAGCCATTAGACAATGAAATCTTATTGATATCAGTGAGAAAAAAAGACAGGAACCAGAACTATCAGTCTTAACAGCAACAAATTATTTTTCATCTGCTACATATTTGAGATATAGCTACAAGGAAAGCACGAAGCAGTCACAGCAAGTCCTATTCGCTAAAGATAATTTAAAAATATAGCAGAGCTTCAAATAAAGTTGTATTTTTGCTGATCTCTCACTCCATTCAGTCTCTAATTTGTCAGAGTTGACTTCTGAATGTTAGAAACCATCAGTATTTGTTTTCGCATCAATACATGTTAGCTGGTCAAAACCAAATGGATGTAAAGACCAGCAGTGCACCCATAATGTATTCTACAGATATACAATTTATTTGTAGTTATCCTGAATGAAAACTTCTACATAGGGAAGATTTTTTTGAAGTTTTTTTTAAAAACCTCAAAACCAGTAAAGGATCTAGAAACAAAGTTACTCCAATAATTTTCTATCAGAAATTTTATATACTTGGGACACACCTCACTAGAGTACACTTTTTTTTTAATATTCACTGCCTTGAGTGTTTTCCTAAAATGGAAGGACACTACTGAGATCTTATTACTCCCTCTGGTGGTTTCGAGAAGAACTATTGGCATTGTCTTAGCAGAAAAGAAAATATCTGGAATGAGAATGCAACTCTGCAGCAGCTGCAAGAAACCATCAGGTCTGACTGTCCGGATCACACACTTCAGGCCCTCCGGCGTGCCAGGCAAAGCACTCCCAGCTCGCTATACTGAGCACAGGCAGGGAACCAAATCAGACAAAAAGCAAAGGTAGCAGACAAGACATTTGTTTTAGTTTGGTTTAGATCCCTCAACCAGCTAAGTGCAGGGAAGATGAGAGCCAGTCCTAGTGCAAGGGAGGGCAGAATCCCAACAACCCTGATTTCCACTGTGCAGATTGACTATCAAAGCAACTGCAAAAGATACTGTAAAAGCCTTCCTTTTTCTTGTACACCACATTTTAATGGAATGGAAATTAAGTTTAAACATTATAATATTCTTAGTCTGCAAAAGGATTCAGAAGATAAACCACACGTTCAGAGTGTGGTCCTATATACTTACAATTTCATCATCTTCAGACAGAGCTTTGATTGGTTAATACCAATTACAGTAAAGCAGTATATCTAATTTACTCTACCTAAGTGGAATAAAGTACCTATCATTCCAGTATGTGAACGCCCTGTGTGCACTAAAGCATGCATCTATCATCGCACATAGTGCTGTATTCTCTCATTGGAATACAGCAAATCTTTTACTGATTGCTGCAGGACAGTACTTTAAAACATAACCCAGCTGACATTTTTTATTTGCCCCCCCCCCCCCAAAAGTAAGATTTTATTAAAAATACAATTCAGACAGCTCCAGATTCCCCTTAGAGCATTATGTTTTACCCTTTGGTTTAAATTAGGCATGGGTATCCAGTATGTCCTATACTTGGTCAAGTATTCTTGGATAAATAAAGCCGTCCCATAACTGTTTTGGGGAATGGTTCCATTTCACTGAACAAAATCTCATACAGCAGAAAGACATCTCCGAATGGCTAATAAAAAAGCCACATTTTACTTCCTTTTTATGTTTAAAGTTTTAATATGCAGCTGTCTTTTTTCAGTGATCAGTTTTATAACCAGATAAAATGACATTTTCAATAAACTTTCAATACACAGTGTACTGATTTTGATGATAATGGACTTCAATAGGTTACAAGCAGACAGCAACACGAGATAAATTTCAGCTGAAACTCAAATAAAAATTTGTAAAAATGAACAAAGCTATACAGTATTACTGCAGGGGGAATGTAGGTATCTCAAAAAAAAAAATGGCCTTTGCTGGTTTCTTTTTTCCATCCACACAGTGAAGTTGATCAAATACAGAACTGATCTAACATAAGGCATTTCAGGTAACCTACAACTTCTTAGAGAAATGAAAATAATGCCTGGGTCTATTTAAAAAAAACAAAACAAAACAAAATTAAAATCCTAACCCCCCCAAAGGCCCCCAGCCCTCCTTCATCTTTAGAACTACTACTATTTCATTTGAGTTTTAGCTGTTGCATGGAAAGTTTAAGATTTCCATATAAAACCAGCTGCTGCCTGCCTCAAAAACTTCTCAGGCACAGGTTCTGCTTGTGCAGAAGTGCACAGAACTTGAAGAGGTACATTTTTGACTCACACGGTGCTGTCAAGGAAATCTCTAACGTAAGTACACAGATGAGCAAAACCACTTATGACATTTATTTCCCATTAGGGATGAAGAAATTGGAACAAGCTCTTCATAAACAGTGATTTTTGCAGTTTAACTTCATCTACAGGAGAAGCTTTAGTTTGGACCACTTTCCCTAATAGTCATTGTTCTCATGAAATGCTAAGGTAATCCTCATTTTTCGAGCAGAAATAAAACCCAAAAATTTAAAAACTTAACATGCTGTTCCCAGCCCACCATTCCTCTAGCTCCCTTGCAAGGCACACCCCAGTCTCAGAAGAGGACCTCCTTGAGCACAGGGACAGCATCTAACAGCCATGTTGTTTCTGTAGCTAAAGCTTTGACTCCTGCGGATACAGTCATAAAGCAGGAACCAAAACACTGCAGCAATCACTGTGGATGCCACTGGGGCTCATTTAAACCCAATAGATGCCATGTATATCTGAAAAAGGTAAGGCAACAAATTATGGTTCCTGACATAGAAAAGCATTACACTGCTTATAGAATCCTACAAGAAATTAATATATCAGAGGCCTTAACTGGATCAAGGTGTAAAAGATACAGCACTATCATAGGACCCCCCCTTCAGCCTCTTCCCCAAGAAGCACAGCTACAGACTAAACAGCCTATATCTGCAACAGGACTGAGTATCTGATCACCATGTTGATCTTTTCAAATTTCTAAATACTGTAATTGCTATTAGAAGTTCATACTGTATAATTCTAAGTTATTTTAAGAAAAGCTTATTCATTAAATAGTCTCTCATCTGACAATTCAATAGCTCATTAGACTCAGCTTAACTGCTCCATTCCCAACCTGCATTGAGGAAAGACTGTTAAATAGCTAGAAACCTTAAACTAAGTTGTAATCTAAAATTGATCCTCTAGATTGCTACTGGTTTTATTTTGCACACCTAATAAAATATAAAAAACATGCAATAGATGAGATTTTGCAGGTAAGTGAACAGATTTAGTACTGAACTAGTTTTATTTGGATCCACAGTTAGCACACGATCTGTACTCTTCTGATTTGCCAAACTGTACACATCTTGATCCAGATCCTACATGAGCACCCAGTTACACTTCATCAAATTCATGGAGCAGACAACGTGGCTGCCTTTGGGGGATAGACAACATGCACTTCAGAGTGCCAGTACAAAATTAACCCATCAAATATTTTTTAACGAATCTGAACAGGTACAATATGTTTATATTGGATGAGAAATGCCGATGACATGCACTGCAAAGTGATGATCAAGTATTGGGAGACCTAAAACCAGACCCATAGCCTAACTACTATACAGAGGAGTCAACTACTGAAATTATAACTCTACAACAATTTCTTCAGTGCATCAAAACCTGTGATACAAAGTTAAACTATGTACAAAATTCAATTTAGTGTTGCACAATAGCCATCAGTATTTTTTATCCTATGTCCATAAATTCAGAATTCTTTTTCTCATTATACCTAGTTTGCTTATAGTTTTGTCTGTTTTTAGTAGACTCACTGAGCTGTTTGCAGTGCATGTGACAGTTATTACAGGAAAAAGTGTCACCTCAGCTGAGAATGGAAAGCAGAGACCTCAAAGGGAATGTTTGTGCAAAAGCAGATGTTTTTTTTCCTGTTTTCTTGGGATTTTTGCACACAGCTGTTGATTGAGAAACTGTATTTGGAAAAAGCAGGAAAACACATTCAACTGAAAGTCTCTACCATAAGGGCACTGAGCCGTGACTCCAGCTTCAGAGGCATCATTTGAAATCAAGTTAATAAGATTTGTTTTCAGTTCACCACCAACGGTTCATGAAACTGCTGCAAAATTTGAGTCCCCCTCCTCAATATCTGGACTGTACAATCCACAAGCAGTTCTTCAATACAGTACAACCAGTATTAAAGTTGCTAACTAGCAGCAATCTTTAAAAAGCATGAAGGAAAAAATATTTTTACACCACCCCAACTACTTCCTCCTAACGACTGTTTTCACACAGATTTTGCTCCTGAAAGCACTCAACCAGCATATGTTTTTAAAAGTAGTTTGATGGAATGATTAATGAAACACCAACAGAATATCTAAGCATTTAAATCTATTCTTTAGGCATTTTTTGGTGCAAGAACTATTAAGATGATGGGAGGCTACCCAGTTTTGTTTCAAGAATACACACTATGGAGTTGTCATACACAACAATTTTTTCTTGCAACCCTCATTCACTATACAAGGCAGCTGTTCAAGTCTGCAACATTTTGAACAGTTCTCCTTTCAATACCACCGTATGTCAAATATTCACAAAGTTTTAAAGTATTTTAAGGAACTGACCTTCCTAGCTACTGGCCCTGGTTTTAGCATTGTTTGCACAGCTATGCCAGTTCTACTTTCAATTTATTACACAATTAAAATATTTATTTAAAGAGTACACTTAAAACAAGAATTTAAATCAGATTTTCAACCTTGAGGGGTTCTCTGGTTTATTCCTACAGGATTCCCAAGGGTAATCAAGGCTATAGCTGATGTGTATTTAAGACAGCACTTCTGCCAGAAAACACAAAAAGCAAATTGCGTTCAACTCCCTCTCCCTCCCTAGCCATTTCCTTGTCTTCATGCTATCTTCCAGTATAATGTCAATACACATTTTTATACTGACATGCAGAAAACAAATGACAGAACAAATTCTGCTGAAAAAATAAAAATAAGTTATTTTTCAGCTGGAATCCAGCTCACGGAACAACTTTATAGCTCCTGTGCCAGCAGAAGGCAGAAATGAGCCACTTCAAGACTTTTCTGTTAAATATTGTCAGTGCAGCCAACTACACGCTGAAAAAACCACATTGCTTCAGCAGACTTACATTTGGTATACCTTCAAGAGAAAACATTGGTGGATTCACAAATCAAAGGATACTGAGGGGAAAAAAGAAGTAGTTTGTCAAACCATTGGTCAAACTGATCCAAAAGGCACACAGTCATTTATTTTATATTTTGCTCTTCAAAAAAAAGAAAAAAGTAAACATTTACTGGTATCAGACAATCATTTATTCGAGCAAAACTGTGTAAAGACAATATTTGGATGACAAGTCCAGATCATACTCTCTGAAATACATAATTCATAAATAAATTTAAACAAATGTAATTATAAGCAAATTTGAGGATGTACATTTCTATTCTGAAAGAGAAAAAAAACCCACAAACTACACAAGTGGGAAAAAAGCAAACAATGTGGCATTGTAAAAAACCTTTGTAAAACAACTTGGAAATGCACATGAGAAACATTTGCATTCACACTTGCAAGTAGTCCTACAAGTGTTCACTGCAATACAACCAAGTAGAGAGGAAGGAATACACAAATGAAAACAGAAATAAGTGTGAACATTAAATTCTCTTTTTTTTCTGACTCAGACTCAATGTACAATCTTTTGCCTTGCTCCTTGAAAGTTCTAATCATGTCAGAAATGTAAATTTAATTGAATTCATTTGCTTCTGATGTATGTATCCAAAACATATTTAGGTTAACATCTACTCGTTTTTCCAAAAGACAAAGCATACTAATTTAGGTGTTTGGGTTTTTTTTTTTCACAAGTGTAATTCTATTACAAACTAACTGGTTGAAAGTTTATTCCACATTAAGGGTACTTTTCTGCAGTCTATTTTAAGTTACTACCAAAGAAGACTAAATACAACAGTGCAAGGACACACCTATGAAGAGACATATGTTTCTGGATCTAGCCCTGGTGGAAAGTTCAGCTGCATCAGAAGTTACTACCCTGCAGTTTTCCACAGCTCCTCTGCCAAAGGTTAATTGGCTATTGGATCTACTGGAGAAAGTGATTCCTGCATGAGCAACTTTCTGGATTGAAATGGGCTAAGGAGTCTGAGAGAGGTGATGAGCAGGTAAAAGCTGATCAGTTAACTGTAATCTCTCCTATCAGCTAAACTGTTTCCGGATTGCATGTCTACACAGCCAGGTTGAAACAATCCCAGCCTACCCCACCCATGCATTACGCTCATAGGGAAGGGCCAGTTTCAGACTCAAAAATCATTCAGTTACATTTACACAAGCAGAGCAGGGCAACTATATTGCTTCAGACTGAAACTGGCTCTGAGGGAATGGAGTACACGACCCTATGTACCTGATCACACAGATAAGCCTTTAATTCAAAATACAAGTCTGCATATACAGAATCACAACAGGCCATTTCCCCACAGAAATAAAGCCCCCAAACCTGCTAAGATTCCTAATTAATGTTGCTTACGTACCACAGCCTTACAAACTACCATTCAGGAGTTACTACTCTAAAACTAAAGGTAGAGCTGAAAGAAACAGTATCCCACTACCTTCACAGTGCTAATATTAGTACTTGTGAGGCATGTGGTCAACTGGGACTTGATCTGAATTATCTTTCAAACCCATGCTCCAGCTGATCCTACAGCCCTATGAGTAATCGTGCCAGCACACGTGAAGAAGTGTGCGTGCTGAAGGACCAGTTCTTTTGGCAGCCAGTCTTTCAACACGATACACACCCTTAGGTACAAGAATGAATTCAGATGTCTAGAGAATGGCATTAACAAGTACTTTGCAGACATATGTGCAGAGAAGATAGCACATGTATAAGGAAAGCATTCTAAAGTAAATGTTAACTGTAGGCATTTCTTAGTGGTAAAGGCACACAAAGCAGAGAACATGATTTGATTTCTTGAACCCAACTTGAATTTTTTAGGACAGGTAGTTAAAAAAAGGATTTTTAAATTTGTGAACTAAAAGTCATTATAATAATGGAGAACATAATAAATTATACAAAATAAAGGTGTAATGCATATGTAGGGATACCTAATCATAGGAAACAATGAAATATAAGAACTAATTTTTATTAACAGGTGAAAACCATAGAATGAAAGTCAGTGCAATAACCAGAATTATTATTATACGCACTGGTCATCAGCAAATGTTTCTATTTCTGTAGCTGAGCATTAAATGACTTTGTACTTTGGACCTCTACTTAGACTACGCTCACTAATTCATCTCAGTCAGTTGACATTTGAACAGCCATTAAAAAGCAACTATAAAAGCACTTTTATTTCTCCATCCATATTCCAGGTGAGGGATTTTGAACCTATATGAACCAAAATTGTTTGAGAGTCTGTAACTGTTTTATGCTGAGAGCCTTATAAACTCCTATGTCTGGAGAGATAAGCTCTCTCCTAGTAGGGCTGGAAATCCAGATTTAGGGAAAAAAGTTTTATATGCAATGCTTCTGTATGAATATACCTTCACAGACAGCATGATACTCCAAGTTAAGTTATTTGCTGTAAATCTATTACAATTTACTACCGGTTAAATTTGTATGTGTTTTATCCAGACTGACACACTAATAGTAATTGCTCCATGCTAAGAAAAATTATCTGTGCATGCACGTGGTTCAGCCAGTTAGCCTTCTCATTTAAGGGCATATCCTTGAAAAAGTGAATTTGTACTGTTAAAATATCTGTAACTTAATTCACATTTTTATATAAGAAGCTGAACAAGCTAGCAAGTCGGGATCTGTCAGTGGCTATGCAACAAAAAAAAAAAGAGTCAAGGAAAACATCACTGTTTCTTAATACACTGCACTTTAAAAGTTCGTGATTGAAAGTAGGAAGTCTTCAACAGAAACAGGAAAGTCAATCTCAAACTGGAAAGCAACCTGCCGTTGAGGTAGTGAACTCAGCATGTTCAGCGATAACGCGTCCGTGACCCTCGGGTAATAAGCGACAGAGAAGATCGCTGCTCCGCGCAGACGTTTCTGAGGCGAATCGCCCGGGAAGGCGACACCCTCACTTCCCCGTCGCCCGGGCAGAGCGGCCAAATCAGGGCGAGAGCAAGTTCCCGCTGGACAGAGAGGGGAGCGCTGAGACAACGGGACCCAGGAGCCCGAGGCCACCACCGAGCAAGGCTCCGGACCACCCGGAACGAGAGGGCCGGCCCCGCTCCCCCGGGGCAGAGGGGTTGCCACCCGCCCGGGGGTGGGTGTGAGGCCCCAGGGAG
>NW_008824287.1:1632467-1651477 GCF_000699105.1 Pygoscelis adeliae | reverse complement strand
GGCAGTGGCAGTGGCAGTGGAGTGGTGAGGGCACGATGCCCTGGTGCTTCGGTTGTGTGAGGGCGGGAGGGTGTTATCCTGTCCCCTGAAGTACTTGGCACCACGGCATGTTTTAATTTCTCTCGCTGTTGTGCTTGTCCCTTTGCCTCTCTGTTGTTTGCCTGTCCACAGCGCCTGTTGGGCTTACCAGTCAAGTCCAACGGCCTGGGTCTTTTCCTGAAGGGGCTATATGGCCAGTGTCCAGGGTGTATAAAAAACATTCAGGGCTTGAGATAACCTTTTAAGGGTAAGGTTTATTTAAATGGGACACAGCTTTCCTGTGGTCTGATCCAAGAATGTGGAATGAATTCCCCAGGAGCTATGGACAATTGTAAATCTGTTGTTCAGTGCAAGGCATGTTCTTTGGCACCGACCTCTGACATAAGTACGTAACTTCAGTTGTACTTTAACATAAAAACTTCAAAGTTTTCATGTTTTCATAGAGATACTCATGTTCCTTCCTAGGGATTGACAATATAGGAGCAGAAATAGTGCTTTTACTATGAAGTTTGTGTTTGTCATGCAATTTCTGCAGTATTCATGGAATAACTTTTTCCTTTTATTAACCAAACATAAACCCAGTTTTTTCTTCCATATTTCTAATTCATCTTCCCATTTCATATGTCACATTGCTTACTAGTTTGTTACCAAGTGGAATTTATAGCGTTGACTCTGTAATACGCCTTGGAGTCACCTTGTGGTGTGTTTATGTGTGGTGTTACCAGTTTAATCTAGCTAATGCACAATTCAATCTTGAAACCCAGCTTGTCAATTTTGATAACATTATTTTTCAAGCTGCATATGACCTTAGTAGTCTGTTTTCTTCTTTAGTTTCACTGACTAAACGAAGTGCGGCTGCCTAGAGATTATACCCAGGCAAGCAAAACAAAAAACATCAGATGGTGCCAGAACATTACTAGTACTAACATTTAAAGCTGTAGTTGGACTGGAGCTTTATTATCTCAGATCACTACTTTGACTGTATTATACCACGGGAGTTGAAACGATGCAAAGAGCTTGTGCAAAAAAACTCTTGGCTTAACTGTGAAAGGGCTGTTGGTAGGCAGAGCATTCTCAATGAGAAATTCTGAACACAAGAGCTTTCTATTTACCTTGGTTTGCCAGAGGCTGAATTTGCTGAACTTCGGCATACACTGAATATCTTACTAGTTCTTTGTTCTCTTTGACTTTTTTGAGGGGAAACGTGCCAGACTTGTCTCCACTAGAAAAAGCATGTATTTTACCTAGCTCAATTTAGCTAAACCTTAAAAGCCTTGGAATAGATGGAAAGGTTGTGTTAACAGGTGTTAAAGGGGAGTTCATCTCAAGGTTTCTTTTAGAAATGTAGTGTGGACATTCTCTTTAGGGAATTTGGCAGAGATCAGAGAATCATTGTTTTTAAAAAAACACACAAATTGAAATAAATTGTGTGTTAACAGCATTCAGGATACATATCATATAGGTTTATGTACTTTCTTGACATGCCGGGATGATGTGTCTTCTGTCTATATCAGATTACTCCAGTATATATTGGATTCATGAGGGCATTGTTGAAGGGATTAGGCTTAATTAGTTAGATCCTTCTGATAAAGGTTCTAGGTGCCCATTCATATGCTTTTGAAAGATCAGTGCAAACAGTTTAGTTCATTTAAACAAATCAACAAACTGACATCAGCCACAACTGTGATATAACCTACCTTTATATACTTTGTATGTTATATCATCAGCATCAATGATTTTGAATAAAAAATTACTTAAAGTAGAAGTTAGTAAATTACTTCCTTAACAGAGGAATTTAGTTTGCTTTAACATGTTCTGTCTGTATCCAATTTGGAACAGTTACAAAGAGCTGTTATTTTCTGTAATTATAGACAGTTTTATTGTGATGTTCTATACATTTTACAAAACTTAAATTAGACTAGTATGTCACCCTCTTTAACATTAAGTAGAGTACTTACTGTCATCTGAGAGAATTACGTACTACAGAGATCAACAGAACTGGGTGGAAAGCAGTGGCTGTTACCTTGTGCTGCCTTTGTTTTATACACTACTCCATCACCTGAAAATCTTGTCCAGCATGTGTCCAGTGTGGCCTCTTGCCACACAGAGGCCTCAATTAAATTATCTTGCTGTAGTGTCCCAGCCACATGCAGATTTCCTGACCAGCCACAATGTTTAGCCCATAAAGCAGCCTCTGGAGTACTCAGACTGTCCCAGCAGGATTTTTAGGAATGTAGGGGGAAACTTCAGATATGCCCAATCCTTACTGTTTTCCAGGACATCCCAACTTGCACCCCACTTCTTAAAATTCCTTCTATGTTCTTTTCCTTTGTCCAGGCTTGTCCAATAAATTACATTGGGGTTTTTGGCCATTACATTTTAAATCTGCATGGTTTCTAGCCAAGAGGAAGGTACTGCCAATTTAGAGTAAATACCAGTGAAGGACCAGGATAGAGGGAATGAGAAGCAGGAGTATACTGAAAGTGATTCTTTAAGAGGAAAATGCTTTTCTATTGTAAATTTTCCTGAAGTTATAGCTGAACTAACTTTGAAGAACCTCAGTGATGAAGTTGTGTGGCTTGTGGGTTTCCTTAAGGATGTCTGGGAGTGTGACTGACAGCAGTGAAAGTAGTTTTAGCTTCTCCCAACAGCTGCAATTGCTTGGGGTTCTGTAGAACATAAGGAAGCCATTTGAGAAGAGAACAAATGACATTTTGTTTCCTTTTCTTTTCCCGCTTCAGGAATGGGGTGGTAGTTTCATTTTGTATTTCTTGTGCTATCAGGTCACTGTGTCAACTACTGACAACATAATCATCATAATTAAGAAATTATGTTTTAGCCTGATGGTGGATGATTCTTTTTCTGCTTGTTGGTAGCAAGTAATATCTTTTACTTGTACCTGCAGGAAAAAATTTCGTCCATTTAATTTTGTTATGGGTAACAAATGCACTAATAAACTACAATCAAGTAGAAGATGAAGTCTTCTGTGTCATCTTCAGTCTCCTGCTACTGTCCTTTAAAGGTATTTTCTCATCCCCCTATGCATATGCTGACAACACTAAGAATAGGAACAATGTCAGAGCCTAAACATTTTTTATTTTATTTCTTCAGAATTATGTTTGGGTTAGGGGGTTATGGAGAGGAAGATAGATGGAAGAGAATCACCTTTAGCCTACAAGCAGTCATTCTTAAAAGAGGATAATTAAATCAAGTATGCCAATAAGTGCCATCGTAAGTAGATTTTCTTAATAGCTTTATTATACTGTCACTGGTTTTAATACAAATGTTTATGAAAAAAAGATCAGCATTATGGTGGAACGAAGACAGTAGTTGGTTCTCTGTCTTTCTGAGGCAAACAAATAATTCTATCTTGGACTTTTCTTGCCAATTCCTGTATGATCCCAGCAAATAAAAACCATTAGCAATAAATTTTCCCAATCTTGTCCATTTTAATCTAGTTTTTCTCTGATCTTAATGAATTGTCATAAATTCCTCTAGGTCAGGGATGAGGAACCTCGCTGAGGGCTAAGCAGACCAGTCTTCTAAATGGCTCCATATTAGCATACACCAGAAGAAATCAAATTACCACAGGTTGCATGGAATTAAATCCTCAGGCCTCAGAGTCCCTGTTCTGTTTCTACTTAGAGCTTATGGCTGTGTTTGGACTAAGTTTCACACGAGAAGGGACTTTTCTTTCTGAGCATTATAAAGATCTGCCTTATTGTCCAGATTCTCATCCTTTCATGGCATGTTTAGAGCTGCACTGGAGAGTATTATGATATTGGAGCCATTTCCCCAAAACACGTGGAATGTGTTCAGCCAAAATGTGGTACCATTTAAGAAAGGGCTGAAGAATCTCTCTTGCATTTAAAATAGAGGTGATCCTGAAACTAAGATTTATTTTATCTGTAGTTATTTAATCCTCTCTAGTAGTGCTGTATGTCTGGAGGATGATGCAGCAAAGATGCAGCTGACTCACCTAACTGGCACTGATACTTTCCAGGACTAGGAAAAGTTTGTCAGATGTTGCAGTATGTATTAAAAACAGGGTGTGATGGTATTCAGTTAAGCAATTCAAGTGACTTACTGACCAAATCCTGTTACAAGGTTTACAGAGAAACACATTTTAAGGGCATTATAAATTTGAGTAGCTTTAAAACAATAACATAACTTAAATTTTGTTATGGTTTCAGAAAAGAGTTAATTCAGGTTACAGTTTTGCAGGACAGTTTGACATAACAACCTTATCTAGGAGTTGCGAGGGATGTAAACTGACATTTTAGGACTCAACATTTCTTCAAGAAGTACGTTTCTGAACTTGCTGAGGGGCTTTGCCATTTAGAAATGTGGGTATCTTCTGTACTCCCTTTACACAGAGGAGGGCAGAAAATTCCTCCCACGTGTCCCTGTCACACCTGAGATCTTTCAGTGTTCAGAGATGAAGGCATTAACAGCAATACAAATTTAATAGGGAAAGCACCTTCTAACAAAATCTGTAACTTAAATATACTATAAATCTAGTCCAAAAGAATTAAAAGATTTGCCTAGCCTTTATACTGTAGAAACAGTTAAATGAGCAATTTTTCCATCTGCACATAGACTGAGCTCTGGTAATCTGGAAATCAATCTAGCAACTAGAAAAATGCTGGAATTAATTTTGCACCGTGAACAATTCACCTTAATCTTAGTATTATTTTATTATAAAACTTAGAACAAATCATAATTTAGTCTTGAGAACAACAGGCCTGATGTCTTTGCTGAGTACAGGAGTTCAGAGTTCAGAGCATGCTGAATCACATTTTATACTCCTAATGCATTGCTTAGATGGGTAATGTCTCATCATTTGATTTAAGCATCTTATCATCCTGTGGGCAGAATTTATTTAAAATTTAATGCACAAGTCCATGCTATTTTCTCAACCGCAAATAAGTGATTTCGACTGTAGTCTCCACAGAGACTTTGAAAAGATACAGAGGAATGCTGCTCAACTGGAATGTTTACTTCACTGCAGCCGGTACAAAAAGGCAAACAAGCATAATCTCTTTTCCCAAAGCTTTCCCACCATCACCTCTTTTCGTAGTGTTTGTCCTATTAATATGTTTCAAATAAGGTTACTTGTTCTTTGTAGTCCATTTGTTTTGCAAGAATGCAATAGATACATTGTCTTCTCACAAAATGTACACTGTTTACAGTAGAGTTTGATGTGTAGCAAATTTAGCAAGGGAAAAGGTAAGAACTGATTTAATATTTTAAAGAGTATTGTCCCTAATCATAAGGATTATATGCTATGTTTATTTTCAGTAAGGAGTGTTTATTTTTTCTTTATATACTATTTGTTATTAATAGATACAGCAATATCAAAGCTAGTATTTAAAACTAGTGTATACATATACACAAGTAGGTTCCAAAATATATGCATATTATTAGGCTGTTATGAATAGTATCCATGCTGTCTGGTACAAACTCTTATTAAAACCTGGAGGAAAAATGTCTTTTTCCTTCTCTTTTTTTTTGTCCAGGTAAATAGCAGAAATAATGTCTTAAGCGTAAATCTGACTATGGTAATTTTTAGTTCTAGGTGGGAAGTCTAAGGAGATGAAAGGAACGATAAAAGTAAAGTCAAGGAGACCTGGAACTGAGCAGTCAATCATAAAACACAGGTATATAGAATGAGCACTCTCCCATGAGTGCTTCTATTACTCATTTTATTTCCATAGCTGGAAGTATTAAAGGGGTATTTGTTAAAACTAAGTTTCAGTTGTGTCAATTCAGAATCAGTTTCCAGCTCCTTCTGCATTTCATTCTGGGATTTAAGGCCAAATCATTTTACTTTACCCAGTGATTTGTACATAGGAGGAGCCCTATATACAGTATAATCCCTCATGTAATACTGCCCTGATTTTGGGATGCCAAAAAAGATCTTTTTTTAGGGTTACTGTTTCTCGTATAAGGATGGGAGACAAAGGTAGCAAGGTTTATTATACCAAAAATTGGAGAAGTCTTTTTCTTCTTATCTGATAATTAAAACAATCCTTTTTTGGTGCCTGCTTGAAGGATTTGTTTCCTCTTTGTTCTGATGGAAGTGAAAATGCATAAATTATGTTTTCATCCTACTCAACTCTCTCTCTCACCCCCCCCCCCCCCCGAGAAATAGAGAAAGAAGCAGAGAATTTATTTAGTAGAAGAAAAATAAGTAGCCACCAGAGTTGGCAGAATAAACACAAATTGCTCCACGAAAATAATGATCTGCACTTGGACATCAGTTTAGAGAGCAGATGGGTGTTTTTCTACTTTGACAGCTCTCAGGAGCTGTCAGGAGACTATTCCGGCTACGTGTGAACAAGCAGACTCATGTGCAGGATGCAGCCACATCTGATTTCCAGATGAAGCGAGACTTTGGTTCACAGCAGCACCTCCTGCAGCTTCATCAGCTTGGTATCAGTAGGAAGAAAACCCAGGTTCAAAGATCAGGGGAAAGCTCTAGCCCACCCTGGCTAGCTTTCCAACCTTAGCAGTATGAAGACAAAAGCCTGGGACATTTTATAGGACACATTCATCGGCTGTTTGGACTAAAACAACCACTCACACTAATTAAACAACTCCACCTCAGGTGACTTCTGAGCTGTAAATTATTGGAGGTTTGGGAAGTACACCAGGGCAGCCTCACTACATGCTTATCTACTACCATCTTCCATAGCTACTAGCTATTGCCGCTGCCGGAGACAGGACAACTGGGCTATTTAGACCTTTGTTCTGAGCCACTACCTCTATTCTTATATTATGTTCTTATTTTCACAGTTAGGTAAGGGACTCTGTAGGTACCCTTTCAAGGAGGGCTTCCCCCCCCCCCCCCCCGGTAAAAGAGTGGAATTTCTGTGGGGATCTTTAATGATATTGTAGCCTAATTTTACATTGTAGTAGTTGAACCTTATTTTGCCCATTTTTTAATATTAGCAGTTTCACTGACTTTCGCTGAAGTTGCTCAGAACTGCTGAAATAAGCCCTGATGTCACAGACTGAAACAAAGGGAATCCTACTCAGCTCGTAAGCAGCAGCACACACAGGGCAGCTCTGTTACTTAGTTTGTAAGCCAAGAACTTGATGAAAATCCAGGCCTTGTTGCGTCTGTTTGCTTCCAAGTTTCAAAAGTTCAGTCTGTTTTATTCGTACTTCCCAGTGCCCTGATAAACTGTTTAATTTGAACAGTAACTGCAACGTAACTTCTAAGCAAATGCTACAATAACATTAATATTAAAATCTGTAAATGCTACTGGAGTTAACCAAATTCTCTGGACAATTGTCAGAAAAGAGAGTTACATCAGCAAGATAATTAATTTTTGAAAATAAACTTGTGAGGAATATACTAACAAGCAAGTCTAACTACAAAAATAGTCTGTAGTATACAGTGAGACTTTGATTTCCATAGCGTAAGCTGAAGTTGGTAATGTTTAGGATTTCGTAGTTTCTTACAGTTGTGTATTTACTTGAGATATACACAATAGATAGTTTGTTTTCATTTACTGATCAAGTTTGCTATATCGTTTGTAGATTAGTAGCATTAAGTCTTTCGAAATAAGGTATCAACAAACAAAAGCATGAGTTTAGTCAGGTGTTTCCAGTTCAGGCCAAACAGACCAAAAGTTGTTCATACTTGTGTGTTCCATTGGTGTTATTGTGGTTACATGTACATAATCAAGAGCTATCCCATTGACTTAAAGATTAAAGCATGTAAATAGCCAAAGTTAAGCTCTGCTATTCATATTGCATAAGAAAAGAGCTTTTCATCAGTATTACACTCTCCGTTTTTTACTGACTAGTTCTAATTATGCTGTTTCTAGTATGCCAACTAGGGAAAAGATGCAGCTCTTCTGAATACAGCAAAATCAGTAGCAACTGAACTGTTGTCTTATCAATCTTTTAGATTTTGTTTTACATATCTGACAATTTTAGACAAAACAAAATCCTACCCACAGTTTTCCCTGATCCAACTATCATTTACATATTGATAACATTAACCCATTCTGTCTGTAAAATGTTATGTCTACTTGGCTTTACACTTTTGGATGGGAATTTAATGTGTTAAATATCAGGGGTTATGTCTCATATGTTTAATCACTATGGAGTCGCTGCGTTAAATTTACTCATTTCACCAAATTTCTAAAACATGAGGAGGACAATGTTCTTTTTCTTAAAGGTAGTGGACCAATCCTATACCCTGAGTATTTGTCTTGGCTGTAGAGTTAACTCAACTTACGATTTCTTGAATCTCATATACCCACAAATCCTTAATTGTAGCACTTTTGGGGGATTATCAGTGCAGTGTCAGCTGATGCAGTGACTGTGTGAAGCATAGGAAATACTCTGCAGTGTAGCTGATCTTAGTAGTGCTTGACTGACTCAAGTGATGGCTGTCATTTCTGTTCCCAGTAGCAACATGGGCATATTCTGTACAGTGAATGCTCAGACAGCATAATTACTTCTTGGAAATGTTTGATTTTTTTCATGCACAGAGAAACTGTGCAATGTGCAATCTGCCATTCTCTGGGTTTTTTGAATGTACCGTGTCAGGATTTCTGATGTTAAGAAATTCAGACAACTAGATACAGAGTTTGGGGAGATGGAAAGATTAATAGACAGATAGAGATGTACATAGATGTGTGTGTGTCCTCAGGAAAAAAATCCAGATGGAAAAAACTGGCATATCTGGGAAAACTGAGACATATGGTAGCTTTAAATCAGGTTTACTTTACAGTGAAGGCATTGCCTAAGGCATAATAATGCCAGCAGGAACAATGCTTCCACTTAGGCAAGCCATGGACCAACCGTTTGGCAGGGAGTCCTGTGGAAAGGCTAGGAAGTATTACAAGCTGGGGAGAACTTTCTGGTAGCTGTTCCTATATCAGATTGTTTAAATGGGAGATCAGTAGGCTTCATATTCCAGGCATTTTCAATTATTTATTTGTGCTTAAGCCCTGCCAGCCAAAGCATAAGTTAAAAAGGAATTTTGGTCTCTGAACCTTCAGGGTTCATATTTTCAAGCTTTTCTTGGCAACCTTGAAGGCCAGAAAAGTCCTATATTTTGCTGCTTTCTTGTTTGCTTTTTTTAATTAAAGCTCAAATAACCCATGCAAACGCGTAACTCCAGAGGCTGGAGGTTTATTAAAAAAAGAAAACAAACAAAAAATTGGAAAATATATGATAAAATCTTGGTAGCTGGTAAAACTGAATTTGTTTTCTAGAGCATGCCATATTTGAAAAGAATAAGTAGAAAGGCAGAAAATGAGAAAAGAGCATCTTCCAAGCAGATAGGCCCTGTTTATCTAAAGCGGGACAAGGAAAACTTTTATCCCACTTAACTTTTACTTTTGGATGGCATTTGAATTGGCCATGTGTGTTTGGCAGCTCATCTGTTGAGCCATCTGTTTCAAATTATGCATGCTCAGAGGGCACATTGCATCCAGGGATACAGTTCCCCCGAACACAAGAAATTTGAATTTGATTTGCAGTTTAGTGATCTGTAAACATGGATGTGCAATCATACATCTAAATGAACTCTGTTTATTTTGGAGAAATTGAAGCATTCATACAGCTGGAGAAACCTGAGGAAGGCTATAAGTGGAAAACCTTAGGCCATATTCACTGTCCTGTGTCCCTTGTACAGTCCTCAGGCAGTGCAAAATAAGAGAAAACCACCCAAGGTCCCCAGCTAGGAAATTTCTCTTTTAGACTGAGAAATTCTTAATGGACTAAGAGCTAATATAGTAACCGGGTTTACAGCCCATTTAAACAGTGTCTTAAAGGGATTGTAGGGTAGAGAAACTGCAATTTGGCTCCCTCTGTTAATGAGTCATCTCCAGTCCCATCACAGTGCTAGAGATGAACTGCGCAGTGAATCAGAAAGCTATAACCAACTCTCTGAGAGCCGTTCTTATGCAAGTAACATAGGCCAGGAAAGAGGATTTGATCCATAAACTTTAATGGTGCATTAGGTAAATTTTATGCTATTTATGGCATACTAGTAGCACTTACGTGTTTCATATGTTATCTGCTTTGAACATACTTTTTTGGAAGAATATACTGCTTGTTCCACCCCTCCCTATTCCTTCCTTTCCCCAGAACGCTGACTCAATTCCTTTTGCTCTTTCAGTCAGCTTGCAGTTTTAGGCATTTCCTTGTCTAGTTTTCAGCAGAACACATTACTTCCCTCTCATCAGCATTGTGCAGCTCTGTTGCAGCTGTTGAATAACATGCTGGCTGGAGATGGAAAAGATTTCTTTACAAGCAGTAGATACTAACATAAGACCATCTTCTCTTCATGAAATACACTGGAACTATAGACTTGGGTAGCAGTTGTGCAGTTGCGTAGGAGAGAAGGAAATTTGGCGCACATAATGCAGTGATGGAAGTAATGGTAAATCTGGAACCAGCCAGGAGACTTGAGGGATAAATGTAATTTTGTCATAGATTCTCTTTCTAGATTATTTTATTTCCTTTTTATAGTTTTCACGTAAGCCAAACCCCCAGATTGTTTGCATTATTAGCAAAGTTTGAGTCCTCTGGTGATGAGGATCAGACATAAGTGATAACGTTTATAATAAATTGTGAACAGACCGTTGACCAAATGTAGATCTATTATATTGTTTGGGCAGATCTTATTCAACGTGCATGAAGAGTCTAATTATGATGTTAGGTTGAGTGAGATGCTTGGAAGTATTTCTTCCTGCTAGAAGTAGCACACGTAGTTCATTTAATCAGGTAATTGTATATGCGCAATTTGCACATCTAAAATTTTAGAAATTTTACTTTTTGTAATATATTTAATCTGCTCATCTGATCAAAAATAGATCTTCATGTTACATTGCTTACTCAAATATTAAGTTGTATTACTTTTTAAATTAGCAATCCCAAAAGAGGTACAGGAATTGAACGTTATTTCAGCAACGTTATAAAATTGAGGTACCTGAAAGAAAAAAAAAAGGCTAATTAAAATGTTGCCTTTTTGAATCTTGTTAGTAAATAAATGCTTTTCTCACATGAACTATTTGCTAAGTTATGACAAAGCTACAAGGGCAGGGGACAGAACTGCAGACATGTAAAAAAGTCAGCTCTATGCTAATGATAAAGGGGGGAGAGAGAGATTCTCTGCTGTTTTTAGAATCTGCCAAGGACGTAGGTGCTATATTTTGGGCAAGAGAACTCTTTTAGACTAATGCCATCTGGCTGGCTTTCGTCTGTGCCAGTTGTTATATAGGCCAAGCCCCCTGTCCTGCCTCTACCACCTTTCTTGAAGTAGGAATTAGATTAAAAGTAGTGTAATTCCCAGTTACCTGACTGGAAACATACCTATTAAGTGATTTAGAAACCCAAGGAAGCAATCCAAGCTTCTGTGCTTCCTTCAGAGACTTTGATCAAAAGTTTCCTCATCCATGTCCTGAAGCAATTTTTTTATTCTTTCCGCCTTTCAAGACTCACTGGCAGCAAAAAAGCCTGGCTGTAGGATCTGCTCCAATTTGCTGTCCAATGCACATGATAAATACAGTTAACCCCCCCTGTCCCCCCCCCTCCCCCCAAACTCCACCAGGTCTTCTATCTCATTCTTTTAACTAGTAACTGTTCTTTCTGAGATGCCATGCATATCAGCTTTGTTTCCCGTGCTTTATTTTTGCAAAAGACAGAGATTTATCACACCAAGGTTTTTTAAAGGCTGCGTCTGTGTGACAATATTGGTAACTCACTTAATCTTTTAAATTATTCTGTAAACACAAGTGTCAATGCTATATTGACAATAACTGTAGATTTTTAAGCTATGATTGTAGGAACTCCATATACTGGAAGAAGGGATTTGAAATTATCAGAATTAGTTATTATGTTGACTTTTATTTGAATACAATAAACTTTGTGATATCATCCAGGCCTGTCACAAACTTTTGTTGTTTAGAGTTAACAGACATCTTGCATACCTGAGAATCCCAACTACAAAAATAAGGATACGGAAAAGCAAGAATAAACAGCAGATACCTGTATTTATAAATACAACAATATAGGTTTTCTTGACCTTGATCCCTACAAGGTACCTGTATGGTTTGTATTTTTGGGCCAACAGTTGTGCCATCTAGCTAATGGATTTGTTCTGCAGTCCCATGTAGCAGACCCACAGCTAATTTTTAGCCTTGGATTTATTCCCTACGTAGGAGAACTGGAGTTAAATTAAGTAACTCATCTATACGTTCATTTTACAGTTAACTAAATAGCTCTACTGATGATTTTGAAGTATTTTTTTTCTCATGCTCATCTGTATATATGTAATTTACCATCATCTAATGCTATCACAAGGAAAGGAGACAGAAACTCATTTAATATTTTTTTACAAATATTTTTCTAAGGAAAATCACTCGGGTAAACTTGATTTGAACAGGAACAAATTATATCTCTTCAGTAAACAGGAAGAGACTGACAATCAAGAATGTTTCGGTTTTGGATGTAATTTGAATGCCTTTTGAATCATGGAGATTCTTTTAGGAAGAATACATCCTCTGTTTCTGCAAAACTCATCTAGCTATCTGATCTTATCTAGCTTATTATGGCTTGTCTTTCTTGTTTTCTGGGGTTTTGTTTTGTTTTAAGATTAAGTTGCAGAAGTAATGCAGCAGTGATTCAGCTTTGATGGAACTGTTTAAGGTGTGCACGTGACTGATCAGATGCAAAAGAGCATTAATTGAATTTGAACTCCAGCTGACAAGGACAAAAAAGGAAAGTTGCAAGAAGAAACACTTGCTAGTATCAAGATTTACAGTAATGCCATAAAAATGGCATCGTGCCATACATAGTCACGAGTTTGTCTTAAAGAGAAACCATTACATGAGAAGAAAAAATTCAAACAGTCAATAATATGCTCTTTTACCTAATTACTTCATGTATCATAATTCTGAAATGAATTAATGATCTTTGTGAAGTGCAGAGTGAATGAGTTCTAGGTTAGGGGAATGCTGAGAATTCAGTGTGCAGATTTTTTGGGGTTTAATATTTTCTATTTACTTAAAACATAATAGACTTGTAATTGTTTCAGAAAGGTGAGCCATGCATTACCTGGATTTGTAGTATAGACAACATGCGTGAGGAAAAAGGGAACAGAAGAAACTGTTGGTAGAAGCCTTTCTGCCCACTACTTTGTAAACATACTAGTTTTCAACCCTCATTTTGGTTGAATGTACAATGCACATTACAATATCGATGTGTTTAATTTATAATGAAGACTGTTGCTGTTTCAGCAGTGGTATCACTTATTCTATTTCTGTCAGAGCATGTATTAAGCTATACGAGGAACGGCTAAATCTCCAACTGCTGTATTAGCTGGACATCATGTCAAATTAGTGCCTATTGAAGATTTTTCTGGGTTTCAGATATGATCTTGAATTAAAAATTAAATCCTATGTGAAAAATGTCATTCTGCTGTCTGTCATCCATCTGGTTTATGAAGAGGTCAAATTGACCTCTTGTATATATCTACATTTTCTCTAATTCTTTTGGGGCATGAGGTATAGCCCCATGAAATTGGCTCATACAAATTAGCTGGAGAAAATACGCTTATAGTCTTAATGAAAAGATAAATTGCATGTGTTTTAAAGTGGTATAGATGGGTCTGTAGTGCTGCATTTTAAATTTGCCAACTCTTCCATCAAACGTAATTGTTTTGAAGAGATTCACTCAAGCCTTATTCAGGTTATTATCAACTGTAACATTCCAATCTCTTCATAAAAATTCAAGATTGTTCTTTCTAATTCTCACGGTTCAAAAATAGTTTTGCCCTTTGGGATTCTGAATAGTTGCAATATAAATTACATCATTTTACAAAAACAAAGAGGTACAATTGTTCCATTCTGTGCTCTGTTTCTGTGTGACATAAGACTGCCAGATGAAGAAATTAAATTCAGATATATTCAGGTACTTCTGAACATCTGAACAGAAAACACTGTTCAGATGAAGAAATATGCAAAGGTACCTTAAGATCCTAGTCTGTGCTTCTTTGATACTGCTACAGTTTTGTATAAACTTGATCATCCAACACTTTCAAGGCAGCTATAACTTTGAAAGTCTGCAAACCACCATGAGGAGCCAAGAGCACAGCACAACAGGAATTAGCAGATGATTCCTATGCAGTTTTCATAATGATCAGTGTACATACTCTAGTAACTAGACATCCTCCTAGAAGATACTTTATGCAAAAAATTAACAGATCTCTATGGAAGATCTGAGGAAGAAGGTCAGGCTGGATTATTGTAATGATCTCTTGTGGCCTTAAAACATACCAGCCTATCAGTAACCCTACGTCTAGAAAACTTGCAGCTGCATAAAATGTAAAGAGCACATAAAGCATATCCTGGGGTGTATTTCTAGTTAAAGGCACGCCTGCAGTTGTGACCTCCTAAAACAATTTGTGTCACTAGTCCTGGAAAGTACACTGAGGTTTCTGATAAAAGGTACGTTCAGTCCAAAAGGTCATCAAAGTTTTGTATGATGATCTTCCTCATTTCTCAGGAGGGAACTCTCAATAATTTAAGTGTGGGAAAATGCTGTTTTGTATCAGGAGCATGGCTGTTGCTTGGCTTTCTGAAACCTGTGCAACATAAGACAGTCTCTGTTTACCTGTGAACCAGTTCCCTTGCATTTCATTCTTTGATGATAGAATAGTACTTCTTTTTTTGCCAGGATTTTGTGTGTTCATGCATATTGTTCCTTTTGTTCTGTAAAACTCAAAATGGTTTAATCCTTCGGACATGTAGATCCTTAATTCTGTGTATGTAATACCGGAGCTACTAATCTGCTTTGCACTGAAATTCCAGAAAGCTGGGTACATCATTTCATGTTCAGGTATGCAGGAGGCAGGAGTGAGTCATTCCTCTAGTCAGCCTCCCGAGTGTTCATGGGTTGTAATAATACTTTTCCTAGAACGAGCAGAACAAGTTATACTAAATGACTATATGTTGTTTTAGAAAAAAAGTAATGGGCTTCCTGTGTGCTGATCCATAATGTAAACAAAGCTATAATAAAGGAAGGGATAGACACTTAAGGTGTTATTTCCAGGGAGACCAGTGGATATGATTAAAATGTTATTAGTTTTACTAACAAAGATATTTGGTGATCATGAGAGATTTATAAAACACAGAGGTCATTAGTGTCTGATTCTGACTTGTGTAAGGCCTTTCTATGCTGTCTTGCTGCAGCACAGGTTTCAAATTCAACTGTGCTAGAACAAATCACTTTATACACTTACACAGTATCTTACAATGGGGATTTGCACCAAAACGGTTATGCTGTTGCTATTATAGCTGCACTGGTGCAAGCCCCGTTCTTCACAAGCCATTTGGCTGGGTTTGATTTATTAGCAGTCACTTGTTTGTCCAGTGTAGACTTAACCTTGTGCATTGTACTTTTAATAAAAACAATAAAGATCACTGAGATCTGGTACCCATTTGCCAAAACGTCAGTACTTAGAATCACAGAAAATCCTATTATACTTACAAATAATAGCACGTTAATACTGTTCTCCATGTCCTTTTGGTATCGAAAGTGTCCTGTACTAGAGGATCTTGTGACAAATAGATCAACATATAGCAGTTATTTCAGAGCAGATTACAGATAAACACGTTTCCTGCAGGAGGATTCATGTTGAATGTGAGAAGATATAAAATGAAACTGTTCATTTAAGTTTTTACCTAGTTCATTGACCTTTAGACTTACTTATGTTCTTAACAAGCTTTCCCAAAACCCCAGCACACAATCCCACCACCCCTTCAACATCGACACAATTCTCAGTGGCTGTGATATTCCAAAAGGTCAAGATTCATGGGGTCAGCAGAGGGAAAGACAGAAAAACAGTGTTTCCACTGAGGAGCAAATAAGGGGAGAGGTACATTTAGTAAGTCCGCCAGTTCCAGATTTCAGGAGCTCTTCCACCCTAGCCAAGCCCTAGTGAGCTGCTCGTGGCTAAGCCAAGAAAGTAGTTGGAGGGCATTGTTTTGCAAACCTGCCAACAGTTTCAGGTAAATTTTAGTAGCCCTTATTTTTCTCTTGACAGAAAATAAGTATGAAGTCCAGTTTTATGACCATATGTGAGGAGATGACATTTCGATTCCAGCTTAGAAGCAGATAGCTATTTCCTTCTGGGAGCTGACATTCTAGATTCTAGATGTACCTGCAGTACAACAACTCATTGTCCGCAGGCTGACAAGTGCTGTTGTAGTTATTACAGGGATGTCTGACGCTGTGAGCTAGTTGTTTTAACTCAGGTGGTTGGAGGCATGCGGGACAATGTTTGTCTGTGGGAGGCACAGAACGCTCAACAACAGCAAAGGGCTACGTGACCACACCAATCCAGTGTTGATTGAATGAGACTCATTATTATCTTAATTTGCAGAGGCCACAGTGGTTACCTTGAGCGATTCTTGCACTCTGACTGTGGACAGAGTTGTCACACATGATGACCATGTGTTTTGAAAGTCCATCCACCTCTCAGAGGAGCCAGGCATGCTATATGCATGGCCAGGGCATGAAGGTACGTAACCACGTACCTGGCACTGCCTGCTAGTTCCTAAGCAGCAAATGCAACTCGTCGGCTGCTGCAGCTGCTTAGGCGAGCTCAACAGCAGTATGAAAAGGCTGTCCGGATCAGCAGGCTGCTGCACACTTCACAGTTTGAGGGAGCAAAATGGTGGGGTTTGTTGTGTTTATTTTCTAACCCAGAGGCTTCAGGAAGGTCACGCCCTCAGGGGTAGTCATTCAGCCAGAGCAGACATACCTCCTGGACAGCACATTCTGCTCAGAGGGGACGTGGGACATTTAATTGTGGTCTGGGTGAGGCTGCCCTGCATGAAGGGCTCTGTTGGGAGGGGCGAGTACCCTTTCAAGTCCCTGGTGTTCCTTGACTCAACACCCTTATTTCAGTAGCCTTGTTGCAGCTGTGGGTCTAGTCCTGGAGTGGATGGGAAACACTTGATGCAATACCCAGCAGAGAGAAAGGGAACAGCAGCAAGAACACATCTGCCAAGTTAGATAGCCTGCCCACAAAATCCTGCTCACAACAGCTCTCAACATCAAGCTCCTAACTCCAGAGCCAGGTCCCATTACCCTGCTTTGCATTTTCCTTCTGTTTGCAATGAGAAGACATCAGCCTGGGCGTAACCTCTCTCCTGAGAGGCCACCAGTCTGCTGTAGCTGTTCTCAGCGGGGGAGAGGAGACAGAAGGAGAAAACAACAGACGGAGCAAAGGGCATCCACGCAACATCATGGCAGCTGATAGAAACCCAGGCCCTCCAAATCTCTACTGAGGAGCCCCCTCTCAAATACTAATGGGCTCAAATACTGCTGTCCCCAGGAGACATAGCTGTAGTTTTACAATCTTCTGGTTTAATTTCCAGGTATTAATTATTGTGGGATAGTATTCCAATTTAATCAAAGAAGAAAAAATCAACCTAGAAATAGAATAACCTATGCTGTTTTCTAGGGATTTTGCTTAGGAGGAAATGAGCATGAGGTGGAGTAGGGGTGGGACAGTGAGTATGTGAATAGTGTGAATATTTTTACATCTATACTGTTTGCTTTTTATGTTCTTCCCCTCCGTGTCTTCTTTTTCTTGCTGAAACAATGGCTGAAAACCAGGTCGGTAAAGCAAAGCTTCTGTAAAACCTTTATCAGAGAATAGGTGGGAAGGAGGGATCCCACGTCTTCTGACAGATGATGAGAAATAGCAGCTCAGAATGACTGCCAGCTGAGGAATGACAGGATGTAGAGGTGGGGCATGAGCATCAGCGCAAGCATGAAACTGAGCTGAAGAGGACAAAAAAATGCGGAGTAGTAGAGAATTAAGAACAGAGAAAGAAAACAAAGCACATTGTGAAACCTTTACAGTAATCAGGTATGACTCCAGGTAATTTCCTTTTACTGGCCCAAATGTGTATTTCAAGTTTAAATTTGTGCCTAATCCATCTTGGCATAAAGTAAAAAAATAGGAACGTTTTCCCTCCACCCTCGGTGACTGATGTATGATGTGGTAGTGCAAAAAGCTCAGAATAGTAGTTGAAATAGCCAGTGCGTGGGTGTGAGCAGGTACAGGAGGAACAGTTTGTGCTCTGCTGTTCGCTGGCTCTGTTGTGGCGGAGGGAGGTTTGCCTGGGTGAAGCTGGAGCCCTAAGCGGGAGAAAGAGCAGGAGAGTGGTGGTGACACGAATAT
Organism: Pygoscelis adeliae; assembly: GCF_000699105.1. NCBI lineage: Eukaryota > Metazoa > Chordata > Aves > Sphenisciformes > Spheniscidae > Pygoscelis > Pygoscelis adeliae. The sequence goes on along the minus strand of NW_008824287.1, from coordinate 1,633,212 downwards.
TGCTTTCAGCCCGTTTGTACACATTTGTTTCTCAAGGGTTAGGAGAACGTGGCACAGTTTGCTTCCCACTCCAGCTTGCTCCTCTTTCTCCTGCTGCCTATGTTGTCTCACGGTTTCTCCTGTCATAAGGGTTGCTCATCCCCTTTCTTCTGCTTCCCCCCCCAGAAGACCCACTGTTCCCCGTACTGTTCCACCGAGCACGAACAGTCTTGACTGACGAGGAGATGGATGTATACAACCAAGAGTTGCCTGGGCGGGCATATAATTTCCTGTGAGCGGAGAGAGGTCTGGCGGAGAGAGGCAAGAAGCCAAGCGCAGAGCTGCCCCTCGCTGCTGCTGAGCCGAGCCAGGAGAGGACGTGTCGGGTCAGCACATCCTGCTGGGCTCAGGCACGGCTTCCGCCGGTGCTCAATTCTGTTGCAAGCGAGCCCAGACCTGGTGCACCTCCTGTTTTGGGACTTCCCCCACCTGTGTCATGATTAAACTAGGGGACTGTAACCGTTCAAAATGCTTGAAGCACCTACAGCAGAAGCAGGGCCAATAGAGAAGGTAAGGGAAAGGCTAGGAACTGGGCGCAGGGATGTTGGCCACTATATCAGGCCAACGACTCCGGCTCCGGGTTTTTGTTGCAGCTGCCTCGAGTGGGCTCCGGCTCCGGCGAGCGTGCTCCGGCGCCCGGTTTTGCTTGCGGCTGCCGCGTGCTGGCGGAGGAGGCTCCGGCTGTCGGGCGGGCGGGGATCCGGTG
>NW_008824287.1:1629681-1631804 GCF_000699105.1 Pygoscelis adeliae | reverse complement strand
CGGCCCTCCGGGCGGGCAGCGCCGCGGTCGCGCCCGGCAGCCCGCAGAGGTCTGGGCTGCGGCGCCTGTAATCGCGGTTGGTCTTTTGTCTTCTGTAAAGACACGGGGCGCCTGGTTTAAACAGCAACCCAAAACCCCGCCCTGTAGCTTTGGAAGGCAGGTGGTGAACTCGGAGACAAGGGGAGCGTTCGCTGAGGGCTTGAAAGGCGATAGCTCTGCGTTAGGTGTCTGTGCGGGCAGCCGCCGGCCCAGCCTCCCTGCTCGGGTCCCGGAGCTCTGCAACTGACAGCACGGGGAGAGACAGGGTCGAGTGAACCTCTGGAGGTAACGGTGTCGGCGTGCTAACGGGCAGTATGCAAGAAGATTAGCTTGGAAGGGAGAGCTTAATTTCATGTTTTAACAGAAACTTAACTCCGAAGATGTTGCTTCGAAGTAATTTTTCCTTTTTTTTCGGTGGGCCCCATGGTATGGGGACACCATTTTTGCATACTGCCTGTACAGGTGCCTAATAATGAAGAGCTTTGCACGTGATGGTCTTAAAACTTCGAGAATCTTGGCACCATTTGGTGCTCAACTGATCTCACTTTGCCTAAATCTTTATTACTTGCATTTTTTTCCTGATGGTAGTAGAATTGCTTCATGCTGCTGGGATTACCTCTTATTCCCTAGAGATTTGATAGGTAATAAACTGCACTTTTTGGTAGATTTTTGTTTCATTTAGCAGTGACATGAGAAATTTGTATTCCTACCTGACATAAGCCTGAGGCAGGCCTGTGGGTGCTCGCGTTCCTGCTTGGGATGCTTCAATCCGATAATCTATTATCACATTTACAGGAAGTAAAGCTGGTAAATAAGCGTGAATCACTTAAGCACATAGAATTAAACTTAAAAAGTTGGCAGCAAGGCTACTCAATTTGCAGTTACTCACTTATGTAGTTGACTTTTGAGAAAATCAACAACTATTTCCAGGAAAGAAAGGAGGATAGTTCAGTGAAAAGATGAACTTCAAATATGTGGAGAAAATAAATGTGTCTTTAAAGGTCTAAAGCTATATAGTTATGAAGTATAGTACCTTCTGTGAAAGCTTGCTTTAATATTAAAAAAAAGTTAGGTTAGCCTTTTCTGTGTCTCTTTTTCAACAGACTTCAAGCAAAAGAAAAAAGTTTAAAACATCTCCTTACTGAAGAGGAAAAAAAGTTTTCAGAGACCACCAGCCTTAATTCTGTTGATCTAAAGGCATGGGCTATTCTGGCTCTTTATTTGGGGAGAGGAGAGGAGTGTCTGCTCTGGTGTGTTCTACAGCAAGACATTATTGCTTACAGGCTGTGTAATCCTTTCATTGTAGAATTTATTTACTCTTTTTGGTCACATGGAAGGGGGACTAAATACAAATGTGATAATGTTGACAGAAGCAGAAAAATCGCCAGTATCCTTAAAACCATTGTGATTACAGCTTACACCAGTGGTTAAATTGAGGAAGCGATTTCTGTTGTTACTGACCATTTGTGTGGGGATTTCTTTTATTTGGTTGGTTTTTCTTCTTGCATTGCATAAGAATCATCTTAGAAAATCAAGCAAGCCTGAAGATAATTTCTTCAATGTAGGCTCTAACTTCTGGAATTTCAGGGTTATGAAAGGTCATAACAAATTGTTTAGTGTTCTAAATCTGTTTAGATGAGCATGAGGAAGTGAAAGTGACGGTATAGGGGGTGGGGGCTACAGTTACTGGCTGCACTTAGGTCAGTTACTAACACCAGCAATAAAAAGTATACAGATCGGTACTTTCTGCTGTAGACTACACGCAGAGAATAAGAGGCATATTTACGTGCAGTCAAGCTCACAATTGTGTCGAATTTTCTTTTCCCCTTCCCATGTTTGGTTTGACTGTGATTTAACATGGCTAGGAAGCTGGGTATTTCCAAATGAGACTAGGGTATTTTCAGATGACTTCGCAGCTGCTGTGTCTGAGAGGGCTGGGCATCCTTTATTTGAATATCAAAGCTCTGTTTAAGTAATTTGGAACTTTTTGGTGCTAATTGTGTTCTGTTGGCTGATTAGTAAAAATATTTCAGGACCGTGTAGCTGTAGTGAACTTTATTACACCAAGTATATTTGAAAGAGTG
>NW_008824287.1:1600768-1629663 GCF_000699105.1 Pygoscelis adeliae | reverse complement strand
ATTGAAGATGATTATCTCCCCTTCCTCCCCCCAATTTAGTAATAATCTGAAGTATCTTTTATCTCCCTATTTTGAACCTATTCTGCAACATCTTGTTGCCACTTGCATTTGCTCACTAAGCGTGTTATGGTCTGAGCACAACTGTGGATTTAACAGGGAACTTCTACGAAGTTTTGTTGTGGTTGCCTTTAGTTTGGAAACAAGCTAGCAACATCAATGAGAAGGGACTGTTCCTATTTCGCAAATCATCATCTGTTGTTGGAAAACTCAAATTAGGCTATAGCCAATATGAGGAGTTATATTTTTGACCTTCTGAGGGTGGTTGCTTATCTGGCCTGTTTAATTTAGGGAGGAAGGAGCAGAAAACTAAAGATGCAGAAAATGCATGTTGAGAGTGGGGAAGATATGTTTGTTGAAAGCTGGTGTAATACGGACATTCAAAAACTTCTTGTTGCTCTTGAAAATTGAACTTGTGGTTTGTTCTGAAAAACTGTCTGTGTGTGACTGAGGGGGAAGCTCACAGTTCGGGGAAGGACTGTAAAGAAATATTCAGGGAGAACAGGAAGATAACTTTTTGTGTTCATCTTCCTGATGTCATGAAATGCTTTTTGTGAAAAAAGTGGTAGTCGTCTTAAAGTAGTTATGAACTGCTTTGCTAAACAAGACAGTCAGGTAATATCAGTTTGTATCCTAATTACCTGCAAGTCTCAGTTTAAACTTCAGTATTGTGTCACGGAGTCCAGAACGCTGTGCTTTGTTGAAGGGAAGCATTGAATATTATAACTGAGGCTAAGCTAGATAGATAGCTGTCTAATGCATGCATTGCCAGGATTAACGTCTTGTTACTGGAATACGTAGGATGTAAATACTTACAGTATGAATGACACTCTCATAGTAATATATATGTTATATATAATGTAAAGCCAAAGCTTTTGAGGTCTCTGGCAAACTTCTGACTTTTTTTTTTTTAAGGGATCAGTAAAACGATAAAATTAAGATCTTAGTTTGTTCTTATTACTGGAGTGAGAGATCTGTTGTTCCTCTTTGTCCTCCATGACAGATGAGAAAATCGGAGTATGCATGTGTGTGTGTTTAAACTTGCGTATAGAGGATGCTGACTGCTCCTAAAGCAGATAGAACTTAATTTTTTTTTATTGATATTGCATCAATCATGTTAGAGAGTAGCTGCATCTAAAAAGGCAGTACGATACTCTTTCATGTTATACAGGCTTTGTCCAGTACTGATCAGAAGATGGTGGAGGTTTCCTGTAGCTATTTGAAAATTAAATCGAACCACTCTTAATTATGCAGTGACAGACGTCTGTGCAGAGAGAAGATGGCAGTTTTTGTGCATACTTCAGCTGTTCAATGGGAGTGAAAGTGCTGAATTTCAAAGTACTTGGTAATATTGGTATACAAACTTATAGTAAATATTTTCTTATCTTTACTTTTGTTATTGCTGTAGGAGATGTGCTTGGTTATATAATGGAAAGTGGTAGAAAGCTTCAGATCAGACAGTAAAGCAATAGGAGGGGAAAAAAAGAGCATTGTAAGAAAACCAGCTTGCCTTATACTTACGTGCTTTTTGGCTGGCTGGCTGTGAGGAACGTTTACAACCAGATTGTGTTGTTTGGCCTGGAAACTCTTAAAATGAATCCTAGAGCTTTGCATCATGATAGAATACAGTATTTTGGATTTTAATCAAGATAGAATAGCTTGTTTCTCCCCTTCTATCTCGTTTGGGTTGAAGGGGAAAGTTACTTTTGTTTTTTTCAATGGACAGCTTTTTTTTGTTTGTTTTTTAACATTTTTGTAAGCAAAGGAAGGTTGTGGATGGGTGGTGTGGACAGGCTGGTAGTAGTATCTTATTACACCTAAAGGCAAGTGTGCCAGAGGGATGAAAACATGGGGATATAAAAGCTTGATTGACACCAGAAGATGAACAAGACAGGCGTCCCTGAAGGTGTTTTTTATTTCCTAGGTTAGTATTCTAAAGTTCATAGGTTTGTAACAAAGGTTGTAATTACTAGAACAGATGTTACTCTTATGAATTGATAAACTTTTAAATGGGATCATCATAATGTATTTCTATTTTTGTACGCTGTGGAATCTGACCTTTTCTCCCTTCCTCCTTTTTGCATTTGAAAACAAGTTGAATTTACTCTCCGCAATTGGTTGTTACAAAGCCCATAAAAAATTTTGCCAGGTAAATTCTACAGCAGCACTTTGAAATATGTTGAGCAGTATTTTTCTTCTTATCCCAGAAGCATATCCTAGACTATATTTATGTCTGTTATTTTATTGTGGGGTGTACTTTGAAGGAAAAACAAGTCTGTTACTAGTAAAATAGCCTGGGAAACTTTTTTACTACTATTATTCTATTTGGCGTCACAGGAAATTCCAGTTATTGCAGTGATACTGATGTTAAAATGAATGTTGGAAACACTAATGAAATAAGTAAGAATTAACTGGCTCGTACTCTTAAGTACTGAATGAAAAGATTGTTTTGCACTTAGTGTTTTCATTGCAGGACTTCAACGCGATGTTTCCTGTCCAGGAGTGACAATGATCAGTTTGGCTGTAATAATGAAACATTTGGCTGAACAAAGGGTAGTATTGGGCAAGAGGGATGATGCACGAGAACTGATACTTCTACCGTATGTGCTGGCCAACTCTGTTCTAGTTTTCTGCTCATAGCTTTAGTTTGATTCTGCGCCTATACTTCTACTTACTAAGTATTACTTCATTATAATGTAAAATACTTGAATGTTTAGGAGAACTGCCCTTCTGGATTGCTATTGAAAGTGTAGCGAGTTGGTAAGTACAGCATTTGACGCTTAGTTAAGAAAATATAGTATGTTTTGGAGCATGCTGGAAAGTGATTGAAAGTCGTGTTTGTTATATTGGTGTTATGGTAGTCAGAGGTGTGGCAAAACTTGAATATATTTCATCAGGCTATTTTAAGGGATGTGTAAATGCCTGCTTAGTTGATGGCTGAAGTAGTAAGTCTTTGGGTACCAGAGCAAAGTCAGAGCAAGGTTAAGCTATATAAATGGAGGTATTGCAGTGAATACCGTGATGGTTTCCCAGCATATGTAACTTTTAATGTCTGGCTTTGTGAGAGGTATTTCCCACCCACCCCCCAACAAACAAACAAACTCACCAGCTCCCCAACCCTGCCCCCACCAAAAAAAAAAAAAAGAATTAGAAATGCCATGTGGCTCTCAAAAGAAACTGAGTGTCTCTGGGGCAGCGTACTTGCTGAACAAGCAGATGTCAAGGTCTGACTGAAAGTTCTCCTGTTATTTCTGGCTGTTCTCTATAATTTATCTTTCAGGATGTTCTGGTGATACTGCACACTTTCTGTAGTTGAACAGGATCACACTAAACCCCTGATTTCTACCAAACTTTCCCTCTTAATATTCTTTGATAATCGGCACCTGTGAACATTGAAGTGCTTAGCCAAAAGAGCAACTGTATTAGCTGTTGCTATAGGAAAATGTATGTGGCTTTATTTAAGCTGTCACCATTTATATGTACTGTAGTAAAGTGTCTTCTACAACTGTATGACTGACAACATCTAGAATACTGTTGTTTTCCATATTTCAATGCAAACTTCTAAATTTTAAAGCCAAAGAAGCTACCTTGTTGGATTCAGTTTGTACAAAGGTCTGTAAATCCTGGGTTTTAAGACCGTTTTCCTCTTAAGGGGGAGAATTCTATTTCTGGATGATATTCAAAGTTACGTGGCTTGGGTTTTTTTTAGTATGTATCGTGTAATTAACTTGTATCATGCTCAGTTGTTCCAGCTGGGTTTGTGAGGGCAACACGTTGCGATATTTCTAGGGTTATTTCTGCATATGCGCTCAGTTATGCACACAATCTTTGGTTTAGACAACATGAACTTCATGAAAATAGTATCTGGTTTTGTGCCTGTTTTTACGTCGGCTAAGAGAGAGAGCCTTAACAGTACATTTCTTGGGAATCTCTTGGGCAAGGGTATGTGGCATAGGCCAAGATACTAGGTTTTGCATGGTTTCAGGCCTTGGGCTTTTTTAGAGTTTCTAAGAGTCTTTTAAAAATAGATTCATAAAGAAAGGGCCTTTTCCAAAGAAGCTGTTTTATCCTTGTCCACCTAACTTTAAGTGAGCACTGAATGTCTGGTAGATGGCAGTGGAATGAAGACAGACGTTATCTCTGGCAAGGATTCAAGTTACAAAAACCTAAGTTAAAATATTACTCTCTCTTAATTTGGTACCATTGCTGTGGATTTATTTATGAATCCAGGAGTTAATTTGGATATCTGAAAATTTTACAGACTAGTTGCATATGACACTAAATTCTAAAGAATGATGCAGTGGATAATGAAATAAAATTATATTGCTTTGTACTCATTAGAGAGCATTTCCTAGCCTGTGTCGTTTCAGGTTTTTTCTTTTGCCTATAGACGGTCTTGCCTAAGAATTCTTGTTTCATATTGCCTAACCTGGTGACCTGTCTGATAGTAATCTGATAGTAGCTAGTATCGCTGACTTCAAAACAAGAAGTTCGTCTTCTAAAAGTTACGGCATGAAGAGCTGTTATAGTCCTCATCATTTTACAGAATAAATGGAATTATATAAATGCTTAATGCTTCTTTGGAGACCAGTAAAGTGTTTTATACCTTTATTTATCCAGGGAGAGGGGAATTGATATATGGATCTTCAAGGTTAATTTTCTCTCTCTCTCTCTCTCTCTCTCTCTCTCTCTTTTACAGCTATCGAGTGCAAATCCTGTGTATGAGAAATTTTATCGACAGGTATGTATGTTCTTGTTGAGAGAACAAACTTTATTTTGTATTTAAAAGAAAGAATATTCTTTTGCTATGGACTTCAGCATGGCCAACAGTGTGTAAACAATAAAAGTTCAAGGAAAATTATTCTGCTTTAAAATATATTTTTATAGTAACTAACACTTAGGTCTGAGCTATATCAATATAAATTTAATATTGGTTGTAAGATGACTAATTTGCTAGGGAACTGCCAGGTATATATGACATGCATCACTTTACAGTGATGTTACTGTAAAAGCTAACAGACTGTTAGCTTTTGGAGTGGAGTGAATTCTTGCGAAATACTGTATTGATATGTTCTTTGTTCCTTTTTACAAGTGAAGCTGAATTGCTTGTGTTTGTAGTGCAGCTGGCGTTATATAAGACTTGCATCTCTCTGAGAGTGTCCCCAGAGGTTCTTACAGGATGCTGTAAGGAGTCAAATTTGGATGGAAGGCCACTGAATGCCAAAAGAATGCATGTAGTTCTTGCAGCTTCACTCAACAGATACAAATCTTTTGACTTTATAATGTAAAAATAAAATATAATATATATAAAAATAAAATATAACAATATATAAATTTTATTTACCATCTTTTATATTTAGGCCCAGCAAAAATAAGGTGTATTAATTCCTATAAATACAGCTCTTTTGAAAAACAGCTGTTTCAACTACTCTATTATAGCAATATTTTGTATCATGTGCATAATATATGTTATTGTACAAACATAGATATATGAAAAATTTTAAGGAAATATAAACTAAATGAATGATTGTAGAAAACAATTAAAAATAGATTTTTTTTTTTTAAAAGACCTGATGAGTAATTGATGAATCATGTAAAAACCAACCTGTAGGAAGTTTTTTCTCCTTTGTGCAACTGGTAATGTTCCTGTCTGTTTGTCCTAAGACAGGATATAGTGTATATGACCTCTTTATTTAGGAACTTCTTTTGGGTGTCAACATTAGAATGTAAGCTTATCTGCTGGGGAAGAGAGAAGACCATGATTTCTATTCACGCTCTATTTTTGGGTTGTGCTTGGAGGATTAGTCCCATTACTAAGTGTGTAAAACAGCAGTTAAAGTATATCAGCCTATGATGCCTGGAAAGTTTGAGCCTTCTATTCTACTTTAACAAGGGTTTTTCTCCACTACAGGAGAGTAGCAGTTTTGAAATTGCTAAACAAGAAGAGAGTTTACCTTGATCTAGGTTCGGATGGCTCCTGAAGGTTGAAGGAGAAAGTATCACCCTCACAGTTTTCCTTCAATATGATGGACAAATCCACTGTGTGTCTATCTCTAGGCATTGGATTAAAAGCCTTAGGAGAATCCCATATTCTGGTGTTCATTATAAGGTCAGAAGAAAAGGTTTCCTAGCTCAATACTACTATCACTGTCATGTATCATCTTTGCTACATGCCAGTCTGTCTCTTCCTCCTGATGGCAATTGCTTAACCACTGAAGTGTGAAGCAAAAAGTTGGATAAAGAAACTGAATTTGAGCACAAATGTGATACTGGTTCCTAAGTCACTTAACATCTTGCATTCATTGGAATATATAGCCTAGTGAAATTGGAGCACTATTTGTTGTCCAGCAGTCTCAGTAGTATACAGGAACAGGGATTCTTTAAATATGATGTTACTGTTAGTGAAGTTGTGCCAATGGATTTGTTTTTCAGAGGATTAACTTTCTGACTTGCTTAGCCAAACTCTTTTCTGCAAGCATTTGTCCTAAAGAATAGCTTTTGAATATACTGTGTCTAAAGACTTGCAGTTCCACTAGCTAACTCTTTCCTTCCCTCCCTTAAATAAGATGTCAACTTTCAGAATAGAAAGGTTAGAAAGACATTTCCCACTTTGTCCTATGGTGCTGGTAGAGCGTGTTTTTATTCTTTCATACCAGAAGCACTTCAGAGCATTCCATGCAACTTGAGAAGAAATTCATCACCTGAAATAGCTCTCATGCTTAGTACACTTCTGGTTCTATCACAAACTTAAAATTCATCTTGTATAACGTGTGTTGTGAAATGGGTATAAATCCCAGGCTTTGTACTTAGAATGAGATTGAAATCTTAACCTTTCAATGGGGACACTTTTCTTTCAGATAAAAGTGTTTCTGATTAACTTTTTATAGACTGACTCTCAAAATAGGGTGAGATTAAAGGATAAATTTAAATATGTGTGATAAAGTAATAGGAAATTACTTAAGCGTGTGATGCAGTGTAGCAGGTAAGCAGTATGTCTGAGCTGCTGATGAAATCTTAATGAATCCTGAGTTGAAGTATGTCCCACTGTTACCTTATGACCTAATGACGTTAGATGTACGTTTTCAACTTTTAATCATTTCTGGCCCTACAAAAAACAACTTGCAGCAAGAGCGTTGTTGGCCGATACAGCTATGAAAATTTGCACATCAGAGAAAAACCTCTACCAAGCTGGTATATAACTGACAAACACCAGTGATCTTCTCAGCGTGATAGTCAAACATAAGCCAGCTTTCTGCACTATTTTAATGCTTAGTAAGTACCCCCATCCCAGCATGCAAGACTCGGTATAAAGAAATTGAAATCAGCCCTTTAAAAAAAAAAAAGTTACTAAAATTTAGGGAATTAGTTGCACAAAAAGAAACTGTATCCATATTGGGTTAAATAAGAATCCTGCTTAAATCCCTTAAAGTCACCTTCCTCTGGGTTGGAGGTGAGGAAATTAAAAAAAAAAACAAACAAAAAACAAACAAAAAAAAACCCCAAAAAAACAACCCACGGCTGATACGATGTTGCTTTGTGACTTTCCCAAAAGAGTGGAAAACTCCTTGGGTGGATGCCACGATTACTGTGCTTGTGTGGAAGGTCAACTCCCCTAAGGGAAAAGGGGATTTGATGCAGTGTCTCGGTAACTTATTGCCTGTAATGTGAATGGCTCTCCCATACAGACTGAATTAGATATTTTAAAAATTTGAGGAGCAGGCTAACTACAAGGCTGTAGTGTTTGTAATTTTATTACCCTGATCAGGGAATCCTCAATTATAGGAAACAATCCCTCCTAATTAAAATCACATTAGTTATGTTGAAAACAAAAGATGTTTCCGCTTTTGTATTAAATGATGCTTTTGGGATTGCTTTCAGAGTTTTTTGTTCACTTTTAGAAGCAGAAGTGTCTACAGACAACCTTCATCTGCTGCACCATGCTTTCCAAATGATAAATTCTCCACAGTCTTTCATTAGCTAGTTCTAAACCCGTGGTTGGGAGCTGATTGCTTTGAGCATCTTGTGTGTGCTGCACCTGTGAGCTTGGAAGGTTGGTCTTATGCTCCAAACAAAATACTAAATATAGTCTTTGTTTAAGTCCAAAGCTGTGATACTGTAGATGTTGCAATGCATTATCATCATCATCAAGTGCTTTGCTGTATATTCCCAACCTTGCTGTTCTATCTGAAGCACTAGTTCTCACTAGACATTCTCAGGCTATTTAAAAGACAGCCATGATGACTCAGTGTTCAGCAAGTGCTCAAAAAGCATTGATCTTCAAAAGGGGGTACTAGGAAATCTAATGCTAACATCAAGTTATTCTTTCAGTGCATGTACTTCAGTTTTCCATGTATGCTCACTTATTTGTATGATTTCAGTTTTGCTTCTCTTTCTCTCCAGGAAGTGTGAAAAGTGAGTGACCTGTTGCCTCTTTCCTGTCCTTTGAAATGTTTATCATGTCACAAATTCTTCAGAGTTTCAGGGTGTCTCAGCTGATCATAGATGGGAAGACTCTGTTTTTGAAGATAATATTATATAATTTTTATTTATAAAATGTAATATATTATTTGATCTCTAGATCTTGTAGGACCTGTACAGCTACCTGTCTGTTGTAGTAAGCCTGACAGTTTGAACTGAGTGAAGATACCCTTAGTCCTCTTCTCCATACTGTGCCCTTTTTAGGCATCCTTTTGCTTTAGGGTCTCAAAGACTCGCAGCTTTTCCTCTATTTTCCTTGTCCTCATGTATGTGACGTTAGTTTTTCTGCTTGCTTCTTCCACCTGAAGGTATAGCTGAGGTACTGTTTTCGTTTAGGAACATGAATAACTATCTATTTTAATTATCTCCCTATTGATCCAGGGAGGAATGCATGCTGGTAGATACTCTGCCAAAACTATCACCAAATTCTTCATTCTGTAAATAAGTTTGGCTTTGGGGAGTAAGCATTTTCCTCTTCTAGGGTAGTAAAGGTATCTTCAAGCAGAGCCTTCTTTTTCAGACGGTAACAGTAATGAGTTCAGAGCTGGACAATTAAATGTAATCAACGCTGGGACTTCTGTGTCCTTACAAATCAAATGTTCTGCAGGCATCAAGAAGAAAATCCTGTGATTACAAAGGGCTAATTAGATAGGTTCAAATGATGACCTAATGTGAACAAGCTTCCCTATCTACTGCATAACTTGAGAAATTCTCGGGCCTTTGTCTGTACTTGAAACTTTCTACTGGAGACCTTGAAATCCAGGCATAATAAATGGTTAGAAGCTTAAAGCAGTGCAAATTTAATTGCTTGCATATGGATTAGTGTTTTTTTCCTGTTTTTAAGTGGAATTAATCTAAATCTTCATTGATGACCTGTAAGAGTAAGCTTGTGTTGGGGTGCTGACTTGTGACTTGGGAGACCTGTGTTACCTTCCTTGCTCCTGCCCCAAACTGGGTCATCTAGGCAAAATTCTTATTCTCCCTGTGACTTAGTTGCCTACTGACAGATGGGGATAATAGTGTATTTTTCTGGTATGTTGTAAAACATATTATAGTGTGAAAGATTCTTAGATATATGTGCATAATGTATCTTAAATTTGGCAGTGTTAGTTTAAGATATCAATTTCCAAAGCCTGCCTATTAATATTAAATCTGGAGCAACTAGTTCAAAATGTCTTACTTCTAATGTAACATGGTTTTTAATGAAAGGGAGTTTTTCTTTTTTAAAAAATGTCTGAAGATTGTTCTCAAAGTGACTGTGTTAACTTGAGCATTCTTCTTTGCTAGCTTTTTGAGAGCCTATGTAAAGAGCATCAATTCAAAAGCTAGTTTGTCATGCAAGTGTTTTTTTTTTTATCCCCCCAGGTTGATTCTGCTAATGCTGGAAGAGTGTTAGCTTCTGATGCAGCTGTTTTCTTGAAAAAGTCTGGTTTGACAGATTTGATACTTGGAAAGGTATTTAATGACAACTATTTAATTATCCTGTCTCTTGCTTCAGTTAGTATCCTGTGTGAATTAAAATACTTAGTGGTACTACAGGATATGTGATCTTCTCTAATGTGTTCTCAGTTGTGCTATCCAGTAGTTTCCAACTTCAAGTATCCTTGATTATTCTACTATGTATGTAATTCGTGGTGGAAATTAAAACAATATTTAAATTTGTCACCACAAATAAGTGCTATCGTGAAAGTTAAGACCTGAACTTTCATCCAAGCATGCATTGTTAAATGGAGTGAGAACTTGTCAGCTTCCTCTCAGTGCTGTGGAACACTTTGTCTACTGTTTTTATGTTTTAGATTTGGGACTTAGCTGACACTGATGGCAAAGGTATCCTGAACAAACAGGTATGATTATTTATATGATATATGAGGTTACTCTAACCGTTAGCAAGCCTTGAAATAAGATAAAAGTTAAGATTTCTGGTTCAGGAAAGCAGTTTTTCTAATGGACTTTTTTCAGATTTTTCTGATTGGAACTAGATATGTACTTCCCACTTCAATGTAAGATAAAATAAATTAAGCAGCCTTCAGATACCTCATCAGTTTTTCTTCAAGTCATAAAATGAGCTGCCGTGTAGCTGTGCAATACAATATACTGAGAAGTAATTTAAGGGTTAATGTACTGTATTTACTATAAAGGTGACTTTTCCTCTTAATCTTGGAGGAAACTTAGTGCAGGAATTAAAATTCTAGTAAAATCTTGAAAATTCTTATTTATCTAATTTTGGTGGACTTGACATTAGTACGTTCTGTTTGGAGTTGTTCTTCCAAAGTTGTACCGATGAGCAGTATGACAGTCACTTGCATCTCAGTGGTGCTACTGAAAAGCTGTAATGTGTGTTGCTGTTTGGTTTGAAGTATAGTTACTTAAATAACGGCCTGTGGAGAGCTGGCTGCCTCATCCCATGGTAAGAAAAGGAGGAGCTTGTAGCATCTACCAAACAAATTTTTTTTCAGACTTCTTTTGTTTCATTTTTCTGATGTGCTGTACCTTTCTTTCCTCCCCCTCCATCAACTGCCACCTTCGGGATCAACTCGGTTCCTCCCAGATAAACAGCTGTAATTGCTACTTTAAATTTTCACTGCTCTGCTATAGAACTGAGTGCTGAGAACTGACTACACTAGCCGGGAAGCTACTAAATGCTTGGAGCTAGTAATTATAAACTTTGTCTCACTGGAGGAATTCAGGGGTTGCTGACTGCTGCTTTCTGTCACTTTGTGACCCCCTTTGAAGCCATTTACAACCCTTTATATATATAGCAATATTAGAAAAGCTCATAATTCTTCTGAAATTTGAGTATTTTCATATAATAAATCCTTTAAAATTTCATTTTTCCTGTAGGAATTTTTTGTGGCTTTACGACTTGTAGCATGTGCACAGAATGGATTGGATGTTTCCCTGAGTAGTCTTAATTTGCCTGTTCCTCCACCAAGATTTGTAAGATTTCTTTTTTAATTGAACATATCAACTCATTAATAAGAACTGCTTTTAAGTGAACAATTAGGAAGGTTTGATATAAATACCAAACACATCTGAAAGTGATGTTGTAGGGCAATAGGGCACTACAATAGGGGAAAATTAAGCAATGTGGAATAAGAATAAGGTGCTACATGTTCTAGTGGGCATTTGAATATAAAAGTGTGTATAATTTGAATATATATGGTATTTGTTCTATTAGTGTTGTCCTTAGTGGAAGAAACATTTTAAATTTCTTACTGTGAATTTTGGTATCCTTAACTAAGGTATGAGTGACTAAATGAGGTTTAACAAGGCCAAGTGCAAGGTCCTGCACCTGGGTCGGGGCAACCCCCGGTATCAAGACAGGCTGGGGGATGAAAGGATTGAGAGCAGCCCTGCCGAGAAGGACTTGGGGGTACTGGTGGATGAAAAGCTGGACATGAGCCAGCAATGTGCGCTCGCAGCCCAGAAGGCCAGTCGTATCCTGGGCTGCATCAAAAGCAGCGTGGCCAGCAGGTCGAGGGAGGTGATTCTGCCCCTCTGCTCTGCCCCAGTGAGACCCCACCTGGAGTCCTGCCTCCAGCTCTGGAGCCCTCATCATAAGAAAGACACGGACCTGTTGGAGCGGGTCCAGAAGAGGGCCACGAAAATGATCGGGGGGATGGAACACCTCTCCTATGAAGAAAGGCTGAGAGAGTTGGGGTTGTTCAGCCTGGAGAAGAGAAGGCTTCGGGTAGACCTCATTGCAGCTGATCAGGACTTAAAGGGGGAAAAAAAAAAAAAAGATGGCAGCAAACTCTTTAGCAGGGCCTGTTGCGACAGGACAAGGGGGAATGGTTTTAAACTAAAGGGGGGTAGATTTAGACTAGATATAAAGAAGAAATTTTTTATGCTGAGGGTGGTGAAACACTGGCACAGGTTGCCCAGAGAGGTGGTGGATGCCCCATCCCTGGAAACATTCCAGGTCAGGTTGGACGGGGCTCTGAGCAACCTGATCTAGTTGAAGATGTCCCTGCCCATGGCAGGGAGGGTTGGACCAGATGACCTTCAGAGGTCCCTTCCAACGCAAACTATTCTATTGTGTTATGAAATTGCAGTTCTGGCTTTGAGAAGGAGCACCTTCTCAAATAAGGGAATGTTTTTGCAAGGTCAGAACCATTTCTCTTTTAATGTGTTTTTTTTTTCCTGTTTTTCTTTAGACTGATACTAGTAGTCCTTTGCTACTCAGTGGAACAGTATCAAGTGATGTACCATGGGCTGTTAAGGTAAACTAAAGATCAGGCTATTACTTAGAACTATGATGTGGTTTGCAAGAAAACATAAGTCTGTCTGAGAAAAATATAATGCTACTGGTAGCTATAGTTTATAAAGTATGATAAATTACCATTCATGTCATATCTGTAATCGGGCTAGTAGACCTAATTTGATAAAAACACTTGTCTTTTGGGAAATCTCTTTCTGTTTAGAAATTTGATTTATCGGGAATAGTTACCTGAAGCCATGAAAATAATTGAAGAATAAATCTTACTGGGTTTGGATGAGTCTCTAGCTGACTTAGAAATAATATCTTTTTCATATTTTCTTTTAAACATCAGGAACTGCAATCTGTGTGTTTCCAACTGTAACTTTAAAAAAAAAAGTTAATACTTTTGAAAGAACTACTTCTTAGCCTATGAGTGTGACTATCTCCATAAGTAATACTTTTCTTCTGCCCCTGCAGCTGGAAGACAAGGCCAAGTATGATGCTATTTTTGACAGCCTAAATCCTGTGAATGGACTGTTGTCAGGTGATAAGGTGAAACCTGTACTCCTCAACTCAAAACTGCCAGTGGATATCTTAGGACGAGTAAGAATATCTTTCTACTTAATTGTTAATTCACAAATAATAAGTGTGCTATACTCAGCAATATCTGTTTTTCAAATTGAAGATTTGTAGTAAGAAGTCTAACTATTAAATACTATCTTATTGAGTGGCCACACATGTGTAACTGTTAAACTGTAAAAAAAAAAATAATCTTTTGATATTTTGATAGATTGCCTCTTACCACAGTATATCAGTTACGCATACTCTTTAACACTTGGTTTAGGGCAGGGTGCCATTAGTGCACTCTGTCTCCAACTTAAGAATATCTCTTCTTTTGCATGGTTTATGAGAGTGTATGTTGCTCGCTGAAAACTAATGCTGTTAGTCTTAATAGAACTTAGGATATGGTGGAGGGAGGCTGTTCTCACATTTGTTTTTAATGAGGTTTTAAATAGGAAACTTCTGCAGTTTAGGCAAACATCCCTATGTTCTGCTTTTTATTGGTAGGTGTGGGAACTGAGTGATATTGACCATGATGGAATGTTGGATCGAGATGAGTTTGCAGTTGTAAGTATCTTCTGCCTCTTGGGATTTTGAAAGCCTCATGGCAGAGGTTTAAAATAGATGCACCGTGTATTAATTTTTGACTGTTTGTGTGGTTCATTTATTACCTTTATTCAGAGACCTTAATCAAGCTTTAGTACTAGTTAATGTTTCTGTCAGTTTATTGAAGGTCTCTTATTACACAGCAGTAACTTTCTTTGTGGGCTAAATGAGCCATTAAAAACTTATACCCGTGATCTGCTGTCCCATGAGAGACCGAGTGATTTCGCTAAGTAAATTTTACCTTAACCTTCAGTGTTTATAGTACTTGGATGCCTCAAGATACCTTTGAGGAAAATTTTAAAGAAGTTATGTATAAATTCTTCAAAAGTTCATAGCAAGTTAGAATTTTAACACTATTAATGCCAGGACTGATGAAATAATGTAAGAAGCAGTAAATAAGTTTTACTTCCCCCAAGAGATGGCAAGTGAGAAGAGAGTGGGAGGCTCTTGCTTTTGCAGACTCTGTAAGTCTTGAATGCAATAGTAACCATGCATCAACTTTTTCTCAAAACTTTCAGCTTGTTCTTTCATGTAAGTGAATTGGAGAGGAAGGAATTGTACATTTGCTCTGGAGGAGAGGGTTTCATTTTACACAGAGAAATATCAAACCTAAGTTTAAAGGTTTGGAAAAGCTAGCCAAATATCTTAACTGCATTCTGCATTGCAAGAATCTTGAAAAAGTAATGTGACCTCTGCCCTCAGGTGGGACTAAAGCCAGCCTTTAATTTTGATTTCTAAAACTCAACTATTGCTCATCCTTTCAGAGTCAAAATTAAAAAATAAAATAAAAAGAAAGTTAAAAATACCTGTTTAATTGCCAAGAATTGATGTTATGGACAATGTCAAAACCTTGCTTTATTTTTTTTTGTAATGTAAATACGATGAATTTACCTTTTTTCTGCTGTCATGTATATTTTTGAGAAAGGGTAAAAGTGTAGAACACTATTCAAGAAAGCAATTTTTAGTCATCTCCAGGCACCTGTATGCTTCGGTTTCTTCTGAAACCAATTTCTTTAAGACCCTAGTAGTTAACTGTTACTATACTTGATTTCCTGTGTTTTTGCTGTAATTCTTCAGACTTTTAGCTTTGAGATCAGAGGATTGATATGCTCTAGGCAAATGTTGGAGATAAACTGATAATCTGTAAAGTGTTATTTAAGATGCAGTTCTGTGTCTTGAACAACAGTCATAAAATTATTAAAATGTACAACCACAACAAAAGAATAGTCACTAAGTGGAGCGACTCCTGCAAAAACAGTGAATACCATAAAATTAAGTGTTTAAAGTATTCTCCCAAATAAAATTCCAGAAGTGGTGGTACAAGCTTGGTAATATTGAGGAGAATCATTTTAATGTTCTAAAAGATACTGAACTTCATTTGCTCAGCACTGAACCTCCAAAGAAAGTAGTAATGATAAACACAGGACAAGGCAATAAGCTGCAATTCAGTTGAGGGGCCTTGTAAAGGAGAAAGATAATGAAAAAATGCTACAAAGTTATTTCTTAACTAATTCTTTAATTTATATATATACTTATTTCTTATATATTTACATTCACACACCTTATTTTCTTGTTCAGGCCATGTTTTTGGTGTACTGTGCTCTGGAGAAAGAACCAGTGCCAATGTCCTTGCCTGCAGCTTTGGTGCCACCATCCAAGAGAAAACCTATTAGTGTTCCAGGAGCAATGCCATTAATTCCATCTTCAACCAAAGAGTCTCATCAGTCTTTGCCACCTGTAGGCATTTTAGCTGCCAAAACACCCTTAACACAGGTATGGTTGTGAAGTTACTTGGGTTAGAAGATTTCTGCACTTAATGCTGTGCTTTGGAGACTACCTGAATGAAAAGTCTTGATACAGGTTTTTAGCTTCCTTCTTGCTCTATTGATTGTCTTCAAATATAAACAGTTGGATAAAAGAATATTATTTAGTAAAGATTTTGAAGATATTTTTAAGTAAATTATTTCAAGGCATCAAGCTCAACCCAAAGGTTAGAATATTAAGAAAGCAGTTTAAAAATGTAGTCCAGGTACACACCTGCAGAATGTAAGTCTTCTGGCTGAAGACTGATTTGAATACGAACAAGTTCATAAAAGAAATTGTGGCACGCTGTATGTGCAGTTGTATGTGCACACATGCCTGCAATTTGAAGAAGACATGAATGAAAATGGAATAGATAAATGCAAGCAATGGGAAAAGGAGATAAAAGGTCTGGCATATCCACCTAAACACATGAGATTTGGTTTTTGTTTTGAATGTAATTATTAAGAAACTTGACACCTTCCCACCCCCCCAAGCATCTTATTTAATCCTGGTCATTTTAGAATGCAGAATTTGGGAAAATGTCTTTCCAAGTAGATTGTAACTTACTTGTTCTATTCAAAATAAGAAAAAATTGAGGAGGGGATCTAAGGTAAGAGCTGTAGTACTTAATGCATAAGGTACTGCTTGGACATTTGGGTACCCATATTTGAGTAATCAGTAAGAAACTGGCATCCTAATTCTGGAGGTGCCAAGGTTTTAATCTGGCAGTTTACTTGCTAAGTCTTGCTGTGTGTATTACAAAGCAATGCCATTCTGGATGAGTGTTTCAGTGTATGTTTTGTGTACAGCACCATTTGGGATTCATCTAAGTGTCCTTGTATGCTGAAATTAATTAGTGTCCACAAGCATGCACCTGAAGGCATTTTCACTAAAAAAAAAAAATCTTTAAGTAGCTTAGTGTTTGGAAAACTTGTTGAAGAGAAGTGGTTCTAATTCCCATCTTTACCTTGATTGGAAGTAAATTCTACAATTTAGAATGTGCCAATTATTGACAGTCTGGCCTTGAGCAGTTCTTCAGTCCCTCCAGCTAAAGCTCTCCAGCTGTGTAAAGAGGAATAAAACTGATGGAGCCAGACAGTAAGCAGGACTGTGACTGAGCACAGTGATGAGGGCACAACCCCGTGCTGGGAGGAGGTCTGGGCTCCAGGGAATACTTTTAATATGTAGGCAAAGAGGCAGAGCAAGTATCAGCCAGCCTTGGTGCTTCAGTGATGTAAATACTTTGCTTCTGCTTTTCGAGTTGCTTGTGGATCTCTGTGCATCTCTATTTTGGAGGATAAAACTGGTTCATGAACTAGGCACCTATATCACTTTTTAAACCTGTGCTGTAGTCCTTGAATTATGTAACTCAAAGTAACTATCTGAAAACAGAACAGCCTATATCTTAGTATTGTGGTTTTTGTTTTTGTTGTTTCCTCCCTGCCTTCCATCCCCACCCTCTTTCAGTGGGTTGTATCGCCTGCAGACAAAATTAAGTATGATGAGATCTTTGTGAAAACTGACAAGGACATGGATGGATTTGTGTCAGGTGTGGAAGCCAGAGAACTGTTCTTGAAGACAGGACTGCCTTCTGCTCTTCTTGCACATATCTGGTAGGGATTTTTTTTTCCATGACAGCTGTTCAGACGATGGTATGGTTCTCACTCCTTCCTAGCACTTTTCATGAAAAGTGCTATGTTGACATTTCTGGAAAGTGAGAGTTGCTTTTTGTATATAATAGCATGGCCTCTGTATAAGCAGTGGTAACTTACTTGCTTCTACTTTTGGACAGAAGTGGAGGGGGAAACAGGTTTATGCTATGCATCATCTCCTAGGGGAGGAAGTAAAGTGCCTGAACACAGATTGTTACAAACAAATACTGCACTTCAGCTAAATCTCTGTATTTAAGACATCATAGTGTTGCTGTATATCTAAACACAGATACTATCCATATACTGGTAATGAGAATTATCTGTATAAAATTCTTAGCATGCAAGACTTATGGCCCATTTAATTCTGCAATTTGTTTGTCTTTCATTATAGCTAGTAGTGACACCCACTGCTTTTTTAATTCTTTCCCCACTATAAGTTATTCCAGGGCACTCTGATAGGAAAAGCTTTTTTTTTTTCTTCCCCAAGGTATGGTTAATGTAACCTCTAATTCAGGAAATTTAGATGAACTTGTGTTGGCTGTGAAAAGTTACTTAATTTAGAAGGAACTTCAGTTACAGATACTCAGGTGGTGTTAGTGACTCATAGCCCTGATTCTGCCTTTCACCAGATCAGAACTTACTGTAACAGAGCTGCGGCCTTAGCATGCAAGGAGAAAGTGGTTGTGTATGTTTGAGTAATGTTTCCTGTTTATTACCATGCCTTATTTTTATGTTGCGTTTTTTTAGAAGAGGAGATACACACTAGCATTTGTCACATTCTTAAATGACAGCAAGTACAATAAACAGGGCTATACTTGCAGAAATGAGGATTTGATTATTTCATCTGCATCTCTGTATAGGGCGCTCTGTGACACAAAGGACTGCGGAAAGCTTTCAAAGGAACAGTTTGCTTTGGCTTTCTATTTAATTAATCAGAAGTTAACAAAGGGCATTGATCCACCTCAGGCTCTGACTCCAGACATGATTCCACCTTCAGACAGGGGTGTCAATTTACAGAAGGTAAGAATGGGTTGGCATTTTTGGTATAAATCTCAAACAAAGAATGTTAGTTTCAAAGGCTACGCAAGAAACACCTCAAGCGCTGGCATACCTTAAATTTATCATAATGTCAGGAATAAAACAAGTCAAGTGCAAAGAATTGACAAAACACTGTTCCATTCATGTTTCAAAATGAAGCTGTCATTTATTACGCCTGCCAACCAAGCAGAGAGATCTTATGTTGAGAAAGCATTATTTTCTATTTTGAAAGAATAGTCTTTCTACTACCTGTCTAAAGAAGTTTTAGTTTGCATTTGAAATAACATGCACAAGTTCAATGTTTTTCTCCTAATGTGTTCACAATTACCTTTCTTACCTTTCTTTTTTAAGAAGTCTGGAAACAATGTGAACTAAATAAAGTTTAGAATTTTATATTTAAAGTTTTAAAAGTAAATGGTCCTCCCATTTTTTTTATACTTCACAGATAGTTTAAATGTCTTCATAGTCTGTTGATTGCCATCTATCTTAATCCAGGAGGATAGTAGACTATACCTCAGCAGTTCAAGTTGTATTTATCAGAATGGTAGAGGTCATCACAAATTCTTACTTGTTTTATGCATCATGAAGTCTGATGTGGGTTACCTTTTCTTGGTTGTGCAAAACATTGACCTAATTCTACAACTTTCTTAAGCAGAATGAAAAATTTGCACCTGAAAAAATGAAACTCAAAATTTGGCACTACTTTTGAGTTTCTGTAACTAGTATCTAATTTCTTTTTACATTCTGTTTGTAAAAAGTAATTGCTTTATTTGCAACTCTACTAATCTTTTTTGTATGTTTGCTTTCCTTTCTATGTCTCTTTTCTAGTTTGGACTGTTTTTTCCATTCTGCACCACTCTGCTTTTCATCCTTATTATTCTGTCAGTTTGTTAACTCTGCTTTCTCAAGGTTAGAGAATCTTTGCTTTTCTAATATTTACTATCTGTTGGTTTAATAATGAACATCCTTCTAAGACTCTTACATAATCATTGAAATAGCACAGCACTTCTCTGAAGTGTCACAGTATGTTACGATCTCAAATTATTGCTGATTTCCATTGTTGTTCATCTGGAAGAACCCCAAGGTTCTTCCCTGAACCCAGACCTCTGTGGCTGTTACCTGTTGGTAGTACGTGCTGCTTAAACTTAAAAAGAAAATGCTATGTCTTATCCTGTTGAAATTGCTGGGGAAGTGGTGACAGAGTAGTAACCCAACGTGACAGTTGACGGTTATCATTAGGACTAATACCTGTGCTTTTACTGATTATATTGCAGAAAATGTAGTGACCAGAACACATCAGATGAGATCAGTGTTGGTTACTGCTATTCTGTGTGTGTAAATTGTTTTTATAGAACTCTCAAAGACATCAGTGTGGTGGGTTTTTTGCATTACTAACATAAACAGTAAGAGTAAGAATGTTGTGAAAGAAGGTAAGAGGTCTTTTAGTTAGCACTCTAAATCCTTACCAAGAATCTGTTTTACTAGATTGAGCTTGAACCTTCAGCTCATTTTGAGCTTTTTCACAAGAGATGTTGTCTTGTTGATATGAAAGAACCTGTTTGTCCAAGATTATTGCTCAAGAATTAAACCCAAAGGATAAGAGCAGTAGGCAGAAATAGGCTTTTTGCTGGTTTTCTTGAAGTGGAGTGGCTTACGTTGTAACACCACCCCACCCCACCCCCCCCAAAAACAACAGAAAAACCCCATCTAACCCCAAAACCAAAACCTTAGGCTTCATCTTCTGACTTGACCGATATAAAGGTAGTAGCAGAAATATCAGTAAGTATAATGGTAATCCATTATGTTTTTAAAGTAGAGGAAGTTAACTTGTGATCCTTCTTGGTAGATGTTCAGAATGCATATGTATGTATATTGCTGTTATCTAATGTTTGGTTTCCTTACAGAATTTCATTACTGCAGTAGTGTAACTTTTATTTCAATTTTGAAGCCTTAATGCAGATCCCATGAATGGGACACAGCAGCAGTCTAGTACTTGTTGCTGTGTTTCTTTACCTAGAACTGTTTGTAGTCACCAAATTGTACTTGCATTACCAGCCATAAAACTTATATGCAAATTCCTCTTAAAGAATTTTGACAGGAATTGACTTTTATTACTATCTTGAGTTTAAAAACTCAAAGCGTTGTTTGCATGCATGTTGCAGCGTAGTAAATGGCAGAAAATAGTTCTAACTTTTGTCTTTTTTTAACTTGTGTATTGAAGCTAAAAACGTTGGCTTATGTTCCTCCCCCACACCAGTTCTCCTGAACAATTGAAAATAAGATGGAACTACATTTTGTTCAAGTTCGATGCTGGCGTTAGTGTGCAGAATTTCTTTAACCGATGAGAGAAGGAG
Organism: Pygoscelis adeliae; assembly: GCF_000699105.1. Classification (NCBI taxonomy): domain Eukaryota; kingdom Metazoa; phylum Chordata; class Aves; order Sphenisciformes; family Spheniscidae; genus Pygoscelis; species Pygoscelis adeliae. The sequence continues at coordinate 1,608,913 of NW_008824287.1, read as the reverse complement.
GCCTGGAAAGAATTTGTACTTGTAGCTAATAGCTTCATGTTTTCCTTCTGTCCCCTTCCTAGGAGAAGTAAAAACTTTCTCATTGGAACACCATGAGCAACTCCACAAAACTCCTGTGTAATTCCTTTAGAACAGGATTGAACTTCATACCTATTTTGCCCATTTGAGAAGCTGTACACTAACCAGTTTAAGAACAGCTGTATGGGGTTTTTTTATTCTCAGTTCATGCCATTTGTTCTAGTAAAATATGCATAAATAATCTATAGTTCTGCTGAATAATATTCTCTGCCACAGTGTGCTCAGATTTACCGTTTAGGTCTTTTCGTGGCTCTTGTTATTTATTTTTTTTCCCCTAGAGTATAAGCTTGAATAAACATGTAGTTAATAGCATCTTGATTTACCTTTAGAGAAACTTCAGCATTTAAAGGCTTTGGTATTATTTTGGGGGTATCACTTGCCTTTTTAAATTATATATATATACTTTTCCTCTGGACTTTGTCCTGGATGACTTTATTCAAGACTTGAAGGAACTGATGTATTTATAGAAGGTAGTTACAGTGACTATGGCTTCCTAAACATGTTCATGTTGTGATAAGGCACAGTAGAACAATTAAAGTATTTGCTAATTTGTGTCTTCAGCATTTGTTCTTTAGTCATTTATGTGTATGTACTTTTCTTAAACAAATAATTTGTATTACGGTTGTCTTATTATAAAGACACTAAGTAAATGGGAACTCATGGGTGTAACTTACCGATGACTTTGTATTGTCAAAGTTTCATTCAGTACTCTGGAGGTTTATGTTAAACTAGCTTGATATCACTTAAAGCATCGCAAGTAAGTGTCTATACTCTGCAACAGGAGGATCATCAAGGTGAAGAAATATAAATATAAAAGTAATAAACAAACCAAACCACTCTTAAATGAATGCTGGGAAGCCAGCTAAACGTTAACTGTAAGATAAATCTCATTTTAGAAGTAGATTTTTTTTTTTTTTGTATGATCAGGTGGTCCTGTGCTTTTGTGGAAGATGTCTTCAAGAATTTACAGGAGACAAACTCTGTTTGAATTACTGGATGCATTGGATGTATGATGTGTTCTGTTATATCATCTGGACTGTTTTGGGTTTTTTAAGATTGAAGATTTGAAATACAGTGCTACCAACAGTTGTTAGAGGATAGCTCATGCTGTCACAAAAAGTAAAGTGAATATAGTTGTTGGACAGCATAAACTATAAACTAACAGTATTTATTTTTTATCTTTCAGAGTGCTCAAGGACCGAATTCCATAGCAGATTTTTCTGCAATTAAAGAACTTGATACATTAAACAATGAAATAGTAGACCTGCAGAGGTAGGTAAAGGAGGAATAGTCATAGTTGCTTTAGGTTCAGTTGTGCTACTTACTGTTTTTTAAAAAATAATTCAATGCATAAGAGAAAACCAGGTGGTAATAGTCTGCTTTGCTAAAATAAGTGGTTAGCATGTCTGTAAATGTCTGTAATACTGTTTAATGCTTCTACTCTTTGTTCACTCAGATGAGTGCATTTAATAACAGCAAGACTGTGAAAGGTCTGTCCATCATGCCTTCTAGGTATGTTTCAGAGAGCTGCATATCTTAGCATTCTGAGATGGAAATATTCTCTCTTGTTCATCTTTATTGGCAGATGAGAATGGAGCAGATCTTTAGGATGCTGGAACCATGGTATAAATTGGTATTAGTTGTCTTTGATTTGTAGAGAGAATTCTAAGGACTTTTTTCTAGTGGCAGTAAGGAAGTGAGATAGGAAAGATCAAGAAGTATGTAGAGTACAGAGTGGGAAGATGACAGTTTGTATATGGACCTCTATTAGGGTTTTGATGGTGGTAAAGATGAACATGCTTCTCTTCTGTTTAGTAAAATAAATGGTTGCACTGAGAAAAATTGTTTTAATTTGAGGTCTGCAGACCCTTGGGTTCCACTAATTATTTCTAAGAAGATGACTTGAAGTGACTAAGAAAATCCAGTTCATACATGTTGTATAGTCTTTGTCATACTCTCAAAACATAGCAGATATTTTTCTTCAGTGATTGTTTTGGTACTATCATAAATCTACTGAAAATTCTATTAAGAACAGTTAATTCTACTATTTTATAAGTGAGGGTGCTTTGTCAGGGTGAAATCTGCCTTATTCATGTCACTTGCAGGAATGATTTAATTTGGCAGTGTGTCAAAGCACAGTCTGTTTCCTAAATACATAAATATTTTTTCACTTCAGCTGCTTATTCTCCCTCTTATTACTCCCACTGCCTCCTCACTTCTCCCTGCTCTACCTTCCTCTGTTGTTCTTTAGGTTGTATTAATTCCAATTTTGGACTTTCACATCTATGAACCTGAAATATGATTTACAACCGTGTATATTTGCTGTTAGTATCTTAGAGGGAAATAAATTGTTCATGTCTTGTTTTCTTTTCTTACTGCGAGGTATGAAGGAACCATGGCCTTTGGAAAGTCATTGCTTCCATTTCTTCAGTGGCAAATATACTTGGACAATTATTTAAGACACATTTGAATGATAATTAGATTGTTGAAGATATGGTAGGGGCAACTATTAGTATATATTTATTTTTAGAAAGGGAAAATTTACTTTGGTATGATTTAGAGGTTCAGAACAGAACTGGATTAACAATCAGAGGCTTAAGCCTGTATCATCAAACTGAAATAAAATAGTAAGAGGTTTGTGTGGTTTCATTGGGAATGACAAGCAAACTCTCAATGTCATAAAGTGAGCTGTGGCTCAAGTAAAATTTTTTCATTTTTATTTTTTTCAAGAAAATTAATTTTGTGATTACTTGGAAATCCTTTAGCCACTGTAGAAGAGTTACTTTGGTAGCAGAGTAAATGTTACTTTTCTGTACCTTCCCTAAGCAGAGGTGGCAATGCTAGGCAACAGATTAATCTGTGGTAAATGTAGGAAACTTTTTCATCTTTGGCAAATCCACATTTCTGTTACAACTGGCGAAGTACACTTTCAGTCTTGATAGTTATCATATAAAAATGTAATTTAAGTTACTTTTGTTCATTATTAAGCAAGATATATTGTTCAGCTGTTGAACTCAATATGTAATAATTCTAGTCCATGATTCCACTGAGAAGTATCCATGAGAGCTGCATTTCTGAGACCCAGTAATAGAAATTGAATCTCTTTTTGAAGTGCACTTAAAAAAAAAAAAAAAAAAAAGGCAGCAGAGGAAATGCCTCAAAAGAATGACAATGTCTAGAAAACATAGCTTTTTGAGAGACTGAGCAAAGAATACAGAGGTGATATGTTTGTGGCTCAGCGGTTTGCGTGGGAAAGATTTCTGGTAGCCAATAGGTTTTTTTAATCTAATTCAATAAAAACAATGTCAGGAAGGTGGAGGTTGAAGATCAGGTGAAGAATAAAATGCACAACACTTATTAGCAAGGATAATTCCCCTCTGGTAGGGGGAATGATTTGCCTAGGGACGTTGTGGAATCTGCATAATTTTGAGCCTGTCAGCACTGCTGCCTGTAAGTTCTGTTGCAGTTGCACTATATTTTTAGAAAGCTATTTGAAGCTTTTTTGATCAGCATTGTGGGAGGCTAGACCAGATGTTCTTAATATTCTTTTTTGAGCCATAAAACCTTTTTCTTCCCCAGCAAACCCTGCTTTGCTTTCGTGCATTCGAAGCTAGCTACAGGCCACAAATTAGTGGAATTGTGAAAGATGTCCCTGCCCAGGGCAGGGGGGTGCACAAGATGATCTTTACAGGTCTCTTCTGATCCAAACCATTCTGTGATTCTGTGAATTTCTTCAAGCTTTACCAATACTGCGTTCCTCTCTAAGTGTGTGAAGTAGTTGAGCTTAACTTAGTGTATCTCACCAGAGGTGCCATCCTTCACAAATGTTGGACAGCAACAGTTATATTGTCTTGAATATAAATCAGGTTAAAAGGACCATAAAGCTGGTAAATTGGTCTCTCAAAAGTAAGGAAACAGCAAAATGTCCCCAGAAAAACAGGGCAACCTCTCCTTGCCGTACACTTGCATCAAGCCTTTGTCTCAAAGTTCAGAGATCTACAGCTTCTTAGCAAAGCAATGGTAAGAATTTTAATGTAGGCTAGATTATTTCTTCTAACCTTTGGTTTGGAAGTAACTGAGCTGTTGCAGCTGAAAAGGTTGGGGGGAACAAAGGGGAGAAGGAACTAGACAAACCCTAGACATTTTTTCTAGCATTGCCAAACTGAAGTACTACTACACTAGGAATTCCCAAAATTACAAATGTACATGAGAATAAGAAATGTTGGGCTACTGTGAGTGTAGATAATGCTACCGGCTCTGTGAGTAGTCATCTGTCACTTGTTATGGAAAAGAACATGATTTTTTTGCTTTTGTAACTAAGGTGGTTCTAAAGTGTTGGCCGTCAAGAAGCCTGGCCAGGGTTGTTTCATATTTGGCTTGAATACCTCTACTGACTGGGGACTCCTCAGTTGTCAGCTATCACAAATATTTGCAATATGCTGGCTCCCATTTCTAAATTACTTCATTCACAAATTAGTATAAAACTTACAGATTTACTGAGATTATTTGATTGTAAATCATGAAGTATCTGCATTGGAGAAACCATCTGTTCATTTTGGTTTTTTTTTAATCATTGCTTTTAATTTCTTTGATGTGAGGTTCTCCTGACCTGACTACTATTAAAATACATAGGGAAGTTGTATTGCTTTCATAAATTGACTTGAATTGGTTACAAGTGTCCTTTATTGGCAAGACCACAGCTGGTTTTGGGTTGTTCATTTTTTGGGTTTTTTTTAAGTGCTGATGTGGTAAGGGACTTTATGGTCCAGGAAATTTGTCATATCCAATAAATCAATTTTGTTACTTGTTTTTGGTTCTTTCAGTTGCTGAGCATTCCTACAGGGGCATACCAGATAGTTTGTAAAAGAAATGGAGGCATTCAGAAGAATTAGTGAATTAAGTAGGTCTGTGTTGTCTTTTTTTTTTTTTAAACAAAGAGGCATTACGGGGGGGGGAGGAGGGGATGTGTTGTGTGTAGACTACATACACTCAGCTTGTTTTCCTTTGCCTGAGACTGCTGCCTAAGCTTTTCTTGTTCTGCCTGACAATACTTCTTTCACTCGATTTTTTTCCAATTCATTGTTTGTGTTGTGATTTGGCCAGTGTAAGCTGCCTGTGGGTGGGTATTGTATCCTGTTGCTTGCTTAGCATAGTCCAGACTGCAAGGTTTGGGTACCTGGCTTCTGCTGAAATTAAAGGGAAGTGATCTTCATCTCTGACAGTCTCTTAGGCATATCAGTGGCAGTAATGTGGAAAGGCTGTATATTAAAGCATACATACCTGCTTGCATTTCTATTTCCTGCTCAGTTTTCATACATGAGCAGGAAGAATAACAAGTATTTGTTTACCTAGTCAATTATTCTCTTTTATCTTCAATCAGGAATAATATGCCTGAATGTTTGCTGTGCTTGATGTGTGTCTGAGGGCTTGAAGGTATTTTTCAGCCTGACTTTTATTTAGATCTGTGGAAATGCTTTACTGAGATTGAGACCCTTTGTTCATGGGAAGTTATGGAAGGCAAAATCAACAGAACTTGTTTCAACCCTGTGTTGCAATGCTTTAAATATTTAAGTACAACTATACTACAAATACTAGTTTATTGAGCTAGAGGGGTGTGCTGTAGCTTTGATGGAAACGGTAAAGATTTGCTTAGAATTTCCATGATACTTTTTCTGATGAATGGAGAGTGAGGAATTTCATGAAACTTGAAGGTTCACACATAACAAAATAACTAGCCTTGTTCTTCAGAGTCCTTCTTTCCACATCTTTCCTTTCCTCCATTTAAACCTTCCCTTTGGGCATAATCAGCAAGTTGCTCTTTAATCAGATACTGAGATAAATAATAGCAGAACATAATCTATAGTAATTATTTTTCAGAGCAAATGTTCATTTAAGATCTGTGACATCTGGATCCTTTTTATTTTCCATTGTATGTGGTTTAGCAGTAAACAAGAATTCCTCAGCTTGAGTAAAGAGAACTTAGAGTAGAGCTGCTTTAGTTTGGAGACAGAAATGCTTTCTTGTGTATTAGATAAGAGTAAACAATAAGGTTACTAGTTTTAGATTGGTTACCAATCTGCTGCTATTAAAATATGAAGTTACCTTAATTTCAATATACACTAGTAATATAATTTGGTAGCTTTTCACTATGGTATTTCATTTAGAAACGTTAGGTTTATCATTGTTCAAAATCTAACTTTTAATGTGTGTGCTAATTTATTAACAAAATCTTTATGAAAGTAAATATCTGTATACAGAAGGTAGTGTTAAAACGGTAAAGCTTAATGCTTTTATGCATCTGTGAAAGGAGAAAAGATTCCATATACTGTCTAGAGATAAACACTCATGATATTTTTTTTTTAAACCGTAACACTTCTGAGTTATATGTTGTTTTTTTCCCCCTTCTTAAAGCTATTGTTATGTCTGACTGCCAAGAATTTATTGATGATAATTCCCCTGTCATCAGTAGTCTTGAATAAATGTCTGTAGAGACAGGCTTGATATGACACAGCAAATAACTACGTATGGAGTCTCTGAGCAGATAGTGATTACAGCAAGCTAACCTTTCTTCTTCTGGCTGAGCTTACCAACAGATATATCTAAAATCTGTTAGGCAAAGTTCATTAATCAGCTAGATTGGCCTGCTGGAAATGTTTTCTAGCTGCTGTTAGCATAGGAATTACTGTGTTTGCAGGGGTTAATAGATGGAATCTGATGCAATCCCTCCCACTTTTCCCAGCAGTTTTCATTAGACAAGTGCTCCATAGCAACAGTGAGATCACTGGAGACAGTATTTCATTGATTTCTCCCTCCCGCCCCCTTCCATTTTTGAGCCATTCTTATCACTGAAGTGCAGTTGGGTGAAAAGACGGGTTTTTTTTATGCAGAACACTTATGTGGGCTTCTGTCTTGTAAATAATTTGGAAAGCAGAAATCCCTTACATCTTTTGTGTTTAATGTTTCACAATGTATTTAAAGAGAGATACAGGCTTAGGGGGCTGGATAACTGTACCTGCTGTAGCTGATGTTCTTAAGTATTCTTGCATTGTTTGCTGGTCTTCTAGGGAAAAGAATAATGTAGAGCAAGACCTGAAGGAGAAAGAAGATACCATCAAGCAGAGGACGAGTGAGGTCCAGGTAAATAAGACACAAAATTATTGTTCGGACACCTGATATTGCACCATGTGGTGCTTTAATGGCAGTGGGATTACTGAGTCTTTAGATCACATCACTTATTCAGTGAAAAGAAAAAAATTGGTGGCTAGGAAAAAGAGTGTACTTTGAAATGTATTTTCTATATGAATGTGAGTTGGTGTGGGTGTGTATATTTATATAAATGTGTGAGCTCCTAGGATATGTAGCCTGCATGAAAAATATTACAAAATAATAGATTTCGTCTTTTTTCTTTTTTAGCAAGGCTGCCTAATGTATAATTAAAACTAAAGACGTTGTAGCACTGCAAATTAATAAACTTAAGTGTCTGAATTAAAAGGGCTTGTATATGGGGCTGCTTCTTAATAGTCACAGTGATTACCAGCTTGAGAGGAATGTTGCCTCAAGTTAATTTTGCGTAACATAAGTGAATTTTAAAAATAATCTGTTTGATTTTTATTTATAAGGATGACATTGAATTTCCAGAATATTGGAAAATTTAAATTTTATAAGTGTTTTACAGGAATTAAAAATTATACAGTCAGCATCAGTGTTTAGGGTGCTAACAGTCTAGCCAAGCCCTGAATTAAATGCTGCAAAGCAATATTTCAATTAAATTTTAAGCTGCAAAAGCAGCTGGAGTTGCTGCTTTAAGAAAAAACTTCAGTGTGATATCTGATCACTTACATTTATTTTAGGAATCTTTATTATTTTAAATAATCTTTATTTGATTAAGAGCAAATAATGCAGGATTTCTGCATTTTACTTTGTATTGGGCAGAAAAAGAGCCAATGTGTTACAACCGTTACGAATTTTGTGCTTGGCTATTTAATATCTTTAAAGCTTGGATGATAATTAATAGTCTGACCTTTCAGAAGATAATCAGAAGCTGGCCTGTTAGTCACGATGGCAGCC
>NW_008824287.1:1581104-1600681 GCF_000699105.1 Pygoscelis adeliae | reverse complement strand
CAGGAATGCATACAGAAGTTGCCCATGTCTGTGATTCTGTTCATGCATGCAGCGGTCATTCCCCTCCCCACTCTGCAGATTGCCTTTTCACGCTGTTAAAAATTCTTACGGGTATTCCTGGTTTTGCACACAGGATGATTTTGTTAGTGTGTTCTGGAATCTGTGTGTGTTCGTGTGAAGGTTGAGTTCTCTGGTGTCTTTGCACAAAAGGTATATAAAGCTAAATAAAAACTTTACCTTTAATGTTACAGTATTAGTGTCATCTGCATATGTTTAGTGTTTGATAGTCAGCAGTGTCACAGAATTAAGTCATTGTATCTAGAGCAGTAATGTTGGAAGCAACTGTCTCGGGTCCTTAACCTCTTAGTGGTCGCACAGGCTATTTGTCCCTTGTTAATTGCAGTTATAGAGTTCTGTCAGTCTGCAGAGAAGGAACAGTCTTACTGGCTTGTCAGAAAAATGAGAAACCATCAGGATCGAATAGGATATGGCTGCAGCGTTTATTTAAGCTGGTGGCCCTTTATCTCTGGTCCCTTTCTTGCTCCTGAATGTTGGAGGACCTGCATGTTTCAGGAAACTTTCTGGAACTTCAGAGAATAGTGGTGACAGACTAAGAATATCTTTACGTCATGCTTTTTTCTTCTGGTTTTATTCTAATGGTGACACTTCTAAAGATGGTGCACAAACCCAGTGTGTTCTAATCTGCCACCTTGGATCAAGCTAGTTTTGTGGCATCACACTCCAGGGTTTCTGACACCAGAATTACTTCCATGGACACAAATTATCATCTCAAATATAGCCATGGTCTGATGGGTTGCACAGACTTGTATGGGAGGAGGGAAAGAATGACAGTTTTTCTTCTATAAAAATAATTTGTATACTATGTAAATAGATACTAAAAAGTAAGGACAGAAAAAGAGTTGGAAGGAAAACATAGCATACTGGTGGGTTTTAATGTGCTTATTAAAATATCAGCTCTTTAGTACCAAAGATTAGGGGGTGTTTTTCTTGAAAAGGTATAGGCAGAGTAACAAAGATCAGGAGACTTCTAAGGCACCATTTCCTTAACTTACTCAGTGATTGGATTAGCATTTTCCTCTAAATATGGGACTAGTAAACTCATATGAAATGTTCTTGGCAGTAGAGAACTTTGTTTTACAGAGTTAATGTGTAGCTAAAACATTAGTTTTTGACCACATACCAAGTGGCATCTGAAAGTGCCTTTACCTTGCTGTCCCCTTGCTCTCTCACCACCAGCCTGCTCTTCTAGACACAGATGTTGAAGGACAGTGTCCTTCAGTGGCTAGACACTGCCTCAAGCAATGGGCTTTTGGGCACATTCACAAAACTGTCATCTTCCATCTAGCTTTTCGCATGTATGGGCATGGTTTGTCAGTCTACCTGCTAAGACTCTGAAATAAGTGGTGATTCTCCTGACTTTCCCAACAATTACCACTTGTTCCCTAGAATTTTATTGACATGAAGTCAAAAGGTCTCTGTTTTGCTTTTTCAATGGGACACTGAAACTTCGTAGAGAAATTTTTAGAACAAATGCTTGTAACTCCCGAACAAAGCATAATATATGTTTGCATCAATTGGGAAAAAATAATGTAACTGCATGTGAGACACTGCTTCAGAGAAGAGGGGGAAAAAAGTGAAAGGTATTTTGGGACTGTGGCCTTCCAAGTAGTCCAGAATGTTTCTGGCCTTCTCTTCTAGCCTTTTGATCTCCTTCTTGGCCTGAGTTTTCTTAAACAGATTTATGCTCTGAGTGTCCCACTCAGCATTGGATTTTCCCTATTCTTGGTTTGTTGCAGTGCACCAAAGCCATTAGAAAGTCAGTGAAGTTTAACTTTTCTGTGCTGTTTTAGGCTTAACACTTAGCACACGAATCGTTTGGTGAAGTACAGACTGGCAAGTTATTAAATCCATTGTCTATCTGTGGAAATACAGGTCTTTAGCCTTTCCTTGTTCTATGCTACGTTAGCATGGAGAGTTACAATTGTAAATCTAATACAAGGATTACAATTACCATAAAAATGCTAGTTTGTACCACCTCAAATATGTTAATAGTTTTCATATAGAATCTCATTCAGTGCTTGAACATTAAGATGCTGCTTCTCTGCTGAGGTGGTTCTTTGAAATCAAAGCTTCATTGGAGCCTGGTTTATTTCATGAAGATGTACCTTTGAGTATTAGCCCCAGTTCTGTGTATTGTATCTACTCTGACCTTTAATTTTGGAGTGGTTATGTCAATGTGTTTGGGTTTTGGTTGGGCTTTTTCCTTCTTTTTCTCTTCCGGGAGCCATCAGGCTTAGTCAGGTCTCTTCAGTGCTTCTCTGCTGCTGTGCCTAGGACAGACATTGGGATTCAATGAACAGTAGCAAGAGTGGAGGTGATCTATATTGTGTGTATGTGAATTCTTGCTTTGTTTCGAAGAAAGGAGACTGAAATCTCTTTAAGCTGTTACTTTTTCCCCCATTGCTTGTGTTGAGTGTCAGCTGATACTTGCTTTTCAAAGCAATGTAAAAAATGAATGGATCGAGAGTGTCCCAATTATCCAAGTCAGTAGCTGCTGCAAGAGCTTTTTGTGTGCACGCTGGCTTGTCTTTCAGATTAGAAATAACCAGTAATTCACCTAGTCTGACCGCTGTACATCAGTCATATACCCTTTACTGAACTTCAAATTTTATTTTGGGTTTTTTTTCGTGTTCTGTGTTTTATTTTGTTTGGTTTATTGTTTTGTTTTTGTTTTCATAAAAGCATCTATGATGTTTCTTTAGGTAGTCTTCCAGTTGTCTTGAGGTTACCTGTTTCCCTAGCATCTGACTGCTGCACCATATGCCTTTCTATTTTTATGTGGCTTTTTTGTCCTGATTATCTGGAGGTGTTAGCACACGTGGATAAACTATCTCCTGCACCAAAAAAACCCCCAAACAAAACACATCTAAAAAAGGACAACAGGATCTTAGCTTAGAGTAGCACACGAATGTATGATCTAATCAGAAATTCATGTCAGCTTGTTTTTTTATCCTCAATTTTCTTTTTATCTCTATTTTTTTTTTTACTGTTGTTCATGATTCTTCCTTCAATTACCATATTTTCTTGGAAAGGCTGCAATCTTCTCTTTTCATCTAATACTTTTCCTTTTGTATTAATCCTTTTTGATCTCCCTGTATTATCTCTTCCTCTTGACTTTGACAATTCTTTCTTCTTCCTAAATTCTTTTCTTGACATGTTTTTTCAATGTTATCTCTGCAGTTTGTTGAAGTATAACCATTCCTGTTGCTTGGAAATGAACTAATTATCATATGATGCTACTTAATGTACTTAGAACGCAAGATGTATACTTACTGCTTTTTCATAAATGAAAAGATGCCATATTGTTGTGTATGGAGTGTGCATTTCTTACCAGTACTGTTACATGGAAAATAAGTTTTTGGCTGATTTTTGCAAAATCAGAGGCAGGGAGGCTCTAGAAGGGAGTGCATTTAGGTTAATAATGCACCGGTTTGGTCCTTTACCATGTTGCTAAAACAAGTTCCTATTTTTGGCCATGTGTTTTTGGAAGGGGGAAGGAGTGGAATAAAGAATTTCTGTTATTAAGGAACTCAGTAAAACTTATTGCTGAAACATAGGACAGAGACAATGTAGCAGCCTGAATAACGACAACTTCTAAATTCAAAATGAAACCCTAACCTCCCTGTGAGTAAAACAGTTAATCTCTCTGATGCATGATCTTCAATATTTCAGTGAGATTCTTTTTACTAAAGAAAAGAAAAAGCAAATAACCTGATTATTTTTGTCTTAGAATTAGAATTTGAGAATACTTGCTTGTCTGACATGTCACAAATGCTAGCTTTTGAAAGATAATTTGTTGATACTTTGAAATCTGAGTTAGTACTGCGGTTTATACTGTGGAATTTAGTGGTTAGGTGGAAAGAGGGAACAAATGCAAAGCTAATCTGTTTTATTCCAGGATCTACAAGATGAAGTAAAGCGGGAAAGCAGTAATCTGCAAAAGCTGCAAGCTCAGAAACAGGAAGCGCAGGAAGTCCTTAATGATCTTGATGAGCAAAAGGCCAAGTTGGAAGAGCAACTTAATGATATCAGGCAGAAGTGTGCAGAGGAGGCCCATTTGGTAAGGTCTAGTGGCTAAGGCCATTGAAAGAGTAAATGCCTTATTTTGAAGAACTTAGCCTTCCAGTGTTACGGTTGTTGGAGCAGGAGAAAAAACTTTAACGAATAAACAGGCTGAGTGTCAAGATTTTGTGACCAGCAGAGAATAGGAAATATGTCACTCATTTCAGTGACCTCCTAATTTAGTATCAGTGTGTCAGCAAATATACTGAGATATACTTGCACACAAATAAGCTTAAGTGCAAACAAATAATGCAAAATTATAATGCAATATAAGTGTAATTAGAAGCACTAATTACTGATTTGTTAGCGGTTAAAAAAATCATCTTATGGTTACGTAGATTTTTTTGTAATATAAAGCTGTAGTATTTCTTTAAGGTCTAAAATCATATTTTCAGTATTAGAAATACCTGTGCTGGACAGGAAAACAGCTAGAATATGATGATCTTATTGAGACCAAAAGGGAATGAACCTTTCATTCGGGTATGATCTATAACCTCTGCAATAGCTATGAAGTTTTTACTTTTTCTGGTCCTAAATAAAGAGTATATGGATGTGATTGGAGGTGGGTTTTTTTGATTTGGCTTTGAAATATTTGTTGATGCTTTAGATTGCCATGCTGAAGGCTGAAATAACAAGCCAGGAATCAAAGATTTCAGCGTATGAAGATGAACTGACCAAAGCTCAAGAGGAGCTGAGTCGCCTGCAGCAAGAAACTGCAGAGCTTGAGCATTGCATAGAGTCTGGGAAAGCACAGCTGGGACCCCTTCAGCAACATCTGCAGGATTCACAACAGGAAATAAATTCAGTAAGGCAATGTGGAAGACAAAAAAAAAAATTTTTTTAGCTGACAACCTTTGGTGTGGTTTTTCTTGAGGGGAAGGCGTTGTTTTCTTTTTTTCTTCACTGTTTGCTCATGTCTTTAGTTGCTTACACGTGTTCTGTGCTAGTAGTTGCTTACACGTGTTCTGTGCTAGTAGTTGTTAGGATTCTTAGAGGCTGACTCGAGTCACTCAAGATACTTTGTGATTTTTCTCCAAGTTTTGTTAATAAAAAGGGATTAATTTATGATACTTCTTAAATAATTTGTCTTAAGGTAATGAATGAAGAATGGATAATGCACGTTTAAATTCTGTGTCCAGTAGTTATTTTAGCTTTCTTCCTCAGCCATGGCCTGGGGCACGCTCTCACTATTCTTTAATTGATGTGAAGTCAGTATAAAATTACTAAGATTTACTTAGTGCATTGTTGAAGGCGGAAAGTAAGAAGAATAAATTAGATTGAGACTAGATACTGAGAAGCAGAGATGGCTGCACTGGTTTTTAAGCACAGAACTGTGCTTTGAGTTGTCTGCCGTTACATTAAAGGAACACTTCCAGCTCCTATCTGTAATTAGTGATTTATTATTACTTCAGTGATGGGTTTGCTTGCATACCCTTTCCTCATCATTCTTCTCTGACTCGCCAGCTGTCTAATATATTAGCCAGAGTCACGTCGTTATCAAGTTAAAACAAAACAAAAAGCCTTCCTATTAACTTTGAACCCTAGAAATGGCTGACTTTTGGGTTGGTCATTTCACACATTTCATGTCTGTAACTTGTTAACAAATTTTTTTTTTTAAGACTTCCACTGCCAGAGCTCATGCAAGAACACTTTCTTCTGTTGAAGAGCCTTATAACATATTCATAATTTTTAAATTTGGCTTTGAGGTTTAGAAACTGAGAAGTAAACAAATGGGTTTTCTGTTGTTTCATCACAGGTAGAGAGAAGGTTGTGCTATTTCAATATTAATATACTAACAAGAGGTACTTGTGATGAACAGATTTGAGGCTGATAATACAAATGTTTATGCTTGACTGTACTACAAATGGTTTTTTTATAGGTTTTATATTAGTACTCATGATTTTATTGCTCTTGGCTCACAAACAATGAACAATAGGTGCTTTAGGCAAGATTAGATAATGGTTGGTCTGAGGTCAGTGTATTTGAAAGACACCTGGTATTGTCTTTGCTGCCACCTGACTTGTGACGTGCAAGGCAATGAAAACTATTAGGTGACTGAACTAGCAGAGGTCAGTGGGATTTAGACACCTAAATATCTGAACTTTGTTTATCCTTCTGCATAATCTGCCAAATCCAATAATTCCTTCATAACTGGCAGGTTGGTTGTAAATGTTCACTGTGAGGCACTGCATTAAGCATATTGCTGAAATAATAATATGTGGATCTAACTGTCTGCTTAGGAAGATATACTGTGGATTTTGTAGACTTCAAAAGTCATGTGGGAAAAGATAATGAATTTGTAACTTTCCTTCTTGGAAGATGAGAATTCTGATAAAGCAGCCTTTTTAATTTAGAGTTTAAGGCAATTGCAAATGCGTAATTAAAAAAAAAACACACACCACCAACAAAAGCCCAAACAAACAATAAAAACCCTGAAAGCTTTGCAACTCTTCTTATGAGTTTGAGTAGAAACAAAGCAACAACTCTTGGTGTTGCCAGTGATGCAGTCTGCTTCCTTGGCAGGAGAAGGTTCTCAGGTCTGTCCTTCAAGTACCTCTTCTGAATCATATTTGTGATTATCTCTCAAATTTCACCCTTTGATTGAAAGAACATGGTTTTTATTACATTTGCTTTTGAAAATAAGAATTTCAGACATATAACTTCCATCTTATGTTTAAGAGGGTATGGTCATATACCAGCTTCTGTGTACTGCCATACTGATGCATATACATTTATTTCTTTTTACAGGTGCAGACAAAACTTCTTGAGCTGAAAGAATTGGAAAATAACCAATTTAGTTGGCACTCTCAGCCACATAATACACTTGTTAATGGAACTGTGGATCATTCTAGTCTTAGCAACAGCAGCAGTGAAACTTCTAATCTTAATGAGAATGCTGAAAGGGAAAGTATAGCAGAAGATGAACAAATAAACAGTGTGTCTCCAGTGAGTAGTGTTTTGCCTGCTTCATCATGATGCAATGCAGCTGTGAAGTTGGAATAAGTTAAGAATGTATCGAGATTCATACAATTTCAGGGTGTTATTCTGATGGACTATGTCTCAGCAATCTGGAAGTTGATAAGCAGAAAAGGAGGCAATTTTAGCTTGGCTGGAAAGTGGCAATAAATTTTTTTCTGTGTTTGTTTCCAAAGCAAAATGTCATAAATTGAATAGTAGAATTAACATTAAAGGAGAGCAGCTGTCTCCAGTTGATGCAACAAGAATGGAATAAGGAATAGTACAGAAAATCTAAAGCTGTCTTGCTTTAAATGTCCCTCCTTATGTCCCAGTAGATTCTTGATTTTTATTTTTTTTTAAAACTTTCACAAGGTTTATGGAACACTTCAGTATGTTCCATAATGAGTATGAACCTCTTGAAGTATCCTTTAATATATTCTTTTAGCTATTTAATACTTAAAATTATATTCTGTAGTCTTCTATTTACTTATTTATGGTGAATTGCTTTTACCTTACGTAGATAAGGAATAGTCCTGAAACAACAGCCTCTGTTATGGAAGAAGAGAAAGAGACCCCAGCTGCAACTATTACCAAAAAAGTGAGTTTGTTCAGATCTGGGGGAGGAAAAGGTAAATTAAAAAGTCCTGGATAAACTCTTTCAGGCTTGCATCATGGTCATAGAACAACAGAGAAATGCCTTATTTTATAGCGACAATAAGTCACTTCTTATTGTTTTTATTTAGAGTGTGATGTTATGAAAACATTTCCTCTCATATATAGCAGGCAGGTTGTTGTTGGAAAATATTTTGGATCCCCATTGATGAATTATGTAGAATCCTAGCTGTCTTTTTTTTTTTTTTTTTAGCTTAAGAAACTACTAAATGGTAACACAAGATGACATAAGTGTTTTCTGTCCTGCATGTATTAAAAATTTAATACCTTTCTCTACTTCTTTTGCATTGCCCAGGAAGATCCATTTGATGCTGAATCTCATCCGTTGCCTGATCTAGTTTCTGAAGCCAGCTTAGAGTTCTTCCAGTCTGACCCTTTTGTTGGCAGTAAGTAAACTTTTCTCTGTGCAGATTTGCAGAAACAGGTCTTGTATGAACACATCTCAGACTAATCTTCACCTTGGAACTGCTCTGTATAGAATAAATGTGAAGGTGTTTGAGTGACAGGAGTGTGGAGCCAATAGTGTTACAAAAATGGAAATGAGAGTTCCAGGATGTTTCACATTCCTTCATCTGGACTTTCTAATTAGCTGTGAAAATTGCACCTTTCCCTCACCGCTCTTTTCTGAGTACCTCTCTTACCTCCCACCCACCCTTAATTTGCAGCACAGATCCACAAACAGATCAACTGAGTGTTCAGTGAGCTGTGGTGTGGGGAGGGTGTGGGTGCTTGAGAATGAATGGCTGTGGCCTACTTATGGTGAGTTTGGCAGTCAGAAAAAGGTAATGTGGAACTGCACCATCTGTTTGTCTTGTGGAAGTGCTATGCTTTATTTTAAGAACTTGCTGCTTACGAATGCTGTTCCTCTGATTTTGGGGTTTTTTTTATGTTGGAAGAAGTGATCTGTCTATATGGAGCCACTTGGAGAAGGGGAGTTAATTTGAATTAACTGCTGAAGCAGATGTTTTCAGCCACGTTGATTCTGAAAGCATGTAATATATTAATGTAGTCTAATCAATTTAGCTAGTATCGCTTCAAAAGAAAAATAAGCTAAATGTTTCAGATCACTTGGCTTCTGAAAGAATGTCAGTGCAGATTTAATAGTTTTAATGAATAAATTAAACTAATTTAAAACACCTTGAATGTTTCTGTGTAAATATTGCTTGATTTTTGTTTATATTGAAGTGATCCTACTTACAGCACATGACACAGCCTTTCAGAGGAGAAAGGTATGTCTGTTAGTAGCCAGCCTTTTGGGCTTTGTGTGCTCAGTATGTTCAGGGCTAGATACCTACAGCTAAGAGGCAGTATACCTATGTCTCTCCAATGTAGATGAGGGAGTAGAACTGATGTAGTTGGGCCCTGTGTCCAGTACAGAAATGAACACTTAGGAGGTACCATCCATGACACCTGTGAGAACTATCAAAACTGGGACTAAGCTTCTATCAGTGGTTAAGCCTGGATTACCATGGTAGTAAATACTGCATAATGTGGGCGTTTATTGACAATAGTCAACAGAAACGCATCTTTGAGATGGCTGCTTTTGTGTGTATTTCATGCTGGTAATGAGCTACTTCATGAATATTTGCTTCATCTAATGCTAGCTCTTGTAGTTCCACTGAAAATAGTGAAACTATTCCTCTGAGTGAGAGTTGTTTAAATTCTAGCTGTAGAAATGAGTTTGTATCCAAAATACTTCAACTCGGTACATGCTTTATGATAAGAAGCTACAAGTCACTCTCCTTTTTTTAACAGGTGATCCTTTCAAAGATGACCCTTTTGGGAAAATTGGTAAGTAACTTTGTAACTTTTAATGTGTGTGTTTTTCTAAGCAAATCCTGGGGAAGAGTGTCACCACTTTCAGCACAAAAAAGGTGGAAATGACCCAAAAAGTCACCATAGGATGGATATATAGCAGTAGCAGCTGGCCAGTTGTGTTAAAGCTTTTCAGAGAAGCCCATTGCCAGTGAACATCTCTCTTGCTGTTGGAAGTCTCCTTAGTTGGGGTTTAAATATGTGAAGGTGGTGAACAGAAGGCCCCAAACTCTTGCTGCTTGTTTTATATGCCAAATAGTAAGACTATACTCTTTTAAAGGCCCTTAACTTACCAACTTTCTTCAGCACTAAATATTGAAAATGGTGGGAAGTCTCTATTTAGACTGGCTGTATAGGCAGTGTCATTGCGTTACTTGCTTGGTCCTGAATGGAGTTACTGGTGACAAAAAAGCAAAATGGCCAGTAGGAAGGCTATAGCAAAATAGCATTGTGCACCAAGTGTCAAATAAGAAAACATCAGTTGTGTTTGGGGAGTAAAGGAGAGGAGGGTAGGAGAGTTCTGAAAAACATTGGGTTTTGTAAAATGCTTCATTTTTAGGGGGGCTTGGCTAAAGAACCTATATGCTCAGATGATTCAGGAACTGAACCATTGGCACCATCCAAAGTTTCCATGATATGCAGAAAACGTTGGCTTGCCTAATGTTTTGAATCACAGCATACAAATTATTCACAGATGAATTTCATACTTCAAAGATTCTTGGTCTTAAATGTGTTACCTTCTTGCAGTATGAGAAAAGCAATATAATGTTTAGTTTGTAAGATACCAAGCTAAGTAAAGCTAGCAGAAATGTTAATGAGATGTTTACTTTTTAGATCCCTTTGGTGGTGATCCCTTCAAAGGCTCAGATCCTTTTGCAGCTGACTGTTTTTTCAAACAATCCTCCGCTGATCCTTTTGTGACTGCTGGCACTGATCCATTTAGCACTGCAGACAACAGTAATAATATCACAGTAGGTTTGATAGCATACCTTTTACTTCCTTCTATATATGATTTGGACAAAATAACCTATTCTCTACATTTGGACAGGCCTTGAAATGCTGATATTCAGAAATCATATAGATAAAAGGTTCCCTCTTACCCCATGGCTCTGTCTTGTCTTTTTTTTTTTTGTGTCCTATTTTCTAGAAATAGTCACAGATGAAATAGAAGTAAAAATAAAAACATTTTTAAAATGTTTCAGTGTGGAGCTTCATTGCTCCACAGATAAGAACATTTGAGAATAATGAACTAAGCTCTATTGGTAGCTGGTGGAACTTACTAAACATTGAAAGAAACCCAAGATTCATCTCACCAAGTTATGTTGAGACACTTGACTTTTCCTTCCAAAGCATACAGGATCAATAAGTATGTTCTATATCGTATCTGAAATCTGATGTGGTACGGGGTTTCCCCTCTGAAAAGTCAAGTTGTTCTATAGGTATTTGTTGTTTGGGTTTTGTTGTGGGGTTTTTTTTTTAGTAAGAGTCATTGAAGCCCTCTCATAATGTGGAGATTCTTACTGAAGGTACCTCTTTCAAGTGTACTTAGGTGTAACTTTTAGCTGTTCACATTATAACTGAGCAGTTATTGATTAGTCTTGAGCCTATAAGAAGGTAGAGTTGGGCATGAAACCTTTGATGTAGGATAGAACTTGATGAAGATGAGGTAATATTTAGGGCTGATAGACAAACACTTAATCTAAGAAGCTGAAATTCTTCATGTCATAAGTTTGTCTCCATCCTTTTGCCATCTCCTTTCCCTCTTGGTGCTGCTTCTGTTCATACCTCACTTCCAATTTTGTTTGTGTATAAAATATGTGTATACATATATAAAAATTAAAGCTACATGAGGATTAGGAAGTTAAGTGGCTGTAGAGTATGCCTGAGGCAAACCCACAACAGCTGTGATAGTGAGAAAGCACTGCACCTAACAGTAGTGTTGTCCTTCCACATGGTGTGCACATTATGCAGATCCCAAGGTCGTATTACACACCACAGCCTACACCTCCAACCTTAAAAATTAGTTTTCTACAATCTTTAATACTTATTCAGTACACTATCCTTTGCCAAGTCTTAATATTCTAATATAACCAATTCTTGGTCATATTACAGTCTGATAATAACAGAAGTACAGAAGAGAAAAAAAAATTAAAAAAGGGTCAGAGCTGTGGTGTGAGATTAGCAGTCGATTCTTGCGAGATCTGTGTTTCTGAACTGAAGTTAAGTTATGCATTCATCCAAAAAGCTTTACCACACCTTTGTGGTGTTGATATCTTGTAGTTATATCTTCATGAAGATGGCTCTGGTTGTAGAAATCTGAGACCAAAATGAGTATTAGATATTCTTAAATTTTAAATTAGTGGTTACCAAGTATGTTGCACATATTGTACCTTTATTCCATCCTTTGGGAGTATTAATCACAGTTCTGAGGAGGAGTTTCTGTTAACAGACTTGTTTACTGATGCTGATAAAAGCTATGTCCAAAATACTTTATCTTAAAACTTCTAAACGGAAATAAATTGTGATTGTATTCTTAGAACAAGGAATCTTTTAAGCTGAAAAATTTCCCTCCAAAGGAATTTTTTATTTTAGACAGAGTTATCGAAGAAGAATGACCCTTTTGCTCCTGGTGGAACAACTGTTACTACATCAAATGATCTAGGTAAAAGTAGATTATACACATCAGACTTCTTGGGTTTTGTTTTTATTTGCTTTTGCTTATTGTTGTTTCCAGTCTTTTAACTGAATGTGTGATGGAGTGTTTTAGGGATTTCCTACGTTTTCTGAATTTTTCTATAAAGTATGACATAAAGTGCAAGTTTGCAGGGGGGGTATTTTTATAAAACAAAACTGTCTCATTATCTTTAATGCATATCACTGAAGACTGATTCTGCAAAAATGTTCCTCTGCCTTCCCTAAAACTGGTGAAATATCCTGATCTAAGTGTTTGGACTACTTGAATGGTTTGTACTGGTACCTGTTAGGGTTGTTTTTAGAGATTTCATGTCACTTTCTAAGTAACATACAAGATAGTTTTGTGCTATGAGAGGAGATGTGGGATAGAATAACTACTTAATCAAGAACTTAACAGTAAAAGTTCGCTCCTTTTGTTTTGCTATGACCCTTCCTCATTTGAGGGCTAAAGGTGTTTTAGGGAAGGCTCCGATACACTGTTTTCCCAGATTACACTGGCAAATGGTAATCCAAAACATGAATCCACGTGTGATTTCACACTGTAAACCTGTTCAGTTTAATTGTAGGAAAAAATGCTGTTTTCTGGAGAGACAGAAGTGAGTATTGGTAAAGACACTGCACTTCTTGCTTTACAGTAGAATAGCAGTTTTAACATATTTTGAGGCACATAAGAATGAAAGGGTACTGTTGAATTAGATTGAGATGATATGAGGTTTAGATACTTTACTCCACAAGTGGGCCTACAGTCAGAAGTGAGCTCTTGTTCATGTTTTTATATATGTATACCTGTATGTATATTTATGGATGTATGCACACAAAAAATCTCTGCGTGTATACATACATGTATCTTGGCAGAACATCCAGTAGTGTGGTTATTTGATACTTTCAGTGGAATTTAACTTTTTTTAATGTAGGAAACCAGAATACCAGTATTTCTTTTGAATTACTCCCTGTTCAGGAGAATTATTACTCTTAATCGGTAGTTGACAAAATTTTTGTAAAAGCTACTTAATAACTTAAAGTGCCCACCTCAAAATATTTCACTTGAATTAGTCTGTGCTGCAAAATATGTAACAGTTGCTTTTTTGTTGTGGGATTTTTTTCAATCTCTCATATTTAACTTCTAATCTCATTCTGTTTACTTGATTTGTGTGTATTTAGCTACAGACCCTTTTGCCTCTCTGTTTGGAAATGAATCCTTTGGAAGTGGCTTTGCTGACTTTAGCACGCTGTCAAAGGTAATATGAAGCTAGTGCCACTCAGAAAATGTGTGAAATTCTAGTGACAAGACATAGCTTATTGTCTCTGCCAACAGTTTTGTTGTTACAGTTTTGCCACTACTAGAAATTTATAATGGTTGACTTTGTTTAAAAAGAGGTCTTTATAATAAATTGTCCTGCAATTCCATTGTGGAGACTGCAATGTAATCTTTGTGGCTTAATGAGTATTTTCTGTATATTTGAAGTGATATTATAATTATTATTTTTTAATATTTGCTGAGTTTAACAGCAAAAGTATTACTTTTGCAGGTATAACTGCACTCAACTTTATATTGCTGTACACACTAACCATTCCTGATTTTTCTTTGTTTTCAATCTCCTGGAGTATGTGGATGATATGTTTAAAAACAAAGTATTTTCTTTCTGTCTTAGTCCAAACTTTCAGTTCTAAATAAATATTGCATTGTTGAAAAGAAGGGAAAGTATTAGTAGAATTGCACTGAAAATGTGTGTGTTGCTGTTTTCTTTGTTGGAAGGCCAACAATGAGGATCCCTTTAGCTCTTCCACATCAGGTTCTGTCAACAACGTGATCATAACTAAAAACTTATTTGAGGAACCACCAGCTAAAAATGAGGATGTTCCTCCTGCATTGCCCCCTAAAACAGGAACTCCCACAAGGCCCTGTCCACCACCGCCCGGTAAGAGCTGATACTGAGATGTTGTTAACGATTAGCTGCTTCAATATTGGCAATGGGACAATAATTATGAGGGGATGGTGAAGTGTCTGAATTTAGAATGAATGAGCAAGATGTGAAACAAGCCTGTTCCTGATCTGTTGGTGGTTTCCTCAGAGTTAAATTTTGCATGGTGTTGGGGGTCATAGTTTGTTTTTTGAAGAGAGAAAGGATATAGAAAACAGGAAAAAATAGTTATTACAAGTATCTGCAAGAACATAGCATGGCTGCAAATTAAATGGTTATTAATGTGATACATTGTGAATCTTGCATTAAATTATGCTTAAAGTGAGACTTTAGTGTGTTTTATCCATTGCAAAACCTCTGGTTTTAATGCAAAATGAATTAAATAGGGTTAAATAACTGTCTCAAGTTTTCAGATTAACTTTTTCCAGGTGGCCTTGCCAGAGGTCTGTGGTAGTAAACCTAGCCAATATAATAGTAATAAACCCAAGTTTCCTATGCCATTTTCTGTTCAGTGATAGCTGAGTCCTCTGGCCTACCCTGTGACACAAACCACTCTGCTTTCCAGAAAAGACCATGATTATCAAAAATAACGCCTTCTTGTGGTTGCAACAAGCCCACATTACAACAGACCCCTCTCCCTTTTTTTTTTTTGCATAGATTGGAAAATGTATTACTAATAGTCCCTTTTTAAGTTTCTGTCCTTTGTTTCATTTTCTTTAAAAACTGCTGCATCATTTTTTCACTATTGCACTATATAGATCAATCTTAAGGTGTTTCAGAAAATTGTGTAGCATGAAACTTAAATATGTATTCATCTCTTTTCTCAAAAGAAGGGGAACACAGTAAATGTAGGATTATTAATACTAAAGTTCAAACTCAGCTGTTTAATTTCTAATGTTGATGTGAGATCTGGTTCATGCTCATGCCCTGCAAGTAATCAGTTTCATTGCAAATAACATTAGAAGAGCTGACATAACAAGTGATGATAATTCAAATGTTTGATAGTGTTTCCTCTTATGGTGGTCCTTATTTAAAATTAAAAAAAAGGATTTCTGACTTCATTGTATGGGAGTGGCTATGATGTGGTGTACAGATTCTCTTTTAGAATACAAGCTTCTAGTGGTGGAACAACAGCATCCTTATCAATAGATGACTAGAAAAAAGTAGCCTGTTTTGATTTGCACATATTAAAAATGATACTGTGGTTATCTTGATAACCATTACTAATAAATTATTTTCCTAATGGAAATAAAAAATGGAAATAACTTAAGTGTATTTGTTTTTAATTCTTCTCTTGGTCTGACTCAAAACAAGGGAATGCTTTTTCAAAGAAATTCCCCAAAATCTTTCTCTTAATTCGTCACGCTACTGGAAAGTGTGCAGAAGGGCTGTTTGCTTGCCTCTGAAATCCATTGCCTTTCTAGATACTGATAAGCACCCACATTTCATGATTTCTTGGGCAGATTTGAAGATTGTATATTTCATATTCTTATACTTATTAATCCTTCCCATGTAGAAATAAAATTCCCTAAATGTTATTTGAAGCTGCTTCTCCCACGTTATTCAAGACATAGACATGCGTCGTTTGCCAGTAATAGAACATCATCAGCGAGTGAGAGCTATCATGGCAAGGTTATCTGCAAAGTGTCTAAATAAATCATATATTCCGGAGGGGGTATTCTCTAAATCATTGTCAAATTAGAATCTCTTTTGGTCTATGAAAGAATTTTTAGACTAACTTGCAACAGTGATCTGCAAAATAATAAGCACTTTGGTTTGATTCTGCAGTTTAAAATGGCAACAGAAGCACATTTTAAAATATGACCATTATAAGTGTCGAACCACTTGCAGAACCTGTTAGTCAAATTCAGGAAACTGCAATGAAACCTTTTCTGTTAGCAGTGACATACGGAGAGAATGGTGGGATGAAATTCAGCTCAACTATTCTTGGAAGTATTTGGGTTAATGTCCTCAAAGGTGTTGAAAGCTGACTGGGATTAGGCTGGAAAAAGAGCAAGATAAGTGAGGACTTGTGCCCGATTCTGTTATATCTGCAGCTACTTAGGCAAGGATTAACAAAATAGTTAAGCCTGTGATTGCTTGTTATCATACTCCTTCATTCTGTTAGTTTATAAACTACAGAAATTCCAGGTGTTAGCATAGTGAGAGGACATGGTGTTTTGAAGACTTACAAATATATATTTCTGGTCTCTGAATGAAATTGTGTGAACTTGATCCAAACAAATAATAAAAGAGCCTTGCTGGAATGATCACGGACAGTTGATAAGCAGAAGAAAAAATTACTGTGCTGATAGAATAGGGGCTCAAAACTGTTAGAAATTCTCTTCCCAAAATAGTTAATTAGTACATAACTGTGTTCTTGAATCATTAACATGTGTTCCTTTTTACCTGATTACCCTTTTAAGAAACTAGGGACCATACCCTCATTTTTTTAAATTGGCAACCCTTCCTCTGAAGTCATTGCAACTCCACTAGTTTACTAGAAGAGGTTGCATTCCAAGTAGCTTTTGAATTTGTTTTTGTTTTGGGGTTTTTTTTTTACTATTTTTGGCATGTTATTACCTGCTATCTTAAATTCCTTTTAAATTCATTTTAATCTAAGGGAAAAGACCTATCAATCAAATAGACTCTTCAGATTCCTTTAAACCGAGCGATCCATTTCAGCCTTTCCCCACCCCAGACATTCCCAAAGAACAAGAAGCAGATCTATTCTGTGATCCATTTGCTCCCACCAGCATCAGTAAAGAGGCTGACCCCAACAATTTTGCAAACTTCAGTACTGTGAGTAAACACTTTTTACATTTGTTTCAGTATAATGACAGCTTTGAATTGTTCACACTGAAGTCTTCAGTCTAATTTAAAATATCAAAACATGTCCCATGTACAAAAGGGATATCGCTTCTAGTTAAGACAGTATTTACATTTAGTTTACAGCTGAGGCTGTCCTAAAACAAAATACTGCAAAATGTTGTAGTTAATGTTTAAATTGCATTGCTTTTATGATTTTTTTCATGGAGGCCTCCTAGCTTTTAGAAAATAGGACTTTTAAAATGTCTATATTCTAGGGATTATCCATTTTATCAGAGCATCCAGCAGATTTAAATTACATATCTATAACAAGCACACTGTTCACTATCCAATTATAAAAATGAAACATAAGGTGTGATTTTAATTTAGCTGTCACTGAACTGTTTGGTCATAATTTCAATGTACTGAAATATTGATAAACAGCCTCATAACGGTATATGTTAATGAAATACAAATTGGTGAGTTTTGAATGGCTAGTAAATTCCAGACTTATGTACAATGAAGTAAAAGGTAGTAAGTGTCTCTTTATAACCAGAATCCATTTCATAGAAGTCGTGGTGTCCAAGCAGTAGAAGCAAATCTAAAGGTTTGTGCATGTCTATATATATTTCTTTTTTCTTGAGCTTTTGCAAATAGGAGTTTTGAAAGGCATCATCTTACTTTCAAGCTTGATCCCTGTTAAATGCAATTCGCATTTACAGTATCTTGATCATACTGCTTTTTTTTATTTTCAGGCCTAATAAACTATGTGCTTAATTGAAGTAAACTGAGGATTGACAGGCTCTCAAAATTGACTTGCACTGGTTGATGTGTCTTGTAGCATGATAATGTCTGAATTGCTGTTATTGATTACTGTTACTAGTTAGAGGGACTGAGAAGCCAGTTTGGAGGAGAGTGTGAAATGCAGAGGAGAAAACAAAAACGTTCATTATCTTTATGAAGGAAAAAATATTCTTTTCCAGCTGCAATTACTGAAAATACTAAGTGAACTATGGAGAAAACTCAAGCTTTTCTACATTTATTTCCCAAAGAAGCAGCTCAAAGCAGAAACTAGCTGGAGTATATTATGAGAACCCTTTCAGACTTAATACTGGGACATTCATGAAGACATGGGCTTCACCTACCTCTTAGCTTTTCTGCATGCTGACTAGAAACGAACTTTAGCATAATCTTTTGTATTTTATTTAAGATAATACCCTTAACTGTCTCTGATTTATAATCATTGTACCACAGAAACTTAGTTCACGTTCTGTTCACATCAATATACATGGAAAGAATCTGTTCTTTTTTTTTCTCTTGTATCACGCTGACCTTTCTCTATATTACTACTAAGCTTCTAACTGTACAGTTACCTTATTATTTTGCTGCTTCTTGGCAGAAGTATTTTTCATCTGCACAATTAAAAACAGTCACTTTACAGCTAATTTTTGCAGTCATTGTCACCTGGAAAAATCATCCCTAATGAAAGTAGGGTAAATCAGGATGTTCCACAGTGTGGACAGGGGTGTGTTTTGCAAAATGTTCTCCTGATTTATTAAAAATTTTTCTTATATAGACTGTTTTTTATCCAAAATAGTTTGAATTTAAATTATAGCACTTTCTGCTCAGTAACGTTTTTGAAACTTAATACTGAATTTTGAAACATGGCTTATTTAATAAAAATAAATCAATTGGATGGCTTCAGTGCAGTTCTTAATGGTTAAATCTCAGAGTAAGCTAATCTTAATAGTGTATTAAAATTAAAAAACAAGTAATATTTAAAGACTAGAATATATACAACATTTTGTAAGAGTGTAATTGTCCCTTAAACCAAGGACTCGGAAAGTATTAGATACCATTATATTATTAATCTGGTTTATTTTGTTTTTTAAAAATGCAGTATTCTACTGAGGAAGACATGATTGAATGGGCTAAGAGGGAAAGTGAGAGAGAAGAGAAAGAAAGATTGGCAAGACTAAAACAGCAAGAGCAAGAAGACTTGGAACTGGCTATTGCACTCAGTAAATCTGAAATATCAGAAGCATGAAGTTTAGAATAAGATTTTGTCTTATGTCCACTGTTTTGTCCCTTTTCCTGAATACCTAACCTATTTAAATGTTAATCAGAAAATACATATATACAAGAAACTATGAAAGGTTTTTAATTTCTGAAAGTGATGTGAATGTTTCTGCTAAATTCAATCCCTTTGGCTATTGTTTGAATAATTGTGAAGTTTAACATTCAATTTCTCTCAAGTTTTCAGAGAACAAAGTATTTTCCCAGCTGTAAGCAAATCAGTTTAAAATGCAGATAGTGAGACTAGTTTGACTGTAATCTGTCAGCAGTTGGTAATTGAGCATAAAGTGAACATAGCAATTATTCTGTCATGGCTGACTGTCTCCCATCAAGCAGTTAGTCATTTGAAACCTTTTATCCTTCTAAAGAGATTTTAGTAATGCCAGAGTTGTGGAGTGCTTTATTTTATATGTATGCATTTAGATTTTTCTCTTTATTGAAGATTCTACGTTTGGATTTGAAATAACAATCTTCATGGAGTCTTAAGTC
>NW_008824287.1:1574306-1581086 GCF_000699105.1 Pygoscelis adeliae | reverse complement strand
TGAAACCTTTAATGCTTTTCTTGCATGGTCATAGGTTTTAAGACAGACCCGTTATCTTGCATTTGCTGTTGGCCAAGATGACTGTCAAATTATGAGACCCCACTGCTATTTGAGCCACTTTTGCCTGTGAAATATGCAGCTGAACTGGCAAGTTAATAAGTTCAATTTGAAATAGGATTGAGAAGAGAAAGAAAAAAACAGGTAGTCTGATTTTTATTTTTTTTAACCACAGTTGTTTTCTATAAATGTAATTTATTGAATGCCAACTGATAGTTGCACCTTAAACTGAATTATTTCTTTATGGTCACTGAGTCAGAGTAGGATTGATAGAATGTTAATGAAAATAACTTAATGAAAATAACTTATTGTTCGTTTTGAAAGAACTCTATTCTGGAGAATCAGTTTCATTAAAATAATTCCAAAAAGAATAATCTTTTGCCCTATCTAAGAAAAATGGATGGCAGCAGCATAAACATCGAGAGATTGGGTTTTTTTCTTGCACTTTTAACCTGTGGTATTTCTGTTGAAGAAATGGAAGTGTTACAACACAGTGCTGGGGGGAAAGGAGAACTCAGCCATGCTTCAGTATATTTAAGCTCTTCCCATTACCTATCAATGCTGCTGTTGCACAATTTTGAGGGTAGTTTTCAATTTTTCAGGAAAAATGGGTAACCTGACTGGGATGGTTTTTCTTTTGCACTGGGAAATGAGCATTTAAACACCTGCTCAAAAAAAATAACTTAAAATTTTGCAAGTATTAAATAGTTATAACTTATCTATACATCTTTGTAATGAGTGTACACTAATCTTGCAAATCATATGCTTAACTGGATTACATAGTTTCTTATCTTTTGTTAAAAATGTATACTCAGTGGACCAACACAATATTATATGTATATATTATATATATATATTCCTGCTTTCCTTTACGGAATTTAAAGTTTTGAGTCATTTGATGTTACATTTCATGTTACTGACTCTGACGATAATACTATAATTTTACTCAGACTACCAACAAACCACTGCTGTGAGCTAAATGGCATTACTTTATGAAGTTTTAACTGTTTTTTTTTTAAATCTTGTTCAGGTGGGATTAGCCTCTATTTATAGACTTCCCTTTTGTTTAAAAATTCTAACAATAGCCTGTAATTATGAAGAAATAAAGTTTAAGTACATAAGTGTGAACTGTTTGCCTGTGTCTTCAAAAGGGTGCTGTGAGCTGTAAAGCAACATGTAAATGTAATGCAAACAATATGATGTGTTCCAATTGTAGTCTGACGGGAGTGGGTTAATTTGCAGAAAAAAAAGTTGCCTGAATCTTGAGGTTAGCTGAAGTGCACGCTAATCCCAGCTGTCACTTGCTTCATTAGGAGTTGTGGCAGCTTCAAAGAAAATTCAGGCGACTCTTGTCCAAGGATTTTTGCCTGCGCAAGGGTTGCAGAGCCCAAATGTTTAGATACTTAAGATTTATCCGTGAAGATATGTAAACATCCTCTACTGGCTGCTGTCAACATCCAGGGCTTCAGAGATCTTTAGTTTGACCCAGCATATATGATTCTTCTAAATATGTCTGTCAGCATAATGTCTCCCTTATGTCAAGGTATAGACTGCTTGGTCAGAGGTTTAGGATTTTAGCAACCATTTAGATGTGTCTTTTGATCCTTTTGTTACAGCAGTGCTAGGTTTTAATATACTCATCTAAGTGGACCTAAATCTCTTGCCTATTTTCTTTTAATGAGACATCGGTTGGATTAGGCAATGTGATATCTTCATTAATTTTATCAAGTTCACACACATTCTTGAAGCTATTTGAAACCTTCTGCAGGCTGTCCATTTTTTTTTCCCCTTTTAAGTCCCCTGTCAAGTTTTCATCTTGGGTGCACTTTGCCTCTGATTATGCTGCTTTCAACCCTCTCTCCCCTCCACATTGTATGCAGTCCATTTAACTCTTTATCATGAAACTGAAGATGATTGCTAATCATCTTGAATAATCTGATATCGTCAAATATTTCAATATTTGATATCCTCTTTTCACTGTCTTTCTCTAACTTCCTATGCTGTCATGTAAAAGTTTCTATTGCATTCGCAGAATATCATTGCACTCAAAAGATTGAAGAGAGAGATTATCTAAGGTCTAGCAGATGAATTGGCCACTTAACTTGCATCAGAAAGGTAACTGTCATCTGAAGCAACTTCACTAGAAAATGTATTGGAAGAATGTACTGGGGATTAATGTTAAGTCTGTTATATCACTGTGAAGTATTGACAAGGAATAAAATGGCAATAAAGGTGCTTAATGAAGGAACTGACATACCGGGTTGACTTTAAGTGGAGTTCTCTAGAAAGCTGTCTGCTTCAGCACAGTGGACTTTAAGCCAGGAGACTTGATGTGACAAAGAATACTGACCCTTCTGCTTAATTCTTAAAAACTGTTGTGTTAGACCTCAGTATTGGGCTTACAGGTTTCTTTGGTTCACGTGGACTTCCTTGCCATCCTTTGCCACCTGACGCACCCACTGTATGTCTCCTCTTCACAGAAATAGCATCCAGTTGTCAGAATCATGTTGCCTACTATTGTTTCCCCACTAACTTCTCAACAGTTTCATTTAGCTACTTAAATTTAAATTGACTTTCAGAATTTGAGTCTTTAGCAAAATTATAACTTTACTATTGCAATGTTTTAGTCATGCTTTAGCCTGAATCTTCAAAGTGATTGTGTGCATGGATGTGCAACCTCATGTTTTTGTAATACTGATGGAATGGTATTTTTTAGATGATAATGTTTTTAGATAATATAGAGAGTACAGGTTTAATTTATAAAAGGGTAAAATTGGAAAAGTAACCTATCTGTTCAAAATATTGGCAACTAAAGTCATATGTCTTCTCTTTATGGAATTCCATATCATGTCAGTGAATGCTCTTGAATTTAATTCCATTATTAATTAGAGTGAACATGAAGGTTGGCTGTCAGATGCATCCATTTTTTATCCTAAGAAGGAAGAGGATCTGTTTGCCTTGTGCAATGATAAAACACAAGACAATGTCAAATTAAAAGCAGATAGTCAACAGTTCGTGCTGGAAGTAGACAGTAGTTTTCCCAAATTGAAGATCTATCTTGATGCAAGTTTGAAACTTACCCTTTTGGTAGGTAAAGTGGAGCTTTAGTTACCTGTATGAGTGTTATTGAACTCTGCGGAGTTGTGTTTCCAGGGAGCTCCGAGGCTAAAATGAAGAAAGCTGCTGTCTGCACTCACTGCAGAACTATAACTCGGTACCCATGCAGGGAGGGAAGACAGCATAATGTTAAGGAATTTCTTACGTGGAGAAAAGTCAGGGAGGGGAAAAAAAAAAAGTAAAAAAATTTTCCTCCTGTGCTTATAGACTGACAGATGAGTATGAGAATCCCTTGTTGTGGGTTTTTGTGGGAAGCTTCACAGTAAATTTTGGCCTGTGTCAGTTACCTCAGAAAAGATGGGAAGGAACTTTTAGTTTGTCAGGTGACAAGCCATCAAGTCTAGGTCAGTAATGTCCTGAAACAGAAGTCATTTTCATCCACAGTCTGTTTAAAGAAACATGAGTAACAAAAATACATAAATAATACTAGCGGCATTGCCATTCCTTGCTCAGAATACTTAAGAATTCCTGTTGTGAGAGATCTCGAGCTGCTAGAACCTTAGATTTTAAACTGAAAACAAAAAGCATTAGTTTTTAAAGCAGGTGATCAGGTAGCTAGCTGATAGAGGGGAAAAATGCTGCGCTGTTTGGATGCGTATTCAAGAGGTCAGGATGTTTCCAGTTATCTCTTGCTGATTTATTAAATGATTTTGGACAAACCACTTCTTAATGCTAATCTGTTTCCTGTTTTCTAAGTGACAACGGGTCTGATAGCATATTATGTAACTGCTGTAATTCAGAAAGACAATCTTGTGCAGAGTGAAAAGAATTTTATCCCATTT
Source organism: Pygoscelis adeliae (assembly GCF_000699105.1). Taxonomy (NCBI): domain Eukaryota; kingdom Metazoa; phylum Chordata; class Aves; order Sphenisciformes; family Spheniscidae; genus Pygoscelis; species Pygoscelis adeliae. The sequence continues at coordinate 1,577,130 of NW_008824287.1, read as the reverse complement.
TACTTGTGTGTATCATATAGGTAGGAGAGGTGTTATAAGGTGTTTTCTCCGTTAGTATGAGCAGCCAATTGCACTCTAGGACTATACAAACAACTGGAAATAGATTACAAATTTGACAGAAGTGCTGCTTTGAACAAGGTAGGTGCTTGAGGATTTAGTTTGCTGATGATACAAGGGTGAAATTCTTACCTTTGACTTCAGAGGTCTGTCCCAGCTGGCGTTGGTCTGGACAAACTAACGCTGCAAACTGCCAGCTTTCTCAGGTTTGCATCTGACAGTGCCCAAGTCAATACAAGGATTCATCCTGATCCGCTTACTTAGACTGATTTTCCTGTGTGGACAGATTCAATATTTATTCTGTTGAGACTATGTAGCATTGAACTTAACATTCAAAGCCAAAAGGTCTTTAGGATTGTTTTCCACAGAATGCAGCCTCTCTTGAGATGTTAAATGAACAGGTGTGGTCACTTACTGGTTTCAGGCTGGGATAGAGTTAATTTCTTTCCTAGTAGCTGGTACAGTGCTGTGGTTTGGATTTAGGGTGAGAATAATGTTGATAACACACCGATGTTTTAGTTGTTGCTAAGCAGTGCTTACACTAGTCAAGGACTTTTCAGCTTCCCATGCTCTACCGACTGAGAAGGCTGGGGGTGCACAAGAAGCTGGGAGGGGGCACAGCCAGGACAGCTGACCCCAACTGGCCAAAGGGACATTCCATACCATGTGATGTCATGCTCAGTACATAAACTGGGGTAAGTTAGCTGGGGAGCAGTGACTGCTGCTCAGGGACAGGCTGGGCATCCTGGTCAGTGGGTGGTGAGCAATTGCATTGTGCATCACTTGTTTTGTATATTCTTTTATCTATTATTATTTTCTCTTCGTTTTCTGTCCTATTAAACTGTCTTTATCTCAACCCATGGATTTTACTTTTTTTCTTCCCAATTCTCTCCCCCATCCCACAGGGGGCAGGGTGAGCAAGTGGCTGTGTGGTGCTTAGTTGCCGACTGGGGTTAAACCATGACACTTACACAGAAAAAACTAATTTTGAAAGGCTCAATGGATTTTTAGGTAAAATCCTTCGTGTAGATTTTTTTTTTAATACGTATCTGAAGGTCTATTAATACCTCCTTAAATGCTCTTCTGTAATATAGACTAGGGTCTTTGCATTCTGAACAGTTCTGAGGAGTTTGGATTATTAATCCTGTTTTGGGCCCACATCCAGTAATAACTTTTACTGAATAAAGAATTTGGTTGAGGTTCAAACCAGTGACCCAGAATCCTGAAAACTGTATGTAAAAGTACTAGTTGAATGTTAGTCGTAGATTTAAATTCTCTAGTTTTCCTTAATATGCGATCAATTTATCTTAAAATATTTATTTTACTGTCAGATATTAAAAGCACAACTGTTCTGTTCACGAACATACAATAATATGCTCAGGAGAATAACTAATTCGAACTGCACTTAAGCTAATGATGCAACTTTGTCCTTCTGTTTTAGCTTTTTCAACTTTGTCCCTACAACATAGAATTCCTAAACGTTGTAAAAAAGCAATTTAGAGTAGGGTGGTTATTAATAAAAATGTTCTTTAGGTTAAATGTGACTGGCTGTTGAAGATAGGCTGTATTTAAAGTGCAGAACTACGTGGGAAGTCTCTCTTCATTATGAAAGCTGTGAGCTGGAGCGTACGAGCTTCACAATTCAAAAAACTAAATGTAAGTAAGTTATGCTGAAAAATGTGGTTTTGCATCTGTACCAAAATAGCTCTGTGGAGGTGCTTGTCACCACTCCTTACAACATCCCTCATTGATCTCAAATGTTTGATGTAGCTAAGGTAATCATGAATTTTTGCCTGTTGTCAGACTAAAGAATCATGTTCAAATTGATCAAATGTGCTTTCTTCAGTTGTCTTAGCTTCTCTCTCAAAACAGCTGCACCCCGTGCACTGGAGCGTGAGGCAGGCCTGCCGCCTACCTCTCGTTCACATCACGAACCACGTTGTTGGTGTTCAGCTAATAAATTCTTTCTTTTTTTAACCTTATACACCCACTGTTCTCATTAATGCGCCCATTGTTTCGTTATGTCAACCAAGTCCTTCTGTTTGTCTTGCCACTCCCTCGGCCGTGTATACCTTTGCCTTCCTTCCCCCCCCCCCGTTCATTTCCTTCCACAAACTCCTTTCTTTTGTTAATCTCTTCTCAACTGTTATCCCTGAAGCTGCAAGATTGATATGATTATAATACATGAATGGCCAGTTAAAACAACTTTTCAGTATTGCATATCTATTAGTAATTTCAACTGGTTTAGCTTTTTTGACTCTGTACTTTAAATTAAATAATTTGTTCATAAACTGATAAATTTGAAAGGTAAGCACTGTTGGGTGTTGCTCCTTTAGTACATTTAGCTGACCATTGTGATTTGGGGTAGAGGGCTCCACCCAGGCAAACACTTTCTTGGGAGCAGGCTTTTACAACGTGTAGGCTAGTTTAAAACTCTGCTAATATGAATTGTACTTTCCTCCTGTTTTTTCTCAAGAGGAATTAATGACTCTAATTCCAGCACATAACAATAATGCACGGTTTCCTCTCAGCTGTTCTTGGGGCCCACCTGGGCTCCCCGCACGCCTCCCTTCCCTACAGTTTAACAGCTGGCTGAAGCCCTTCATCCCACACAGCAAAGGCCCCGAGTCCTGCACTAGTACCCGGTGAAATGTCCAGCTATCGCTGTGTGCCCAAACACTGCCTTACTATCGTAACCCAAGGGAGGTGGCCGAGGCAGGCCCCCGCGCCCTGCCCACGGCCGGCGGAGGGGCGGGCGCTGCCGCAG
>NW_008824287.1:1566990-1573998 GCF_000699105.1 Pygoscelis adeliae | reverse complement strand
GCCTGCAGCCGCCGGCGGGGCGGTTGGGGTGTCCCCTGGGAGCAGCGCTGCCTCACCCAAGGCTTTGGGAACGCTCCCGTCCCGGGTGGGAAGGCGGGGCAGCGGCGGCGGGAACACCCGTCCCGGCGGCGCCGGCGCTCCGGTGGAGCGGGGTGAGGGCGGCTTGTTTCCCGGATAAGCAGCCCGCCTTGGTCTGAAGCCTGTAAATCGAGTTTGGTACCTGTCTGAATTACTCCCGACGGGCTGTGGGGAGTCGGTGCCTTTGTAGCTTCATCACTCCTCGTCTCCTCGCTGTGGTCTTGGGGTCGGTCCTGCCCCGACGCAGGCCGGGACTACCGGGCAGGTGCTGCCCAGGTGCAGCTCAAGATGGGGCCGAGCCGCCCTTCGATCTGCTTTTGCCGCTGAGCTGCGCACAACTCTGAGCAAACGACTCTGTCCATCTGTGCATCCGCTTACCGACCTGAACGCAGTGGCTGAAGGGGCAGAAACTGTTTTTTGCACTTTCAGGGGCTTTTCTTTTTTTTCTTGGACAAAAGCATCAGCTTAACGTAATTACATACCTGTGCTGCAGTCCTTCAGTAATTACATGCAAATTAACTTTGGTCTTCAAAGTGGTGTTTAAGAGCGGTGTCGTGTCTCTGAAGTCTGTAGAAGAGCATGGAAGACCAAGTCCTTTTCCTTGAGCTCCTGTTTGCACAGCTTGCAATACGCCTTGACAGTGAAACATTGATGTTAATTATTCTGTAACTCAATGCCTTCTTGCTCACCCTTCTGAACAAGCTGCAGGTGGATAACTTACCTTTCTCCCTTCCACGTGTGCACTCCCACTGCCCCTAAAATACATAAACTTCCATTGTGTGCATGTGAGGGAGTTGTTTCTTCAAAAGCTGAGTCAGTGTGCAAATAACATTCTTCCCCAGTGATGACGGCATGTTAGATTTTAGACATGGCTGCGTTAAAGGCTTGTTTGTGGATTCCCTATTTGACATAAGACTTTTGAAATAATTTGCTTTATAATTTATGCAGGAGTAGAAACTTTTAAGAGTGCAGTTGTTTGAGAGGTCAGCAAACATTTCTCTGCTTAGAAGAGTGGTAAAGGGCGCATTCATGGCTCTTTGTGAAGTGTGGGAAGTGGTGTTTTGCTCTCTTTGCCTGCATGCTTTCCCTATGTCTTAAAGTTGAAAACAGCAAACATCAGCACAAGACTTCAATTTGTCTGCAGAAACCATGATGGAAAACGTTTCCTGAATTTTAGATTATATAAGCTACACAAGTGTTCATTTTTTGGTGGCATCTATATTAATGTTAGAGAGTGGAAACAGGTGGTCTAGTGGCACTTAAAGCAGCAAAGTCTTGCAGGATTAAAAAACACAGAGTCCGTTAGCCCTGCCAATGATTCAAAATGACGTGTATTAGTATTTGTAATACCCTTATACAATTCTGTTGCCATATTCTCTCTTGATAACTCTTTAATGGACCAACAAATTTTATTTTATTTTTTTAAAATTTTTTTTTTACTCTCTAGGATGGGAACGTGGGCCATATGATTGCAATAATGATTTTAAATGACACCATTATATGACTTCCAGGTCTTGTGTTTGCATTGACAATAGTAGCAGCAAAGGCTGAGAGATTGCGATTGTGACTGCATTGCACTTCAGAAAGTTTTGAACGTACAGAAGAACGTTTGCAAAGATGCTCAGAAGCAGGAAGGAGTTTGCTGAATTTTGCTAGATTGGGCAGGTTGTCCCAAAAGTCAGACTGTGTTACTGAAGCTGCTGGAGAACTTGGTGCTAGGTCCTCATCGCCTTTCTGTAGCTCCATCTACTGGAACCTGCTGTCACATTCCAGTGTAAGATTGCACTGGGATGTAAAGTACTGCAGATGTTTCGGATACTGTACCACAAAATGTTGAAAACCATGTATCAGAATTTTTGCTAGTTTTTGGAAAAAATATTACTATTTCATTATTGTAGTTCACATTTTATTTAAAAAGCTCCTTTAAAACCCCGATGAAGCTCCTAGACAGTGTTTTTGTGGGGCTGAGCTTGTGGTTTCTTAGGTTTCAGATAAATTTTGGGAATAGATTGACATTATTAGCTCATAGTTGGAGGACACGATGGTCTAGTGGACTGGTTGGAACTAAAACTAAATGCCAGATTTTTTGAGTAGGGGTGATGGAAAATGACCTCCTATTTTGCAGGTTTTCAGCTTTTGTCTTCACTTTGATAATAAAACTTTCAGTCATCTTTTGTGGAAAAAACTATCAGAAGAGAGTCTGAATGTTAGGACGGTCATTCAGATATACTTGATTTAATGGCTTGAATCTCGAATGCAAATCAAATAGAATGCAGTACTGAACTTGCATGTAATTTTATCTTTCTTTCTCTTTGTCTCTAACTAAAATTGTCATCCTGAGCTGATGAAATCTTCTCGCTATGTCTGCATCAAAGTTTTTAATTTTGATCATGTTTCCTGTCAGAAAGGGAAAAAAATGCCAGAAAGATCCCAGACTGCTCTGATTCTGAGTTCAAAATCAGCCTTGCTTTTTTTGTTTGGGTGTTTTTTTTTATCCTCAGGTAGCTAGCTTAGTTGTTTTGCACCCTGAAATGGAGAGAATAATAATTGTCTGCTTCTTGAAGCTGTTGTGCCTAAGAATAACTCTTCAAAATGGCTTTAGAAATACTGAGTGCCAAGAAAACTTGCTAACTAGTACTTTTTTTCTGTTCTTGAGTATTGATTCAATAGGCAGGTTCAAGAGAGTTATAAAGGAATATTGAAGTGCTATTAATTGGAGAGAAAGTGGCATTGTTATTGGTCAAGGTACCATGAAGTATGCTTTGCAGATGACTTCTGAAATATAAAGTCAGTTTGTTGGAAGCTGTCAGGGAAACATAATCTGAAGTTTCATGTAAAGCAATGAATAAAGGCAAAGCAACAATGCTTTATTTGTTATATTTTGTGTCATTCCTTTTTTTTTATGAGAGCCTAAAGTACTGTTCAGCAATGGAATTGAAACAAAAGCATGATTATTTTTTTTTTAAGTTGCAATAAAACACGTTACAGAGTAATTTATTTTGAAAATGCTTTGCATAGATTTAATGCAAAAAAACCCCCAAACCAACAAAACTAAAAACCAAACCAAGAAACACTTCAGCTCAGATGAAGTACTGCAGGAAAATGCCTTTTGGGCCAAAATGTGTATTTCATCCTTTCCATGTTCATCACCACATTGAAGTCTGAAAGAGGTGAAGTGTAAGCCAGTGTAAAAAAGTACAAACCAGACTTTACAAAACACTGAAGATGCACAGGTAACTACTTTGTAATCAACCAATCAATCTTTATTATTGCTAGGTAATGGAGAATCCAACCAAAAGGGAAAATTGTGCAACATCCCTCCCTAAATTCCCACTGAATCTTATTTCAGAAATAATACAGACCTCTGCCTTGATCTTGCAGTCCTTACAAGAACAAACCTCTCAGATTTTGTCTGGCTTCTTATCATGAATGTGGCAGACGTGAGCTTGCATTTTGTTTGATGCTTTTTTTGTTAGTATGCTGGGTGCCTAAATGTGCTCAACACCATTGCAAGACAATGGTCTAGTGCAGCGCTTGTTGATTTCTCATTAGTTTTAATATGAACAGGATTAGACCTTTAAAACCGAGAGTAACTATGTCAGAAGTGTAGGTTGACCAGGGGCAGTAAAACTGTGAGAAGTTAGAGGACTTGAGAAAAGAGCAAATGAGTATTGTAAGGTTGTCCAAAGACCTTAAGACTCTTAAAAACCAAAAAGGCATGATATGAATCACATATGTCCTTCAAAGTGACAAAGGTTGTAGAGCATTTGAATTGAAAAAGAAGACCTTTTAAAACTTGCTAAGCATCAATACAGAGTGATTTATGATTAAAATGTAATTGCAGTGTTCCTGTAAATTTCTTTAATGCTGGATATATTAGTTTTCTTTTAATTTTGATCCTGTGTGAGCTAATTTTTTCTGTGTACATTCCAATAGGTTATTGGAGTTCCAGGATGCTTGGATTGATAATTTGTAATTTGCCAGACTATATTGCGTATATTTATATTTTTCATTCTCTTTGATGCAGGCAGTTCTACTAACTGGGAATAATCACCTACAGTGATGCAGTTAGCCTTCTGTGAGCAGTCATGGCAGTACAACATGGAAAGGGAACTGCAAAAATGACACCAATACTTTTTATTTGTCTGAACAAACCTATCTAAATGAATTTATTGCGTTGTTTGCCTGTTCAAATACAGGATGAGAACTGTGAGTGTAATGCAACTTAGATCCTGCTTGGTGCAAGTTAAACAGTGGTGGAACCGAGGGCAGAACACAAGTCTACCGATTCCCTGGACTTTGTTCTGCTCACTTGACTGCTTTGCCACATCTCTTTGTTTTGTTAGCCTTCACTGACACAGAAGGGCCGAAAGCTTGAGTATCTTTTTAACAAAAGACCTTTTACATTGCTGAGGCATCAACAACTTGGTGGTTTGAGAGCTGAGTTAACCTCAGAAATAAACTGTGTCATACTCCATGTACAACTTGAAATACTAAGATCTCCTGAATTCCAGAATTGCATCACTGTTGTGTCTCTATGCAGAATATTTGGAGAACGTGAATGTTGAAACCTTTCCAATTGCTTTGTTGTTAGAAGTAATGGCATTTCTGCAGCACCGAGGAGTCTTAGTCTCAGGCCAGAAACGTGTTCAAGAACACAGAAAGATAAATGCTGAGGTATTACTAGCTTGGCACACAGAGCAGGAAAGTATATGGTAGAATTAATTTTCTTGCATTAACTTATTTGCTTTCGAATTATGAAGAAATTTCTGTATTGTCTGAAAACTGAATAGTAACAAATTATTGTGAGAACTGCTTACTGGTTCTCCTTTTCATGATAATGAGAGAGCTGTTCATCGGAGATTATTTCTGATCTCGTGTGGTTTTGGAAATGTTTGCAAAAGAGGAAGAGAATTCTTCTTAACTGATGTGCTTTTTGTTTTCTTTGAATGTAGAGGTTTTTTCAGTCTCAGGCTCAGAACATTTGTAGTGCAGTGTTGCTCAAAGCAATCATCTGTTTACAAAAGTAGTAGTCATTGATTTAGGAACGACCTGGCAAACTTGAAAAGGCTAAAGAAAGAAACCCCAGGTGTATCCTGGTATCTCCTAACGTCTCTCTGATTATCCAGCATTACGAGAACAGAAAGTGGTGTCATGGCAAGAATTTCTATATTCAGTGGTGATATTTTTGAAAACATACAATGGGAAGGACAGCCTGGTGTCAGCGACAGTACTTACCACACGTGTTGGCCTGCATATCAGCAAGCCAGGTTGGGTTCATGTGCTGGAGGTGTCTTAGATGTTTTTTTGTTAAGAACTGAAATGCAGACCTTTGAAATGTGCTTTGGGATGCCCCTCACATCCGTGAATGGTTGAAGTGTTAGGACTAATGAAGATTTGGTAGGCTGAGTGGCACAGTGTTTGTAGGAAGCAATATGGTTTTACTGCTCCTTCCTGTTTGGAAAAAATGAAACTGCTTTGGGCATGTGAGACTAATCTCTTTTCAGTTCCATTTCATACTCTATAAAGAAATTGTTTAACAATTTATTACTTTTTTTCTGACTACATGGCTAGAAGCAGCCGTCTCTAAATCTCTTTGTAAAGACAGGGAGAATGTAATGCTAATTTTTGTTTCTCTGTACATGCTGAGCTCTCCACCATCATAGTAGTAAGGTGTGCTGCCAGGTATATTCACTACTGACGCAGGTAGCTTAAAAGAGCTGCAAAAATACGTGTTGGTGCAACCCAGCCCTTTCCACCAGTGCTGTGAGTGTTTGTGCTGCCTTTTAATAGTGTAAGATTAGCATTATCATGTAAAAATTGAAACTCTATGTTACATAGGGAGCCCTTAATATAAAGGGAGTAAAGGAGGCCGAAATACTGTATTGTCCAAATTGTTAAACATAAAATCAAGAGCAAATACTTCAAAATTACTTAAGAGGAAACTTCTGAGCTGAAATTGTAACCCTTCAGATGAACAGCTATGTTCTCCTTTCCTTCTGTGTAGTAAGGCTGGGTCCGAACAGTTTCTGTTGTGTTGCAGAAGAAATGTTTCAGTGGGACAGCAGGAGCAGAAGCCAGCTGTGCAGTATAGGTAGCATTATTGCAGCAATCAAGCCAGAACCCAGGTTGGCATTCACTAGAGTAGCTTTGTTAATGTTTCTGAATAAGGTGAAAGCAGTATCAGTCATCATTGAGCCAAATTGCACCAGTGCTGTTCAAGCCCCAGAGATAGAAGGTCCCTAGTATGATTACAGAGATTTTGCGGTGAAATTTCTTTGGGATGGGAATATAATCTTTCCATTAGATGCTTTTCTTTGATCTTGCATCTCACTTGCTTCGTGTGTTTGGGATATATTTGGGAAAACAGGGTGTGCTTCCACTGCTTCTCACTCCAAGAGTCTCCTGATAATGGAGAGAAGAGAGTCAACTACTGAGTCACCAGCACTTGGTCTTCTCCATCATGGTTTCTCATCAAGTACTGGTTTAGCTCAATTGTGCTTGACTCTGTATTTTATTCTTTTCCTCCAAATTAAGTTACCCATGCAGACTACCTCAACTGACTTATGCAGATAATGTAGATTTGGCAGAGAAATGCATCCATATTTTAGGATATAGTGATTTAACTTGCTTTCAGTGTTTCACAATACAGAAGGAGCTCTTGAATTACTATTAAAAGCATTACTATAAAGGCACAAACTTCAGACTTACCTTTTTTTGCAAAGTTCTGATAATTACTTGAAGTAAAATGAGTCAGTAGTTCAGCATTTTGCAGAATACAAAGTTCAAGATCCTTTTTATTAATGAAATCCATAAAACCCAATGACAAATCATAAGGCATATGTGCTGCAAACTTACAGTAAGAAACCACTCAGTATCATGCACACAGTGAAATAAAATTTATGCAGAAATATGGTAACTCCTATGCTC